>NC_064854.1:111028556-111345500 GCF_024139225.1 Suncus etruscus | reverse complement strand
TTCAATAAAATATACTAGAGATATAATTATTAGTCTAGCAGATCACTAGAAATATGATTTCTATGAGTCTCAGTAAAAGAGGAAAAAGTGCATGCAGCTTTGATCAAAATATACTGGTATGTTTTTTGCATTTTTATCTGGTATGCAAATCACCAGTGATTCAGAAACACATACTTAGAAATTGACAGAGGTATTTCAACTACAGAGTAGTGCATTCAGAAGCTTAGAAGAGGGAGTTGGGGGAAGAACAGATGAATAGATGCATATTTCTTCTAAGCATATTGGAAAAGACGTATCCTTAAAGTCATAGAAACAGAGTAACTCAAAGAAATCTTTATCGTTTTCATCGATAGGAGACAAGTATTTCAGCTTCCTGGCACAATAAATGGCTTTGGCTCCTACCATGCCCTCTTGGACCTTTCTTCCCTCAACTCAATAGATGTTTTATCTTCAAAAACCATGGAAAACCCCACCCCCATCTCTTTCTATCCTCAGAACAACTTGAAGGCAGATATTACCAAATTAAAATGATTAACATGCATTGTAAATGGAGACCATTTGGGTTGGTAATTGAGTGGAGAAGTAAAGCGGTCAAAACTGGATCGATCAAAAACAGCTGGCTCCAAAATCCACATTTACAATAATGTTAGCTTTTTCTCAGAACTCCTGATAGAGAAGCTACTACTCTACAGATGCCTAAGACTATCTTTTCAGCTAGTGTCTGATGTTCATGTTTTCTTAGTGAATGTAAATTTGATCATGGGATGTGAGCGGGCAGTCCTCTAAGGCTTTCCCAAGAATACACATCTGTGATGTATATTTAATGCTTTCCCTCTGCTGCAGAGATAAATGTTGTCAGTAATTCTGATTGGCAGGGACACTGTCTATGGCATTCAAAATTATGTGAATTTTAGGGTCACGGGATTTGTTCCACTTTCAAATATTTACAAAGCATAATTAAATGTGTTAATAATATGAAATCTATAATCAGTGTGATTTTGTTAACGTTTCTATAAGCTGCCCTTTCCTCCTTTTATACTATTTTCAGCAATTTCCTGGCCCCCTCTACACTCTGCCCACCTATCTTTTCAAATTATGTTTTTTACTTTCAGTCTTCAAAATGCCTATTAGCTTATGCTATCTCTAATTCTGCCCTGAATTTCTCGTTATTTGACTGTTCTACTTCCTAACCCCTGTGTTTGCTGGTTTTATCTCCTCAGCATCTAAAGGCCCCCTCATGCTTTTTAGATTAAAATCTCCCACTCTTGTCATTGTCCTCACTTTGCTTAATTAGTTAATATCTGAGACCACTTTTAAGACTCTGGTAGCTTTCCCAGTACTAAGTAGGATTGTTATAATTATTATCTTGAAGTTTTACATCATCATAAACATCTCTCTAATGGTTTTCTCTCTCCTAGTCGGATAGTATGATGAAAACAGTTCTACTGTGAGTGAAAATCTTAAAATATAGAAGAATTCATTTCCCCAATACATCAATTAGTAACTGTTGAGGTGTATCCATGAGTCTAGAAAAGGGAGCCAAAAAGCTTAAGAAGAGACAAAGAGTATCATGTAAATCCAGGGTCTTTGAGATTTATTTTTGGAAAAAAAGAGAAAAAAACACTTCTGTTTAAATTAACAGAAAAACGTCATTCGGTGTGAAAATTCGAATAATTCAGAAAAGTATACAAATTAAAAATATCACTTGTGTTTTCACCTTCAGTTTGCATTTGTATGTATGTGCAAATATTATATTAATTAAAATATATTAATATGAATACTTTATATTTGTATTAATAAATTCTATACATATAAAATGGTAACCTGAACATAACATTTTCTAGAACAATATTTTCTAATTTATATCTTAAAAATAGCACACAATGGACATTTAAATTGAATGCTTGGCATATCATTAATGACCACTTAGTCCCCTACTACATGATGAATAACAATTTATTTAACTAGTCCCCTGGGTGATCAACATATTTGTTTCCAATCAACAATAAATTCAGTTAGTATAAACAGTGCCAAAATAGTTTCTTTTAAAAACGAATTAATTTTTTCAATTAAAATTTTTGATATTAGATTTGTTGGTTTAAAGTTGTTAAAGTGAACATTTATTTATTTTCAGAAAGACACCAGCTTATAAATTTAACTCATATTATGAATTCTGGTTTGGGTTACAATAGGATGTAGCTGGTCAGGGAGTCTCCTTTCTTCTGATTTCCTTAGGCTCTAACACAGAATTGGTCTGATTTCTTGATGGACATATTTTCTAAATAGATGAATGGATCCTTGGAGGGATTCTAAAAAGCTCCCCCAAGCTCCTTATGTCTCATTATCTCAATTCTGCAACCCTTAGAAATTCGTTGTTTACAGAAATGATACACTATCTACAACAAGCTACTCACAGAAGAGAACAGTTTCACTAGCACCCCAGTGTGGGGGGGACAAAGGGGAGATATGGGACACATGCTGGGAAAAGGGGTGGAGGGAGGAGGACAACCCTGGTGGTGGGAATGGCCCTGATTCATTGTCACTATGTACCTTAAATACTACTGTGAAAGATTTGTTATTCACTCTTTGGTCACAATAAAAATTATTACAATATAAAGAAAAGAAATTAGTTGTTTAAAAAAATCTTCAGAGAGCTTTCTCAGAGCCAGAAAGAGTACAGCTGATTAAGCAGTTGCCTTGCACACAGCTTTGATCATTGCCAAAATGCATGACCAAAAATGATTCCTAGGCCTAGAACCTGAGTGTGGCCCCAGAACAAAAATATGTAAATAACTTGCTACCTGAAACAATTATTCTGGTTTTATGCTCAATTAGAATAGAAGTGATAAAAAGAGAGAATATTAATATGGATTAATATTATATTAATATTAATATATTTGCTTATGCAATACTAATATTGTCTTGACAATCTTATTTGACAGGTTGTCTCATATTATTTTATAGTTGAACTAGATTTAAATTTAAGTCTACCTAGTCCTAGTGCAAAAAAAATGTGGCCCTTTTCTTCTCTCTATAAATCAGTTTGCAGTTTAATTTCTTAGTGCAGAATTCCAAAAGTCATGATGAGTCTGCATATAACCTAACTCTATTTATTTTATGTCAAATTTTATTAATTTTGTAGATACCCTTTTTCCATGCATTTGCTTTTTATATATTAGAAACAACCTTTTCTTGTTTTATATGTACTTCAAGATCTTATTAGAATCACTGGTATATTAGTATTATTATATCTTTACCTGAAAATGTAATATATATTCATGAGGGCTTTGAATAGTATTATATACGAGTTGTCACGTAACCTATCTTCAAAGTCCATTTATAAAAGCTAAACATGTTTGTGCAGAGAAGTTAACATTTTGATTCAAAGGGAACATAACATGAGGGCCTCTGATTGATCAATCTAAATGAATATTGACAGAATACTTAGGATGACCATACCATCTGTAGAATGACAAGTTTTGCAAATGAAATTTCACAAATTTATAATCATAGACTGAGAACTCTGGCAAAGATAATACAAATATAGAATTAGAATCAAGAGACCCAAACTACAACAAGCTATACACAAAAGGAATCAACTGTTACATTATCAGTCCAGGAAGCTAAGAGTTTATTATATATGGGATGCATGCTGGGAACAGGGGCTGAGGGAGGTCAACACTGGTGGTGGGAATGGCCCTAATTCACTGTCACTATGTTCCTTAAATATAACTATGAAAGACTTGTAATTAACATTGGTCTCAATAAAACTTATATAAAATTAATAGAATTATAAACAAAATAATAATCTTGCAATGCTGAGGGGGGGGTGTTATTTTTTAATAACTGAAACCAAACTACAAACATGTTTATAATCATGACGCTTAAATAAAGATATTAATTTTACAAAAGAACCTACCTTAAATCTGCTTTGTTTTTTGTCAAATGGGGGATATTAATATTTACTTGGAGAATCCTAATAAACAAAATAAAAATACTTTCAGTGTATGGATCACTTGGAACATATATTCAATTTTAGAAGCTGGCATGGAGGAAAAGATATTTTAAAGAGCTGACAATATAATGAATGAATTAAATTAATCTGTGACGAAAAGCCTAAAGAATAAAGGAGGGTTGGAATGATATTAAAATAGATAGACATGGGGCCGGAGAGATAGCATGGAGGTGAGGTGTTTGCCTTGCATGCAGAAGGTCAGTGTTTCAAACCCCAGCATCCTATATAGTCCCCTAAGTCTGCCAGGAGTGGTTTCTGAGCGTAGAGCCAGGAGTAACTCCTGAGCACTGCTGGGTGTGACCCAAACCCCTACCCCCCAAAATAGACATCTGCGTAGGGTTTTTAATTTGAACGTGGCTGACCCAATTTGATTCCTAGAATCCTATTTGATTCCCCCAAGAACTTTCAGGAGTAATTCCTGAGTGCAGAGGCAAGAGTAGCCTTGAACATCACTAGGTGTGGCTCAAAATAAAATAAAACAATACCAAAAATGCCTAAAAGGAAAATAAGAAATAACTCCCCTACTGTAGAAATAAAATATACAGCACTTACTCTTATTTTTATTGTAAAAAAGTGCTATGATGACATACTTATATCATAAATTTAGTTTTAATTAATTGCAACATAAGAAGTTCTACCATATATAGGTTGACTATAAAACCATGCCATATTATTATACTATATGATACTTATCCTTACATGATAGTCATAGGATAAAATTTTTTGATGACACATTTCTCAAAATATACCACTGTTATTAGGTGATACATGACTAAAGCTTTGAGAGGTATAGTAAACTCTACCTCTGTGAACTAGAGTATGGTGGTAAGATATTTTGAATAGATTTGGAGGATCATAGAGACTTTAAAAAGGTTTATTATATTTTGAGCTTGCATATTTGATGCTATTCTTCAATGGTCTTTTAAAACATTACAATGTTGACTATTCTTTAAAAATTGCAAGTAGTTAGTACATTAATGGTAGTCCTTCACTCATTCTGCTCATACTGCTCATGGAATGCGAGCAATATGTATAACGCAGTGGCCCCCTTCCATCTGAGATGATGCCCATTATCTTCATAAGCTTCTTTGTTGTAATGGTGTGTCTTTTATAATTTGGATGAAAGTCCACTAAACTTATGTTCTACCTGATCTGTTTCATTATTCTACTACTTCCTGAGAGAAAGAGAATTTTTCAGAAGAGAGAAAGCCATTTGTAAAAAAGCTTGCCTTGGGGGCCGGAGAGATAGCATGGAGGTAAGGCATTTGCCTTGCATGCAGAAGGTCAGTAGTTCCCATATGGTCCCCTGAGCCTATCAGGAACTATTTCTGAGCATAGAGCTAGGAGTAACCCCTGAGCCCTTCTGGTTGTGACCCCAAAACCAGAAAAAAAAAGCTTCTCTTAAATTTAATAATTAGGCAACATTTTCATTTGGCCTCTTCTAAGTTGGCATGCCTTCTTTTGCCACACCTGTTATCTCCATGCTTCACAATCAGAACTAGATGAGAGGTGATTGCTATAGTTCGTTTGTCAAGTAGATACTGGCTTTTGGGAGTCACATAATACTTCAACCAACTATATATCTATATTCTCCTTTCCTAGTAACAACAGCATCTTCCTTCTGATCTAAAACAATGCTAATGTTTCCTAGCTTTAGTCCTAGTTCTTGTACTCCTTCATTATGGAATGTTTTCTTATGACCATCTTCCATACTTTGGTTAATAGTAATTTCTAGAATCTTCTTCTCTCAGACTATCTTCCATTGTAGCTGTTACATCCATCTCTAGGACTGATCTGTTTCTCATCCCCCGAGTATTCCATGTACATAGACTGAATTTGCTGAAATATTGTAAGGCCTATCTGATGGCTTCTTATTTAAATTCTAGTATCTCAGCAATTGGCATAACACACTACTGATCCTCTCTTACATTTCTCACAGATTTCATGTTTCTCATAGATAGAATTCTTCTGCAGATTTAGATTTCCTGTCACACCATTTTATAAATCTTCTAAGGTTAAAGAAAGTTGGTCCTCAAATTTTTACCTCTCCTTTCTTTCTGCATACTTTTCTCCTCTACCAAAAAAAACATCAAAGATGTCTGTGAGGGAGCCAAACCCACCACCTGCTCCACCTTCTATAATTGCCTATTCTCAATTATCACACAAATCCTTCTTTTTTTTTTCATCAGAGAGCACTTCATAATCTTCATAAATCTATTTGAACCTCTTTCCTTCATTTGGATTCCTATCAGGATGGTACTTCAAGGCCAATTTCTGGTAATCTTTTTTCAATTCTTTCTGAAAGGCATTGGTTTCGACACCAAAGACTTCACAGTAGGTGCCAGAGATGCACACAGTTGACTCTTATTCACTACCCAGCATCCCATATAGTCCCCCCCACCCCCCACAAGCACATTAGTAGTGATTCCGGTGCACAGAGTCAAAAGCAAACTGAGTCAAAGGCACAGAGTCAAAAGCAATTGGCTGTGACACCAAAACCAAACAAACAAACAAACAAAAAAAGTCAAAGTCAGTGGTATTTCTAAGATCTTTGCTTGGCTGATTCTATTTTGTATTTTATATCTCTGTTCAACCAACTCCTCTTGAAAAAATTTTGTTTTTCTGGTGCAGTGATACTCTCTCACTACTCATTTATGCTCAATTCCTGCACCTCTTCCCTGGCCACTCACATATACAGTAATCACTCAACATCCTTGCCTTTTTTCTTATTTAAATTCACCTCTGGTATATTTTTATTTTATAACCATTCATTTAGACATAGCATGTGAAAAGTAACAGTTTTGTGTGATTTTAGAAATTCTGAAACTCTTTATTTTTTTTTTTGGGGGGGGAGCCACATCGGTGATACTCAGGGGTTATTCCTTGCTATGCACTCAGAAATCGCTCCTGGCTTGGGGGACCATATGGAATGCGGGGGGATAGAACCACAGGGCTAGCATCTACTCTGGCCCCTAAAACACTGAAACTCTTGATTTCTTTTTCTCTAAATTTAGAAAGGGGAAAAGTAGACTTACCTTCAAGCAGTGGTTTTTAGTTTGGTTTATATCAGAATAATCTATAGAGTTTGTGCATACATAGGTATTCATACCTTATCTTGTGAATCCCTGCAATTGAGCTTAAATAGAAATAGTATTTTATCAAGTTCTCAAATGGCTCTGGTGGATAATTTCAATGGAGAACCAATGCTTTAGGAGGAAGCCAGGACAGTCACCACTGCTGATGATATTTCCTTGTATGGAGAATGGGGAATAGAATTAGTCTGAACCAAAATGAAGAAACACAATGTAAGAAATAAAGCCATGTATATTTTCATCATATTGTGAAAGGTTGTTTTGCATGTTCGCTAAATCTACACAATGTCCAGATGAGCTCAGAATGGAGAGAACCAGGTAATTGATCATTTTGGGCTGTCTGCATGCTATTACCTTTTCATACAAAAGGATTGAAAAGTTGTATCCATCAAGCTGAGGGATGTTCTAAGACGAAATAAGCATCTTCTTATGTCAGTGCAGTTATTTCCCAAAACCCAACAGCATTTTCTAGAATTGCATCTCATTAAAAATATGATCCAGTCAGTGTTTCAGTCCATGACGTTTGATATGCTCTCTCTCTCTTTTTTTTTTTTTTTTGCTTCTAACCTCTTTCTTAAAATTTCCTCTTTATTCTCAAGTGACCTCCAACCACACTTCCACCATACACATCTTGAAATAAATCTAGGAGTCCTTTCATTTTCACTACCATGTATGTTGTTCCTTGAGCCTGTAAACTGCTGTCTTTGGGGCATTGCACAATTTGATTTTTGCTCATATATCACCTTCTCAGAAGGTCCCTCTTTGACCTCATTATCTAAAGAATGACCTAATTCCTTTGTCTTATTGTTCTGCCTAATTTGCTTTGTAGAATGCAGTTTATTTTTTGTCTCCCCAATTGAGTATAAAGCCCAAAGAGAACCTGCATTATGTTGTTCAATAGCATGAACTCAACACCTAAAGCCAGTACCTGGTAGCAAACAGACACTTCATAAATATTTTTGAATGAATGGATTTAATAAGATTTTATCCTAATTGAATTTATAAACATGTTTACTATCTATTAAGGTCCAGTGATACTAGATTTCTAATTAAAGATAAATGGTTTTCTTACATGAGTTTCTGTAATTAAAAAGGTATTTTATTTGAAGAAAATTATATAAGTATAAATATAAGCAGTTCATAAATGATATAACTCCTGAGAGTGATAAGATGACTAACATATGGGAAAAATGATCTAGAAAATGATTAGGAAACAAAGACAGAAGTACAAGCCTGAAGTATCATTTAGACATCCAAAATTCAGAATAATAAAAGTTTCCTTTCCCAGTAACAATATTGAGGTCCAATTTAGCTGGCATTTACTGGGACTAAGTGTGATTTAGAATCCAATCTTATTTTCAGAACGTAGACCTGTGAGACAGTCAGGCAATAGAAATCCATGTGATCAAAGCTGTAAGGAAAATCTAGACTGGTCATAGAGAGCATTATTTTCTACCTAAGGGCAAACAGGTAACTCACTCAGAACAGAAAAAGTTTCCCAGCACTATAAATAGGCAGAAATAAGGATTAAGCCATCCCAGACAGAGGAGATAATGGAAACACTGCTACCCAGAATATTTGCAACAAATACAGGAAAATACAAACCATTTGAGGAAAAAAAACTTGTATGATGCAAATGGAAAAAAACTAATGTAGCACTTTAGACTTGCCTGATTTTTTTCTTTGTGGAATTTACTACTTAAATTTGCCCAAAAATTGTCTCAGATGATTTGCTCCACAGAGTCACTTGATAATGTCTTGAAAAAGGGAGCTTCAGCAACACATCTTTGGAAGCAGGAGAGATAGCACAGAGGTATGGCATTTGCCTTGCATGCAGAAGGATGGTGGTTCAAATCCCGGCATCCTATATGGTTACCCCAGCCTGCCAGTAGCGATTTCTGAGCATAGAACCAAGAGTAACCCCTGAGCACTGCCGGATGTGGCCGAAAACATGAAAAGAAAAGAAAAGAAAAGAAAAAAAGAAAAGAAAAGAAAAGAAAAGAAAAGAGAAAAGAAAAGAAAGAAAAAAAAGAAAAACATCTTTGCTTCCAAATATACAACTTCAAATCTTCATTTTTTCTTTATGTACATAAAACCTCTAAAACCTTTAAAGAACATAGGGATTGTCAATAAGCATATCAAAGTTTGATAGTCACTTATCAGAAAAATTAATCATCTCATACCAGTAAGAATAGACAACATTAAAAAAGATTCTGTGGGGATGTCAGTGCTGGTGGGGGCAAATATAGTAAAAAAAAATAATAATAATTTTCATTTGCTGCTAATTGGAACTTGGCCTGCTTCATCCTCTAAGGGAAAGGGTTTGAGAAGTCTCTAAAACTAAGATTATGGCACTGAAGAGATTTTTCAGCAAGTAGAGTTCTTGTCTTAAGCATTGGCAACCCAGGAATTATCCCTGAATGTAAAGCAAAGATTGGGCTCTAAGCACTGCTAGGTATAGCCCCAAAACAAAAAGAATAGAATTTTAACATGACCCAGCATCTATCTCCCACAAAACACAAAAATACTTACCTAAAAGACAAACACCAAGTGATCACACTCACTTGTGGTATATAGGGGGGGGGGAGAGAAGATGGTTTGGGAATAGATAACATAAATTGATAAGAATATTTACTGGAATAAAAACAGAGAACTTGGAGTGATAGCACAGCAGTAAGGTGTTTACCTTGCTCGCAGCTGACCCGAGATGGACCCAGGTTCAATTCCTGACATCCCAAATAGCCTGCCAGGAGTGATTTCTGAGTGCAGAACCTGAAAAGCCCTGAAAGCCACTGGGTATGGCCCAAAAAAAAACAAAAACAAAATAAAACAAAACAACAACAGAGAACACTATATTGGGGGTAGTAGAAAGACAGAATGTGAAATAGAAGCACTGATAAGGAGTTCCAGGGCATTTTAATGTTGGGGAGATAATTTGCACCAAGACCATAAATTGCACACCACTATAAATATACTACTTTTACTATAGTAAAGTTTTTAGATGCTAAAAGTATCCCAAAGTTTTTATTACATTTGCAAAGAAATTTTTTTTTGAACTAGGGGCTGAACTAGGGTAGCACAGTGATAGAGTGTTTTCCTTGTGTGCAGCTGACCCAGGACGGACCTTGGTACAATCCCCGGCGACCCATATGGTCCCCAAGCCAGGAGCGATTTCTGAGCTCATAGCAGGAGTAACCCCTGAGAGTCACCGGGTGTGGCCCAAACCCCCCCCCAAAATTAATAATAATAATAATAACAATAATAATTAAAATTTTTCTCAAACTAACTTTCATTTTGTGGATATTGGGATATAGACATGTATCTTAGAAGGATGACATTCAGGCCTATAGAGGCCTTTACAATACAAATTAGGGTCAGGAGATCTGGATTTTTATTATACTTTTTTCTTCTCTTAGTTGGTGATATTGAATGATTCATTCTCTCTTTTCTGTTTTATCTGCAGTTTATTCATTTCATTTTATTAAAGAATTGTGACCTTTAAATGATTCCTGATTTTGATTTAAACTAAGAACCTTGTCTTCTTAAGCACAGGGAATACAAATAAATTTACGGAGTTCTCAAGAATAAACCCAAGCCAAAAGATTCTTGGTACAATCCTACATCTCAAAGGGACTTGTGTTCCTAAATAAAAGATTACTCACAGATATCCATGTCCATAAACCTCTCTGCTCTGTCCCCAGTAACCATCTGATTAGTAACTAATGTTCTTTACATGCCCATATCCTGCTATTTTTTAATAAAGTTCTTCCCATGTATTACTTTCACAACATTGCAGTCCATTTTTCAAGTTGATATAACTAAATGTGACTTTATTAATGTGCTTCATAGTTAATGACCTGCTTGATTTTTCCAAAGGTTTGAGTCAACATATAATATTATTATATTAAACAATGCAAGGATAAATGAACCATTCTTTCCAGTGATTTAGAAGTTCCCAGTGGTCCTTCTCTTATCCCACATGCTAATATTTTGCAGAACTTCCCACTAATATAATCTCAATTCTGTTTATCTCTCTAACTCTTTCTCTCTTTATCTATCTATCTATCTATCTATCTATCTATCTATCTATCTATCTATCTATCTCTATGTCTTCCCTATATATATTTCTCTGTCCCTCCCTCTCTCAATCAGCACACAATCTTTGATTTAGCAAATAGCTCAAATGAAGGACTAGAGCATATGCCTTCTGTGTCTAGGCTCTTAGTTGAATCTCTGGTTCTGCTTTCTCCCCCTTTTGCACCTCTAGGGTATTCCTAATAGCTTCTAACACTGCTAGCCTGAGCACAGACTCTTCTAGTTATAGTCTATATTTTACCAGGAGGGGCTTCTAATTCTCTAATATTTTTTTTTTGGTTTTTCGGGCCACACCCATTTGATGCTCAGGGGTTATTCCTGGCTAAGCTCTCAGAAATTGCCCCTGGCTTGGGGGGACCATATGGGATGCCGGGGGATCGAACCGTGGTCCTTTCCTTGGCTAGCACTTGCAAGGCAGACACCTTGCCTCTAGTGCCACCTCGCCGGCCCCCTAATTCTCTAAATACTGCTTAGATGCCTCAAAATAAGTTTTATTTATGTTTATTTTTAAAAAAATCTACAAAGTAAATCTCCCTCCTGAACTCCATTGGCCATTAACATCTCATTTTAAACCAAAATGTATTTCACAGAGTATGAATATTAATGGCCATTATGAAACCTAATTTTGAGAATCAAATAAACTTAGGGAAAAGTGATCTCAACAACATTAAGTAGATATAGTTACAGAGGTCATGTAATTAAGCTTCAATAGGTCTGCTCTACTAGTATTCAAATTGGCTGTTTGATTCATAACATATCCCAATGGTAGTGTTTCCATGGAACCCTTTTAGAAGGTAGAGACATGAGCTCATTATCTGAGTGTCAAACAAGCTAAGGACACATATCCCTGCAATGAGTGCACTTATTTGTCCCCCAAAAGCCACTTTTATGTGCAATTTCCTCTTTCTACTGTGACCAGGAAAAAAATCCACTATGACCTTATAGCTTTTAAATAGGGGTTGTATTCCTAAGGAAGAAATAGAAAGACTTCCCAAGAATTTCCAATTCAGAGTCATCCATTTATCCCACGTACATAATGAAATATTTTGCTATTACCCCTGCAGAGTAGTTTAAAATGTTAACATGCCCAATTTAGAATAATATGTAAGTAAAAATATTTGGCAAAATCTCAAAAGCCTGTATTCATTAATTAATTTCTGGCATTTCAATGTCTATTATGGATGCTTCTCCAATTTTACTGTGCATACAGTTTCATAGGAGTTCATTACAATGCAGATTTTGGTTCACAAGGTATTGGATGAAGATCGAGGTTCTGTAGCTTCCCTAGTTTAATGGATACTCTTGGGGAAGTAAGTTTCTCAGAAATAGCAATAGCTTCTCAGATTTTATTAAAGATTGTAATACAGCAAGATAAACTAATCGTGTGCTCAATTAACTAAATGACAGTCAAGATCCTGGCTCACAGAACCATACTGAAGAACAGAGTTATGCTATCTCACCAGGCTATGAGCAAGTTTTCATTTTGAGCAGATTTTGAAAGAAGAATAAGAGGTTGAATGGGCCTGATGGAATGGGTCTGGCTACACTAGGAAAGAAAAATATTCATATTGGTAGAAAATGATAATCTGAGTTTTTCAGAGTCCTCCAGATCTCATAGCGCTTAATGTGAAGAAGAAGTGGTATGTATCTGGTGGTTTTGAAAGTGGATTTTTAGGGCAAGGATAACAATAACAATATAATATAGTGGAATTTAAGAAGTAATCATTTTCCCAAAGAGGCTGAAACAAAGTGCCATAGTCTGAGAGTCTTTAAACACAAACATATATTATTCTGAGTATAGATTTTGGAAGTTTGAGATTAAATTACACCAGGGCTTTATTCTGAAAGCTATAGGAAAATCATTCCTTGCCTCTTCCTAATGTCTGCTGTTGTTTGGCTAACTTTTGGCATTCTTTGGTTTACATAAGCATAACTCTAGTCTCTATCTCTTCACATGTCATTTTCTCAGTGTAATTATATTGATATGGGTGATTTCATATGAGAACACAGATGATATTGGATTAGGAACTATCATACTCCAGTCAGATTTCATCATATCTAAACTCATCTACAATGACCCTAATTCCAAATAAGGTCTTGTTCTATGGTACTAGGCATTGAAAATTCTACATGTTACTTTTGGAAGAATACAATTTAGTTTATAATTATGTATGCTTATTTGGAATAAGTCGTCTCCTATATATTCTACTAGAAAATACATTTCAATGTTAATACTTGAAACAAATAAAATAAAGACCACTGATCTGAACACACTTTGCTTTTTATACATTGATTCTTTTCTACATTTCCAAAGGATCTTTAATCATTTGAGAGTCTCTGGATTTAAAATAAATTTAGGACTAATATTTGGAAAATAGAGGGCAGCATTAGAATTTCCACTGATGTCTTCACTTCTTGTTCTCTCTGCTTCTGTAGGAATGTGATGACATTCCCAAGGAACTTCTGGGAATATGACCCTCATCTTGTTCTTCCCATTTGTATTTATTATAGCAGGACTCAAAAAAAAAAAAAGGATTTGCAATGATTTTTTTTTCGGGCCACACCCGTTTGATGCTCAGGGGTTATTCCTGGCTAAGTGCTCAAAAATTGCCCCTGTCTTGGGGGGACCAGTGCTTGTAAGGCAGATACCTTACCTCTAGCGCCACCTCACCGGCCCCAAGATTTGCAATGATTTTTGCCTGAGATTTCATAAAAGACAGTGGCTTTCTATTCTTTCTTTTTGTTTCTGTCCAATGGAAGACTGATGTAAATATAGCCCAGAATGTGATTTCTAAGTATGTGCAGGGGTCAAGGAAGGCCACTTAATTTATCAAATTAAATGATGCTATTGGTTGGGAATTGGAGTTTTAATAAAAAAAGAATAAGTGGCTGTCTTTCTCCTTTCAATCCCTAGTTCTCTGGCTAGATAGATCTATTGTCACCTGGGTGCTCAACATTTTGTATTTTCAATAACTCTGCTTCCTAATATCTTAGATATTACCAGCACAAAAAGAGCATTTCATAAAAAAACCTTTGCAAATATGGCCATGAAAAGTGATAAGGATTTTAAGTTGGTTATGCCAAACTGACTGTCCTTTCCAGATTAATTCAGAGCATCTTTTATTTGCTAAAATAAAAAAAAAGAGTTAGCTATACTATATGGGCAGAAGACATATTATAAAAATAAAAGAATATGAAATGAGTATCTATTTTTAAGGTAACTATAGAACAAGTTGCAGATTATCTTTGCTATCATTTTCATTTGGAGAAAATAAATCCAAGTAGTTAGCTGGAGATGGTAGTTGATTTTAAGTTATATTTAAAGACTGCTAAGAAAAACATTGGCCCCAATCCAGGCCACAGTCATTTGTTCCTTAGCCCACCTACTAAAAAGATGCAAACACTAAGCACCAGACATATTAGGTGCAGACATCCTTATTTTTTTCAATCCTGTCTTAAGCAATTTAGTACATTGCCCAAGAAGGCATAAACCTAGGAAACTAATATACCATGCTAAGAGAAAATAAACTCTCCTGTACAGGTCAGGCTTAATTTTGCAAACTCCATTTCCTGGAGATAATTGGCCACTGGGCAGTTACAGGAGGATTAGTTGGCTTGAAATTTCTTCTCCCCTGAAATCTTTCCCAATCCTTCCAGCCTGAATAATCTCCTCTCCTTTGTATTCCTATAGCTCTTGATCTGTGCCTCAATTATAGCTCTTATCATAGTCTCAGTGGCATTACTGTTATTTCTGTCTTATCTCCCCTAGTCACCAAGCCTTTTTCCTAGTTACTTTTTTAATGTTCTAGTTTTTAGGACAAGATATGTTATGTCCTTATTATATGTTTTTGAAAGAACCAAAGGACAAAAGTGGAAGAAATATTTTATGGTTTGCTTTATTATTATGAAATGCAACTTTTTTCTATCATATGAGATTTTAATAAAAACCTTTGAAGGAGAATTTGGGACAGTTGTGAGATTCCAGATGCAAAAGGAATATAATTTTTAGAATTTATGAATGAGCTCTTAGGGAGATTAAAGAGGTCCATAAACATAAATATATGGAAACTTACCTTAATTAGGTCTGTTTCTTTTGAAAAACTGAGCTTGCTCAGGTAGAAAGGCAGGCATGTTTCACTTATAATTCCTAATGCTTCAAGTGAAAAAAACTGCAAAAGAGGAAGTTTTCATAATAAAAGGAAAGGTGAAGGAACTTTACTCAAAAAGAAAACCAGTGAGCAGTGTATCTCAAAGTACAATACTACAGAAACAGTCATAGTTTCAATTTGTAATTTAGTCTATGCATTACTCTCATCTTATCAGTCCTTAAATTTAACTACTCAAGTTACAAAAACCAGAAAACAATCTAGGTGTATTAAATTAGACCATAATGCACTCAATTTTCAACTCAAGAATTTCCTTTCCTGAGCTGGGGTGCAATCTATGAGATGTGATTTCCCAGAAGGAAATCAAGGTGCTATTAACAAAAGAATAAAAAGAAGTTTTTGGCAAACAAAACATGCCTCATGTCCACTACAATTTATTTTAGAGAATATACAAATAACAAGACTACTTTGGGGAATAAAGCTTTCTTATGGCTAATGGAAAAGAAGGCACAAATTTTGTTTATTAAATAGGTTATATTTTTAAGTACAGCACATTTGAATTGTAATGCAGGCAAAGGTTTAATGTAAGGACGTGAGTGGCCCTGCTCTGTGGTTCAGATGATTACATGGGTCAGCCTGGGAACCTCCAAGGCAGCAAGCAAAGGTATTGAGCAGGGATATTGGCCTCCAGCACTGTCTTGGTGATGCTTAAGAGACCATGTGTTGCTGGGGAGCAAGTCAAGTTGAATCATGTGCAAAGCACATACTTTAGTCCCTGTTCTCTCTTTGGCCTATTTCAGGAGTTGTTCTATTTTTTTAAAATCTTGTTACATTTCTAAAAGGATTATCTTTATTATAAGATGATGAAAAAATAAGTAATGCAGAAAGTCCTTAAATAATGACAAATTGAAATTTATAGTTAATGAACAGAGTTAATTGGAATTCTGTTAACTGTTCTTTTTCATGTGGTATATAAGGAAGTTGCATCTAAGAGAAATAGACACTGAATTTATTTAGCAAAATAGAAAATAATTACATAGTTCCGGTTCCTCACTAGTCACACATAAAAATGACATTGTATTGCCAGATATGTTATATATTTCCTACTAATTCCAATAGTCTAAGAGTTCAAGTGCTTCTGTCTATAACACACTCTGCTAAGACTTTTACTTACATTAATCATTGATATTTATAAAAATTCAATAAGAGAGACTGGAACAATGGTACAGTAGGTAGGGAATTTGCCTTGCATGCTGCCAATCCATGTTTAATCTCTGGCATCCCATATGATATGCTAAACACCATTGAGTATGGCCCAAACTCTTTCACTTCAAGAAAAGTAGGTATTCTCAATATTAGTATTCTTACTATTAGTATGTGTGGAAGAAATTATACAATTTCACCACAATTGGCAGGATAAAGTATAATATAAAAATACTGATATGGAAAATGAATTTATATGTATTCATATAGAAAATTACTACCTTGGTTATAACTTTATAATTTATTTTGTGAAACATGTAAGTTACCTATATTTACAAAGCAAATTTAGTTGGTAATTTATAATGAAACTCTAAAAAATGTGACTTCAAGGAAAATTTCTATGGGATAGCAAAGTATCCAACAGTACAAAGGGGTTTTTAAATAGACATTATAATGATATCAATCAACTCTGAAATGGTTTTAAGTTGTTGTCTTTAGAATATATTCATGAAAAGAATAATTGATTACTTTGATCTTGGATCCATTTGACTCAAATAACTTATTGAAAACAGCTGTACAATATTTTTCTTTGGCATTAATATAGTATATAAGAAAATGTAGTATTTGCATAAAGGCAAACTTATAATCCTAAGGAATAGAATTGAGAGTCTATAAATAAAACCTTACCATTTATATAATCAATTGGTTTTGGGCAAGTATGCCATGTGCAACAATGATGAAAGAGTAATTACAATTGGTTTAAGAATAACAGAATGTCTGTGTTCAAAAGAATGAAATTGGGTTCCTACCTCACACCTCATACAAAACTTAACTACAAATGCATTTTAGAACATGTAAAAGCTAAAACTATAAAAATTTTAGATTAAAATATAGAAATGAATTTTTGGTTTTTGATTTTTTTATTCTAGTTATAGTCATGTTGTTTTATATGACTATATATTTAGGGGTACAATTTCACCTGCTCTTACAAATATGTATTGCACAATACTCATGACCTACACACCAATATTCTTCAACATAATCTAGTGAATCTCTTTTCTCCTCTTTCTAGAATCTTCAATTTCATGGTCATAGTCCACGTATTTGTTTTCCTTTGCCTTTGCATTTTTTCTCTTTATGGGGGAAGTAAATGATATAGCTTACACTTGAGTGTGTCCAGGGTTTATTCCTTGACCGCTGGCACTGTGCTCAGTGATTCTTCCCAATAGTGCTTTGGGTCCATATATGATGCTGGGAATCAAACTAAAACTAAGCCACCTGTTAAATACATTTAGAAAAGAATATTTTATTTTCACTCAATGTTCACTCATTAGACTGCTTTGCTCTAGTACCATCCACTTTTTTCCCCCTCAGTTTTTAGGAAGACATAGAAATATGAGGCAGAACATGATGATTCATGTTCTATGGTTCTAATTTTTATAAAAAAAGAAAGCAGGCTGGAGCCCCTGTTAGAAGCTGTAATACGAATTTAAAAAAGAAAGAATAAAAAAGGGGTCTGGTAAGCTGAGGTTTTTTTATTGTCTTGTTTTGTTTTGTTGTTGTTGTTGTTGTTGTTGTTTTTCATAGGCACATCAAGTATTGTGAAAATAGAAAGGAAATTTCCTTGGCCTAAGAGATACTGGATGTCTCCACCATTGAAGCACACTGTCATGTGCCTTACTACAGGCTCCGGACCTTTTTGTTGTCGAACCTCAAAGTCTTTCTTTATGGTGCCAGGAAATGTTCTGCTCAATTGTGTTTTTCAAAGTCAGTTCTTTGTAACTGGAGATCTTGGTTTTTGCACAGATAGTAGGATGAAATTTAGCACAATCTTTCTTTATGGTTCCAGAAGTCCTGCTCAGTCATGGTTGTTGTAGTCAGTCTTCTGTATTTACTGATCTTGTTTTTTGCACAGATCAAAGGATGGAGTTAAATACCCAACTCAAAGTTAATGACAATAGAATCAAGAGACTCAAACTACAACAAGTTATACACAAAAGGGACCTGTTACACTAGCAGTCCAGGGGGCTAAGGATGGAGGTATGGGATGCTTGGTGGGAACAGTGGTGGAGGGAGCTGATGGGAATTGCTCTAACTCACTCTCACTATGTACCTTAAATATAACTGTGGAAGACTTGTAATGCACATTGGTCTCAATAAAAATTAAAAAGAAAAGAATATTTTAAATCACACAATATTCAGATGTTCTGATATAAAAACAAATCTCTTCTCAAGAGGGAATTTGAATGAAATTTTAAAAGCTAGCGAACTGGTAACTTATAGAAGAATAAGAGAAAGGAAATGGATGTTTTAATCCTGAATGTGCCAGTGAGTCTTTCTGCAGCTTATAGTTTATTCATTTGGAGGTGGGGATGGGTTAGGACACATCCTGCAGCTCTGGGAGTTACTTTTGGCTCTAGCTCAGAAATAGCTCCTGGAAGGCTCAGGGAACCAACCATATGGGATGCCCAGGATCAAAACTGGGTCTGCCCCAGGTTGGCTGTGTGTAAAGCAAACACTCTACTGCTGTGGTATACTTTTGCCCCTGATGCTTATTCATAATAAAGAAATTGGAGTCTCTGTCTTAAACTAAGTTTCTTTAGGCTTTAATAACAAGCTATCTTACAGTCAATTTAATTAATAATTTTAGTGTTCCTGCTTTGTGTGAGGCACTGTAACAGGTACAAAGGACATACTAAGGAACTAAAATATTTTTCTCCACATGTTTTAATGTAGAGATTTCATCATCCAGATCCAGGACCCATACCTATCAGAACTTTTGACTCAAGAATAAAACAAGACAGTTGTGGAGGCCTAAATTTTATTTCAACTTGAAAAATTAGAAACTATTTAGTAAAGGAAGAATAGGTGCTGATAAGAAAACAATATAAGTTCATCACATTCAAATAAATAACATTCATTTATTTTAATTTATTTTATTTACTTATTTATTTAATAAGATAAATAACATTTGTTTCCCTGTTACAAATATCTCCATCACTAGATGTCTGTCTATGACTCCTTTTAGGATGAGATGAGAGATGATAATTACACTGGATAATCACCACAGTGGATCATAAAAGTTTGATTCCTCTTTCCAATCTCTAATCTGAGAGAACTTGAGAAGTGAAATGGCAAAGACCAGGAAAACTCATAACCTAAGATATAGAATTGATTGTTTTTCTGACCAGTTATAAATAATCATTTGGACAGAGAATTTCTACAATATGGAGACAAACATCTTTTATTCAGTATATTGAGTGATCATATAACTGATAGATGTTTTAGCTTATGTCAATAAAAATTATTTCTTTAGGGACAGAACACTAGTACAACAGGTAAGGTGCTTGCTGGCTTTGCATTTGGCCAAACTCATTTCTATTCCTAGTCCCTTGAAACCCTGTGTACAGCACAACCAGGTGTGGCCCCCCAAAATAAATCAAAGCTATTTTTTTGTATGAAGATTTACATGTAAAAGGTACAGTTAATATCTGTGAATTAAAGGATAGCCTTATAAAATAGTGAATCTTGTCATGTATGCGCCTATTGCTTGAATGGCAGTTCAGGCTCGTGACTTGCTAGTAGCCAGCCATATTGTCCCTGAGCACTGCCTGGTGCTAATCTTTAGGTTCTGATAGCTACCCATTGTGTATTTCTGAGCCCCTCAAAATCATCAGGGTAGCCTGGATAATCCCTAGTGCTGCAGGGTTCGAGCTGAAGATCCTTGGATCTTCACATTGAGCCACCAGTCTTGTTAGAAATTTCCAGAATGGGGGGCCGGGCGGTGGCGCTAGAGGTAAGGTGCCTGCCTTGCCTGCGCTAGCCTAGGACGGACCGCGGTTCGATCCCCCGGTGTCCCATATGGTCCCCCAAGCCAGGAGCAACTTCTGAGCGCATAGCCAGGAGTAACCCCTGAGCGTCACCGGGTGTGGCCCAAAAACCAAAAAAAAAAAAAAAGAAAGAAATTTCCAGAATGGGTCACCAGGTCTCTTGAGCAACTGTTTGGAAATATCGTCCCTCCTAATATACAAATATGAAAATAAATAAATAAATGGTGAGAATGAACAGAAAGACATTACTAGGGTAGTAACTCACAAATGTTAATTTTCATTAACATTTAACTGAGTAAGGACTAAAACTTTAGCCTAAAGGTTTTAGTCCTAAATTACCGACTAAGGGTTGTGTCTACGAACATTTATTATAATAGAAAGCAAACCTGAGATGTGTATAAAATGCCAAAGTATGAAGTATGCATTCCATTAGTAATCCAAAAATGACTATAATTACCAACAAAATATTAGTCATTGAGATAAAATAATGGTTAACAATATTTCCAAGGTAGACCAGTTTGCTGATACCTCTATGTCATTCTCAGACATGGGGTGTGGGGTTGGAAGAGAGACAGATTCTCCTTTCTGCATCAACTACGCAGTAGCCAAGCACCATCCCAGATCTCTGAAAGATATGTCCCAGCTCTGCTAGCTACTTACCCCTATAAAAGTTTCAAGCCACCAGATGTGGTTTTAATCGATTAATCCTGGACTGTGCAGCCACACATGGCCATCTGAATTCAATATCTTATAGTATTTCTGGCCCAGTAGTATCACAAGTAACCTTGTGGGAAAATTATATAATATTTTGAACCAAATTTGATGAGCCTAAATAGTAACACAGAAGGCTCAAGTAACACCAACTATAGACTTTAATAACGCCATGATGAGAGATAACAATCATTTTAAATTGGCCTGTGTTGATATAAGTTTTGATAATTCCCGTTGCCTTTGTGCTGTACAGGTAATATGAAATATTCATGTTTGTGCCTGCATGGAGACAGGGTTTGGTGGTGGGTGGGAAACTCGGGAGACTGGTGAAGGGAATGAGAAGACAAAGAAAGAAAGAAAGAAAGAAAGAAAGAAAGAAAGAAAGAAAGAAAGAAAGAAAGAAAGAAAGAAAGAAAGAAAGAAAGAAAGAAAGAAAAGAAAGAAAGAAAGAAAGAAAGAAAGAAGAAGAAAAGAAGAAAGAAAGAAAGAAAAAGAAAGAAAGAAAGAAAGAAAGAAAGAAAGAAGAAAGAAAGAAAGAAGAAAGAGAGAAGAGAAGAAGAGAAAGAAGAGAGAAGAAAGAGAGAGAGAAAGAAAGAGAGAAAAGAAAGAAGAAAGAAAGAAAGAGAAAAAAGAAAGAAAGAAAGAAAGAAAGAAAGAAAGAAAGAAAAAGAAAGAAAGAAAGAAAGAAAAGAAAGAAAAGAAAGAAAGAAAGAAAGAAAAGGAAAGAAAGAAAGAAAGAAAGAAAAGAAAGAAGAAAAGAAAGAAAGAAGAAAGAAAGAAAAAAGAAAGAAAAAGAAAGAAAGAAAGAAAGAAAGAAAGAAAGAAGAAGAAAGAAAGAAAGAAAAAAGAAAGAAAGAAAGAAAAAGAAAGAGGAAAAGAAGAAAAAGAGGAAAAGAGAAAAGAAGAAAGAAAGGAAAGAAAGAAAGAGAAAGAAAGTAAGGAAGAAGGAAAGGAAGAAGGGAAAGAAAGGAGAAGGAAAGAAAGAAAGGAAAGGAAGAAGGAAAGAATGAGGAAGAAGAAAGAAAGAAAGAAAGAAAGAAAGAAAGAAAGAAAGAAAGAAAGAAAGAAAGAAAGAAAGAAAGAAAGAAAGAAAGAAAGAAAGAAAGAAAGAAAGAAAGAAAGAAAGAAAAAGAATTTTGGAGGTCTTTCTAATATTTATACAATTATTTTCCTTTTCAAGGCTACTTGTCTGTTCTATGAATAAGTTGGTGCTTTTGACGACATTAAAAATTCATTATGAGGGGCCAGAGAGATAGCATGGAGGCAAGGCATTTGCCTTGCATGCAGGTCGGTGGCTCTAATCCCAGCATCCCATATGGTCCCCCGAGCCTGCCAGGAGCAATTTCTGAGCATAGAGCCAGGAGTATCCCCTGAGCACTGCTGGGTTTGACCCCCTCCCCAAAAATTCAGTATGAGAGCTGGAGTGATAGCACACAATGGGTAAAGCATTTGCCTTCTATATTGCTTTAAAATTAAAGAGAAAATTCAACCTCAGCCACTGTGGCAAAAGAAACACTATTAAAAATACTTTGATGATTTTGGATTAATTATTTGGATATTGACTTTTCTTCTTTTTTAATCTTTATTTAAGCACCATGATTACAAGCATGATTGTAGTTGGGTTTCAGTCATAAACAGAACAGCCCCTGTGCAACATTCCCACCACCAATGCAAGCCTCCCTCTTCGCACAACCCTGCCTGTATTCGAGACAGACATTCTACTTCTCTCATTTTTTAACAGGGCCTGCTCACAATATGAAGCTCACCACAAAGAGTGGTGAAAGCTGTTAGGAAAATAACTACACTAACAACTAGCATGACAATGTTAAAGGATATTCATTTTTCAATTGATTTGAAACAAATAGTTTCCTCTGTACCAACCATTCTGAAATTTTTTATAGCTCCCTCTCCCCCTACAGGTATACAGAGAATGAACTTAGATGAGCCCAAAATAGCTAAGGTAAAGCTAAGTCTGCCAGAAAAGCATAACACATGCACAGAGGAGGCACAAGGGAGAAAACAAGCAAATAAACAAAAACACCCACTGTGCAACAGGAGTCTCTCAGCAGTCAAACTGTATTCAATTGGCTTTCTATATACTTAACCTCATCTCATCACTTATTAAATAAGAATACTAATGAGTATAGTTCTCAGAGCTTCAATAAAGGAAATACAGCATGTGGAACTTAGCCTGATGGCTGTAAAAAGGCAAGGATCAATATCTACTAGCTATGATAGAAATGAGTGTGGCAGTGTTGTTTCTGCTTAAGAGAAAACAGTTCTTTCATTTTCTCGTCTCTGGGCCTGAAGCAAGTCTCTCATCCCTTCCTCAGGTTGCTGAATAAAACTTAAACTAAGAGAATAGGCCCAACTTCTTGGCATAGTCAGCATATAGCCACACAAGCATGTGGACAAGGCAAGTGGGCAAGACCCAGGGAATGATTGTCTCTCTGGGATATGGTAATGGATTGGATATAGCCCAAAGTGGATAGGGAAAGATCTGGAATTCACATTATCTAATAATAAATATTTTTTAATATTTCCAGTTGCTATGTAGAAAATGAAGTCTTAGATGTCATATTCCAAATGCAACTTGAAAGCGGTATGATTATTTCCCCAGCTTTTGGCAAAGCATTCAAACATGGGTTACATTATATTTGTAGACAGTAAAGATTACATTTTCATTCCAAGCTGATAAATATATTCAAGAGTTTTCAGTTAACTAAAATGAACAAAATTGCTTTGTATGTTACACATTTTTAAAAAATGATTTCTGTGATTGTGGTGATATTAATAACTGCAGAATTGGTAATTTGCAATTCCATAGTCACTTGACAGGACAATTGCTTTTCAATGGTTTAAAGGAGATGGCATTTTGTTCTATATGTATAAGTGATTACTATTTATTTCATTACAAATTGGTAGATATATTGAATTTCCCACTCAGCAAGGACTCTGTTAGGTTTCTTAACCTGAACACTCAGTGAAGTCAGTTATTATGTGAAGAATGAAATGACAGCAAACAACAACAGAAAAAGACCAAATAGCTGCTTGACAGGGTGGGTTTTTCCCACACTATTATAGTAATAGAATATGCCATGTTTCCCAGGTCATTTAAATCTACTTTTATAGATGAATGGATTTTGTAAAATTGCTTAAGAATTAAATTTTGATCTTGAAGTTTAAATTGAAAGTACTTGATAATTTACCTGTCAATTATAACTGTAATTGCTTATTAAAAGCATTACATAAGTGCCATATAGTCCATGATCCTTTTGAGAGTCTCAAAAGCCTTTATAAAATATAGATGCTTTTTTGCTTCCATTTGGCAGATGAGAAAATTGAGGGCCAGAAAGGCACAAGGCTTGTCCAAGCTCACAAAAATAAAGGTTGCTGCATTACTTTCTCTTACTTTTAAATGAGAAAGAAAGTCTATGAAAATTAAATTCTAAGTTGCACCCAAAAGGAGAAAAATAGGAAGAAAGCTTGGGCTGGGACTGGTGTATTGATAGTTAAATCTCATTGTCTGAACTAATATTCAAAGATTCTTCATGTAGCATCCAGCTATGAAAGTAGATAAGAAAAATAGTGGGTGGAGTGAAGGTTTGTCACTGATTGGTTGTTGGATAAAATGTAGACCCACAAAATAGAGTAACTGAAAACTTTAGTGTCTGATTTTATTTCCATTTTCAGCACTAGGCTATCAAAATGATCAGTTTAGTTGATCTTTATTTTTCTGAACTTGTAAACTTATTGAGATGCCAGTATTTATTTTTAACAAATAGGAAGTTTTCCAAATTTTTTCATAACTCTTCAAGTTCATCCATGGACCTCATAAAAATCTACATTAGTCTCTTACTTTATTTTATTTGCTTGATTATTTATTTTTATAAAGTGAGTCACAACCATTAGTTCTGAAATGATATTTGGATGTTTAGGATTACTTCTAATGATGTGGACCTCATGGTTTAGTGCAGAACCTAGTGACTCAAGGGACCACCAGTGTCACATTCAGCGGTGTCAGGGATCATATGGTACCAAGAACTTAACCAAATAATTTTACACATGCTATATTTTACATTATATTTTAATCTTACAAATGGTATATCTCATGTTAATTGTAAGAATACTTGGACCCAGACTAAAAATTTATTTTGGTCAGGAAAACCGGCTAACCTTTGCAAAAGCTGGCTCCCTGTGTGTGACACCAGGCGGGGAAAATCCGCAAAAGTACACCGGCCCAGTGGGGCTCAGCTGTGAAAGACTGTGAGTGTGACCTGTCTATGTCTGTCTACTGTCCTCTTGCGTGAAACTCTTGCGAGTGGGGCAAAAAGAGCCTCCAGAAACCTCGCTCGCCCAGACGCCATTTTCAGGGAGGGACTTCAGAGCATAAAAACCGGCTAAGCTTTGCAAAACCCGGCTCCCTGTGTGTGACACCAGGCGGGGAAAATCCGCGAAAGTACACCGGCCCAGTGGGGCTCAGCTGTGAAAGACTGTGAGTGTGACCTGTCTATGTCTGTCTACTGTCCTCTTGCGTGAAACTCTTGCGAGTGGGGCAAAAAGAGCCTCCAGAAACCTCGCTCGCCCAGAAGCCATTTTCAGGGAGGGACTTCAGAGCATAAAAACCGGCTAAGCTTTGCAAAACCCGGCTCCCTGTGTGTGACACCAGGCGGGGAAAATCCGCGAAAGTACACCGACCCAGTGGGGCTCAGCTGTGAAAGACTGTGAGTGTGACCTGTCTATGTCTGTCTACTGTCCTCTTGCGTGAAACTCTTGCGAGTGGGGCAAAAAGAGGCTCAGAGTAGCACGGCCGCTCCGCTTCGCTACGCGGCCGTGCACTCTTTCTAAGGAAAGAACTCCATTGCAACAAGAAGGAAAAATCACACTAAGAACGGCGCTATATCACAGAAGCAAACATTTCTCTCTGGACTGTCTTCTCTGTTGCATGCTCGGGCCTAAGATTTGTCCCAGTGTGAGGCTTCATCCACGGAGGACTCCCCTCCCTTAGAGGCAAGTCAGCCCATCCAGAAAGGGAGGAGCCAGAGGAGTGTGCTGCCTACATCATATAGACAATGAATACCACTACAACACGTAGAAAAACCCACAATACAAGTGTGACAATGGGGAAACAACGCAGGCCAGCATCAGACATAGAGAATGAAGATGACAATTCTGAGGACCAGATAATGACTGAACAACTAATCAACCTCTCAGATAAGGACTTCAGACTAGCAATATGGAAGGTGCTCAACAGACTCCAAGAAACCATGGATCGAGTTGAACAGAACACTAATAAGAACCAAGAAAATATGAAGGCAGAAATGACAAAACTCCAAACTGAAATAACATGTCAACTAACAGGACTGAAAAAGTCAGTAAACGAAGTGAATGACAAAATGGATAAGCTCTGGGACAGGGTATCAGAAGCTGAGAATAGACTTGGTGCTGTGGAAGATGAGATACATAACAATTCCATACAGCAGGAGAGATTGGACAAAAAACTTAAAGCAAATGAGCAGACAATGGAAAAATTAGTCAAAGAATGGGAACAGACGAAAATAGAAGTCTATGATAAGATCAACAGAAACAACTTAAGAATCATTGGAGTCCCAGAGACCCAGGAAGAAAATTTCCAGGAAGAATCAATGGTCAAGAACATCATTAAAGAGAAACTTCCAGAGCTAAAGAATATATGTGATCAAATCCTGCATGCCCGAAGAGTACCAACCAAAAGAGACCCCAGAAAAACCACCCCAAGACACATCCTAGTCACAATGACAAATCCCACAGATAGAGACAGAATTCTGAAAACAGCAAGATCAAAAGGGGAAATCATGTTCAAGCAAGCTTCCCTGAGATTTACAGCAGACCTGTCACCAGAAACGCTCAATGCCAGAAAGCAGTGGTGGGATATTGTGACAAGACTGAATGAAATGAATGCTTCACCCAGAATACTATACCCAGCAAAACTCACTTTCCGGTTTGATGGAAGAATACATGGTTTCACAGACAAAAAACAGCTCAGAAACTTCACAGACACAAAACCAGTCTTAAGAGAAAAACTGAAAGACCTAATCTAAGACAAGACTACCCAAAAGACACACCAAATTTTGAAATAAAGATGGCGTTAAATCCCAGGACAATTCTTTCTCTCAACGTCAATGGACTAAATGCACCAGTTAAGAGACACAGAGTGGCTAAATGGATCAAAAAACTCAATCCAACCTTCTGCTGCCTACAAGAAACGCACCTGAATAGTCAGAACAAACATAGACTCAAAATAAAAGGCTGGAGAAAAGTTATCCAAGCAAACAACACCCATAAAAAAGCTGGAGTGGCCATACTAATATCAGATAATGCAAACTTTATACTCAGGAAGGTTGTAAGGGACAAAGACGGACATTTTATATTAATCAAGCGGTACGTAGAGCAGGAAGAATTCACTCTCCTAAACATATATGCACCGAATGAGGGGCCAGCAAAATATTTAATACAACTGTTGACAAATCTGAAAAATAATATCAACAACAACACAATAATTGTGGGGGACCTTAACACGGCTTTGTCAACACTGGACAGGTCAACCAGACTGAAACCCAACAAGAATATACTAGACCTGAGGAGAGAAATGGAAGAAAGAGGCCTAGTGGATATATATAGGACACTCCATCCCCAGAAACCTGGATACACATTCTTCTCCAATGTACATGGGACATTCTCCAGGATAGACTACATGCTGGCACATAAAACATACCTCCATAAGATCAAGAGGATAGAAATTTTGCAGACTACCTTCACTGACCACAAGGCTCTGAAATTATTTGTGAACTCCAAAGGGACTCAGAAGAAACACTTTAACACCTGGAAGTTAAACAGCCTCATGCTCAATAACCAGTGGGTCCAAGATGAAATCAAGGAGGAAATAAAAAGGTTCCTGGAAACAAATGACAATAAAGACACAAACTCTCAGAACTTATGGGACACAGCAAAAGCAGTACTGAGAGGAAAATTTATAGCTTTGCAAGCACACATCAGGAAGGAAGAAGGAGCTTACCTGAGTAGCTTAATGACACAGCTAATAGAACTAGAAAATGCTCAACAAAAGGACCCAAGAATAGGAAGACAGAAGGAAATAACAAAGCTGAGAGCAGAAATCAACGAAGTGGAAACTCAAAAAGCAATCCGAAAGATCAACGAAAGCAGAAGTTGGTTCTTTGAAAAAATAAACAAGATTGATAGACCACTGGCAAACCTAACAAAGAAAGAGAGAGAGAGAAACTTGATAACTCGTATCAGGAATGAAAAAGGAGAGATCACTACTGATATGACAGAGATTCAAAGGGTAATCAGAAACTACTTTGAAAAACTCTACGCCACTAAAAATGAGAACCTGGAAGAAATGGATAAATTCTTGGACTCTTATAATCTTCCACGGTTGAAGGAAGAGGATGTAGCATATCTAAACACCCCCATCACCATTGATGAAATTAAAACAGTAATCAAATGTCTGCCGAAAAACAAAAGCCCAGGTCCAGATGGATTCACTAATGAATTCTATCAAACTTTCCAAGAGGAACTACTGCCAATCTTGGCAAGACTCTTTCATGAAATTGAACAAACAGAAACACTTCCAAATAGTTTTTATGAAGCCAACATCACCTTGATACCTAAACCAGACAGAGACGCTACCAAAAAAGAAAATTACAGACCAATATCACTGATGAATGCAGATGCAAAGATCCTCAACAAAATCCTGACAAATAGGATTCAATGCCTCGTTAAGAAGATCATCCACTACGATCAAGTAGGTTTCATCCCAGGAATGCAAGGCTGGTTTAACATCCGTAAATCTATCAACATAATACACAACATCAATAACAAGAAAAATAAAAACCACATGATCATATCAATAGATGCAGAGAAAGCATTTGATAAGGTCCAACACCCATTCTTGATCAAAACTCTCAGCAAGATGGGAATGGAAGGAACCTTTCTCAATATAGTGAAGGCCATCTACCACAAGCCAGTGGCAAATATTATCCTCAATGGAGAAAAACTGAAAGCCTTCCCTCTAAATTCTGGCACAAGACAAGGTTGTCCTCTCTCACCACTCCTATTCAACATAGCACTGGAAGTACTTGCTATAGCGATTAGGCAAGAAAAGGATATCAAGGTAATCCAGATAGGAAAGGAAGAAGTCAAGCTCTCACTGTTTGCAGATGACATGATACTCTACTTAGAAAACCCTAAAGACTCTATCAAAAAGCTTCTAGAAACAATAGACTCATATAGCAAGGTGGCAGGCTACAAAATTAACACACAAAAATCAATGGCCTTTCTATATACCAATAGTAATAAGGATGAAATGGACATTAAGAAAACAACCCCATTCACAATAGTACCACACAAACTCAAATATCTTGGAATCAACTTGACTAAATATGTGAAGGACCTATACAAAGAAAACTATAAAACTCTGCTCCAAGAAATAAGAGAGGACACACGGAAATGGAAACACATACCCTGCTCATGGATTGGCAGGATTAACATCATCAAAATGGCAATACTCCCCAAGGCATTATACAGATTTAATGCCATCCCTCTAAAGATACCCATGACATTCTTCAAAGAAGTGGATCAGACACTTTTGGAATTCATTTGGAACAATAAACACCCTCGAATAGCTAAAGCAATCATTGGGAAAAAGAATATGGGAGGAATTACTTTTCCCAACTTTAAACTGTACTACAAAGCAACAATTATCAAAACAGCATGGTATTGGAATAAGGATAGGTCCTCAGATCAGTGGAATAGGCTTGAATACTCAGAAAATGTTCCCCAGAGATACAACCATCTAATTTTTGATAAAGGAGCAGGAAATCCTAAATGGAGCAGGGAAAGCCTCTTCAACAAGTGGTGTTGGCACAATTGGATAGCCACTTGCAAAAAATTAAACTTAGACCCCCAGCTAACATCATGTACAAAGGTAAAATCCAAATGGATTAAAGACCTCGATATCAGCCCCAAAACCATAAGATATATAGAACAGCACATAGGCAAAACACTCCAGGACATTACAGGCATCTTCAAGGAGGAAACTGCACTCTCCAAGCAAGTGAAAGCAGAGATTAACAGATGGGAATATATTAAGCTGAGAAGCTTCTGCACCTCAAAGGAAATAGTGCCCAGGATACAAGCGCCACCCACTGAGTGGGAGAAACTATTCACCCAATACCCATCAGATAAGGGGCTAATCTCCAAAATATACAAGGCACTGACAGAACTTTACAAGAAAAAAACATCTAACCCCATCAAAAAATGGGGAGAAGAAATGAACAGACACTTTGACAAAGAAGAAATACGCATGGCCAAAAGACACATGAAAAAATGTTCCACATCACTAATCATCAGGGAGATGCAAATCAAAACAACGATGAGATACCACCTCACACCCCAGAGAATGGCACACATCACAAAGAATGAGAATCAACAGTGTTGGCGGGGATGTGGAGAGAAAGGAACTCTTATCCACTGCTGGTGGGAATGCTGTCTAGTTCAACCTTTATGGAAAGCGATATGGAGATTCCTCCAAAAACTGGAAATCGAGCTCCCATACGATCCAGCTATACCACTCCTAGGAATATACCCTAGGAACACAAAAATACAATACAAAAACCCCTTCCTTACACCTATATTCATTGCAGCTCTATTTACCATAGCAAGACTCTGGAAACAACCAAGATGCCCTTCAACAGACGAATGGCTAAAGAAACTGTGGTACATATACACAATGGAATATTATGCAGCTGTCAGGAGAGATGAAGTCATAAAATTTTCCTATACATGGATGTACATGGAATCTATTATGCTGAGTGAAATAAGTCAGAGAGAGAGAAAAACGCAGAATGGTCTCACTCATCTATGGGTTTTAAGAAAAATGAAAGACACCCTTGTAATAATAATTTTCAGACACAAAAGAGAAAAGAGCTGGAAGTTCCAGCTCACCTCAGGAAGCTCACCACAAAGAGTGATGAGTTTAGTTAGAGAAATAACTACATTTTGAACTGTCCTAATATTGAGAATGTATGAGGGAAATGTAGAGCCTGTTTAGGGTACAGGCGGGGGTTGGGGGGGGAGGAGGGAGATTTGGGACTTGGGTGATGGGAATGTTGCACTGGTGATGGGTGGTGTTCCTTTTATGACTGAAACCCAAACACAATCATGTATGTAATCAAGGTGTTTAAATAAAAAAAAATTAAAAAAAAAATAAACCTATTAGTGCCTGCTTATCAATTTAAAAAAAAAATTTATTTTGGTCATAGTTAAATCACTGTCGTAGTTTCCTGGGTTACAGCGGTTATCTACAAGTTTGCCTGGTTGTTGCTGCAATAAGCTGTAAGTCCGCCTGCTGCTCAGCTGATGCTCGGCTGCAAGGGTGAAGGACTATAAACTGCAGGGGCCCTACTTCGCCAGAGCTGAGTGCTGCAAGGTTCACTGGGACCCATGGGGACCCAGCTGCCATGAGGGACTAAGTGCTCACACAAAGAAAGGAAGGAGAGAGAGAGAGAGATAGAGAGAGAGAGAGAGAGAGAGAGAGAGAGAGAGAGAGAGAGAGAGAGAGAGAGAGAGAGAGAGAGAGAGAGAGAGAGAATACTTTGAATACTTTTTTTATTCCTCCTCCTGGAGCATGCACTGCAGCCCAGGAGAGGCAGAGATGGAAATTCACCTGCCAGAGGTGCCAGATGTAGGGGAGGGGGGGAGAGGGCTAGTCCTTGGTTCAATAGAGATAGATATAGGAATAGATACAAAGCAGGCAGCATCTCACCAATGCTTTATCTCCAGCCCCCAAGGACTAGCAAGCACTGCTCTGGTCATTATCCTGGGCTCCCCTTCATCAGTGGCAGTTTTTCTTTTTTTATACCTGGCATGAAGGTGGAATGTCTAAAGATGTGTCCAGGGGGCATGTCCAGGTCCAACTAACATTACAGTTCGGTTATCCAAAGGACATGTCCAAGTCCAACTGCCATTACATTAAGAAATGTTATGCAGAAAATTTTGCACAAAAATAGAAAAAAAAATTTAAAGTCCACTCACTTTTAGTTCCCAGATTTATATGTGGACTACAGTCTGGGAACTATTATATTTAAAATGACTGGCTCTCATTCTGGAAGTTTTACCTTTTACTTCTGAGATGTTAGTATTTGTCCTATCTTATGAAATGTTATCAATAATGATAATTGTTTTATATTCTCTCTTTAATAAATAAGCTACAGAACAGTTTGTTCTCTCTGGTTCCAAATTTCTACTGAAAATTGGGCAGATGGAAGAAATGTAAAAGTCTGGTAGTGACTACATTTGCAGTCATGCTTTTCTAGGACTGCTCAACTTCCACCTAGCTGTGGTGCAAACATACAGAAAATTAACTTTATATTTTTTTAAATAATTTTTATTTTGTTAAGGAACTGTGATACATAAAGTTATTCACAGTTGAGTGTTAGGCAGAGAATATTTCAACACCAGTCCCATCACCAATGTTCCTATTGTCCACCCATTATCCCCCACCCCTCAACTCAGCCCCACCTCACCTACTGCCTAGCACATTGACAAGTTTAATGGTTGCAGCTTGGAGCTCATGCTTTCAGTGTTGGATATATAGCTTTATGCTTTGGATTCATGGTTATATTACTTATTTGGGCCCTATTCACCCATTATTTCCCTTTCTCATATTTTTCCTTCTATCCTTGATTTCTCTTCTCTGTTCTTCTCACTAAGCTCTGGGGTCACTAGTGATCTTGGTATCCCCATTTACTAGATTATATTTTCTCATCTAGTTTTTCTATATACCATATGTAAATGAGATTAGCCTGTGTTTGTCATTCTTCTTCTGATTTATTTCATACAGTATTATATTTTTCAGTTCCATCCAGGTTGCAGAAAATTACATGGTTTTATCATTCCTTGTAGCTGTGTAGTATTTCATTGTGAATGTAAACCATATCTTCATAATCCATTCATCTGTGATTGGATACCTAAGTTGATTCCATACTTTAGCTACTGTACTAAATGCAGGAATGAATAATGGTGTGCATATATCCTTTTGAATAAAAGTTAAGTCCTGGGTATAGATACCCAAAAGTGGAATTGCGGGGTCATAGAGCAGCTCAATTATAAGTTTAGTGAGGACTCTCCATTCATTTTCTACATGGGTTGAACTAGACAACATTTCCAGCAGCAATGAGCAAAAGTTTCTTTTTCACCACATCCCTTCCAGCACAACGTTTTCCTACTATTTTTGATATGTGCCATTCTCACTAGTGTAAGATGATATCTCATTGTTTTCTTGACTTTGATTTTTCTAATGATAAGTGATGCTAAGCACTTTGTAACTGCTGGCAATCTTCTTGTCTTCCTTTGAGAAGTGTCTTTTTGTTTCCTCTCTCCATTTTTTGATAGGACTTTTGAATTTTTTATGTTGATCTTTGTGAGTATTTTAAACATTCTGGATATAAAGCTTTTGTATGATGTGTTGAATGTGAATATTTTGGCCCCTTCAGTCAGCTGTCTTTTAGGATTAGGCTGTTTATTTTGCCATGCAGAAACTCTTTAATTTGTTGTAGTCCCATTTGTTTGTTATTTTATTACCTTTGACAATGTTATCAGATTATTGAAAACACCTTTGAAATCCAAGTCTTTGAATGTTCTACTTATGTTTCCTCAATGCACTTTATAGTTTTCTCTTGCATGACTTAAACCTATGATTTGATTCTTGGCATCAGATAGTTCCTCAAGCACTGTTAGGAATGACCCACAGTTGGGTGTGGGCTACAAATCAAAAAATACCTTCTGAATATTTGTGGTGAAATTATATGATAGGTGAAATTTGTTTCAAAATAATTTATTTTGGAGCAAAGGTAGAAGATACAGAGGGACATGAGATAAAATAAAATAGTTAAGTAAGGGAATTTTTTTTAAAAATCTCATATACTGTATCTTTTTTGTAGGTATGTAAATTTAAAGATATCAATAATGTTAAAAATTATAAAAGTATAAAATGTATTTTATTCTGAAAATTAAATATAGGCTTTATTTTAGACAATATTTATTATAGATAATGCTTGAATATATATTAATAATTAAAAGATTGTGACTAAATATATATAGATGCAACAAAGTCATCTAATATATATAGAACATCCAATATAAATTAAAAATTAATTTTTTATTAAGAAAGACAAAATCTCTTTGAAGCTAAGCATAGCCAGACATTTCTTAATTTTGTAAAGGACAACCATAAACACCATGAGTGAATGCTATTCTGAATCTCAAAAAGCTGAAGTTTGTCTCATCTCTTAAAGTTCCTTGAACGTTTCTTGAAAAACCTGCTTCAAGGCTATTATTTCCTAAACTGTTGGCTGACCACAGAGCTCCATATTGTCTCTTCAAATCAGAATGATAACCTAGCCTTTCAAAAATTTTAGCCATTAGCTAATGATTTTTTTGAATTTCAATTTAACTTTAATCCTATATATGTGTATATGTCACCCCTCTTTATAATAAATAAACATGTTTAAAGATCTCTAGTATGTGTTTTATTAAAAAAAATGATAGTAAGAGAACAAATGGCCAAAGTCATTGGAACTGAGGATGTTATCTATAGAATTGAACTTACATTGAAAAAAGACAACTGGGAGGAACTCTTGGGACACTGTTGGAAGGAAGCAGGATTTTTGCTGTTGGGTTTGATTTGGAAAGATATTTGTATGAAAAGTACAGTTAATCATATTGTAAGTTCCAGTACTTCAGTAAAAAATGATTAAGAGAAAAGGAAGAAATAGCCTGATAAGGGAATAACAAAACCTGAGAACAGATCTACTGAAATGAGTTTAACAGGAGCAAATGGAATTGAGTTTGGGGATGCCGAAGCAATTAGTAAAGGAATATGAAATAATAGAGAATATTATGTTGGAATATTTTATTCATGAAAACCTATCATTATTATGTTAACTAAAATAAAATGATTGGCCATGAGTTGGTGACTATTAGCTCTTGGGTTCAGATGTATTGGAATATATTGGCACGGGCCCGGAGAGATAGCACAGCGGCGTTTGCCTTGCAAATAGCCGATCCAGGACCAAAGGTGGTTGGTTCAAATCCCGGTGTCCCATATGGTCCCCTGTGCCTGCCAGGAGCTATTTCTGAGCAGACAGCCAGGAGTAACCCCTGAGCATCGCCGGGTGTGGCCCAAAAACCCAAAAACCCAAAAATAAAAAAAAAAGGAATATATTGGCACAAAAGTTTCTTCTTTGTGTAAATCAGTGGTCCTCAGACTTTTTTAACAGGGGGGCCAGTTTACTGTGGCCCTTGGGCCATAGTTTGAGGACCACTGGTGTAGATATAAAATTTTGTATCGTGAAAGTTTCAATTTTTATTATTTGGGGTAGGTACTCTTTAGCATTGCTCAGGAGATCTTGGAGTCACCACTGAGTCTCACCTAATCAATACAAGGGCTATGTACAGGCTCTATGTACCAAGGTCACCCATTGGTGAGTCACTAGAGTCACACCAAGTAGTGCTAAATGGACCTCCAGTTATACATAGGCACTATGTATACAGCGGACTCTGTTGTTGCCCAATGGTTTGACTTGAAGATGAAACCCAAGTTGAACACATTATGGGTATGTGCTCTAATTACTGTACTATTCTCCAGCCATTATAGTAAGGATTTGATATAAAATTAACAAAAGAAACAATGCTCTTTTATTATTCATACAAATACAAAACTCTATAGCACATTGGTGGAAGCTTTGGCAATCTTAATGGAAAACCTTAATATATGATAGATTTATTCCTCATATGAAGGTTAATTAATATGTCTACTCATAAATTATAGAAGGTTGGTCAAATTCTCATGTATATCATAGGCTCCTAAACTTATTTTTTTCATCACTTTTTTGCAGAAAAATAAAATCTGTAAATTTACCCCTGATACAGTTGGGAGCAGCTTTTCTGTGCCTCCCCACAACTGAACTAGAGATTACTACAGCCCCCTGCACCTCCCAGGAATGATTCAGCTCTCTTTGGGTAGCATCAATCTAGCTCTTAGATTTAAAAAAAAAAACCACCCAACAGGTTCCCAGCTTATTCCAAAGATGCTGTAAGAGAAAAAATAACATAAATGGGTTGTGGGGGTCTTAGCACAAGAATAGGAAGTCAAACAGTAGGACAGGGGCCACAGGAAGGAAACAAGTTCAGAAAGAGGCATGGTGAGAGAAAGGGTTGCCAAACACTAAACTAGATGATTCTAGTCATCTTCCAAATTAGAAATTAAGACTTTTAAAAAAATTAGCATTAAAAGATTAGCATTTGCTACCAGTTAAGTTTAAAAGAAACATTTTACCCTCCATTAGGAAGATGGGCTTCGATTCATCCAATCTAGTTTTATGAGCAAAAACTGTCAAAGGAGAAATTCTCCTTTCAGATTGCAACAGTGGATGGCTATCCATGAATTGGACTCAAGGTGAAACATTATCTATTACCTGGATCTTCAACTTGTGCATTTCAGACTTGCCAGCCCCCATAATCATATGAGTCAATTCCTTAAAATAAGTTCTTCAAAGAAATATCCTTTTAGTTCTCTTTCTTTTATGAGCCCTGACTAATACATTCCTTTCTCAGAAGTTCTGCCAGAAATTTATTAAAATAAAATTACCATGCAAATATCAAAAGGTGCATGTTCAAGACTGTGTTGTATTATAAATATAAAGAGTACAATATGCAGGGCACTTGCCTTGCATGCAACTGACTGTTTTGATCCAGATATGGAACCAGATATGGCTCTCTGAGGAATTCCAGGAGTCATCCCTTCACACAGAGCTAGGAGTAAACACTATGTACCTCTAGGGAGAGGGGAAGAAGGGATGGAAGGAAGGAAGGAAGGAAGGAAGGAAGGAAGGAAGGAAGGAAGGAAGGAAGGAAGGAAGGAAGGAAGGAAGGAAGGAAGGAAGGAAGGAAGGAAGGAAGGAAGGAAGGAAGGAAGGAAGGAAGGAAGGAAGGAAGGAAGGAAGGAAGGCAGAGAGGGAGAGAGGGAGAGTGGGAGGGAGAGAGAGAGTGGGAGAGAGGGAGGGAGGGAGGAAAGAAAGAAAGAGGAAGGAAGAAAGGAAGGAGAAAGGAAGGAGGAAGGAAGGAGGAAGGAAGGAATGGAAGGAGGAAGGAAGAGAGAAGGGAAGGAAGGAAAGGAGGGGATGGAGGAAGAGAGGAAAGAAGGAAGGAAAGAAAGAGGAAAGAAGGAATGGAAGGAGGAAGGAAGCAAGAGAGGAGGGAAGGAAGGAAAGGAGGGGAGAGAGGGAAGAAAAAAGGAAAGGAGGGAGGAAGGAAAGAAGGGAGGGAGAGAGGAAGGGAGAAAGGGAGTGAAGGAAGGAGTAGAATATGCAACAAGGTGTCATTATTGTATAGCATATACTATGTAACTATAGCATATTCTAACAATATGATAATTTGCGTATACTTTGAATATCTTGTATGACTATTAAAGAATACATTTGTCTAGGTCATATACAGCAGAATAAAATTTGTTTAGTTTTCATTTATTACAGTTGTTAATGTTGTGATAAAAATGTCAGCAACCTGATATTTTCCCCCTTAAACATTTGTTATTGATTTACTTTTATAAATAGCATATTATATTTAATCAATTAAATAAATTATGAATGATTTTTTTAAAAAAGCACCCCAGACATATTTCTGCTAGCTCTCCCATGCTATATTTATGTGTGTGTTGAGTGTTACAAATATCTTTTAATCAAATCCTGCAATTTGTTACTCATGAAACATTTCTATACTAACCAAATACAGTGGACAAATAGGCAGTTATTTGGACATCAAATTTTAAATAATTAACTCTTGGAATGTGTGTTTCATAAATCCTTTGATAATGATCGCTTATTTTAGGAAGACAAGCAAAAGAAGAAATAAGAATTTTCCCTGAAATATACAGATAATGATCTTATTATCTATTTTAATTTGACAATGTAGAAGCAGTCTGAGTTTCCATGACTCAAATTCTATTTGAAGAAGCTAAAATTAATAAATCATAGCTTAATGAGAACAGAAATGCCTCTTTGCAAGCCTTTATATGGGTTTCAGAGACTTTCCTTCTCTCATCATCATTCCAGGCCATGCTCTGGTCTCTACCATCCTTTTCACTTTGAAATTTTATCTACTTAAATTTAGCAACTTGTGGAGGAGTGGGGGTGGTGAAGTTTGAAAAGAATTCTTCCTACTATGCTCTGAATAAATTAGATAAATAACCTTGTTGAAATACATGCTGGAAGGGGCAGTCCTTTTCCAGCTTTCACTTCCTGTGTGCAAATACAATGAATTTTGGAGAAAAGAGAGTTGCTTGAACTAACCTTGATTGCCTTTTCCCAGGCCTAGCTTTAATGTGATGGGAAAGTAGAAAACACAAAAAGTAATTGAAAATGTCTTCTATAAAAACAATAAAATGTAATACATTGGGGCTGAAACGATAGCACAGTGCTGTAGGGCATTTGCCTTGCACCCAGCCAACCTCGTATAGACCCAGATTCGATTCCCAGTATCACATATGGTCCCTTAAGCCTACCAGGAGTGATTTCTGAGTGAAGAACTAGGAGTATCCCCTGAGTGTCCCAGGTATGGGCCAAAATATAAACAAAATACATTTAATAGAAAGTTGTATTAGGAGAAAGGGTTTATTTGTTTTCAAAATCAGAAGCACAGCATTTGCCTTTCAAAATTTTGTTCAGGGTATTTTACCCCGGGTAATTATTTTTATTAAATTTATAAATAATTCCCAAAAATTATGGTGTTAAAATTAAGGAGTTAAAATTGATTATGATTTAAGCAATATTAGAACAGAAATGTTTGGAAACATAAGTCTATCTACTCAAATAGTTTCACAGATACAATGGAAGGAAAGGTAAAGATCATCTCTTAACAGATGAAGTTTAGGTACACGGAGTTCAGGACATCTCAGCGTCCATTGACATTTCTGGAAATTCCTGAATCCTTAATACAATCCTCGAACAATGTTTATAAACTAGATTGTTTTAAATTTTCATATATTTTATATTTGCCAGAAGCTAATAATGACCATTTTTTAATAGAGGCATTTGAGGTATATTAATCTTTGTAACTTCTTGTCAGTAAGCCCTGCATCTCAGGCATATTCCTCTCTCGGCTAATAATGACAAAGTTGCTTTTGTCTTTTACAACTGAATTCAGCAGCAAAAATCTCTTAGTTTCCATTTTAATTTCATCTTGTGCCTTTTCTATCCTAAGTAGATTCTAACCATAAATTCTTGTGAAGTCACACTATCGAGATTTTGACCTTTACATTAAATAAAACATGTATTGTGAAGGGCTGGTGGCATAAGCAAAAGAGTTGCCCTGATTAATATTCGTATGTCGAAAACCAACCTTAAATCATCATTAATAAAGAATTATTAAAACAATCTAGATTTCCCACATATTTATACTATAACCACTCTCTTTAGCCCCCTAGATTGCTAGAGATAACAAAATATTTTTTGGCTATTCTTTTAAAAGTGCTGAACTCCAACTTTAAGATCTGCAAAGTTAGAGGGAAGGTTGCCTGGTAAATAAAGTAAAATACAGTATGTATAAGTGTGAAATCACAGGGATTTTGTAGTGAATTGTGTTGTGAATCATAATGAGTTGAACAAGTAGAGGTATGAAAGTGTGTACATACATACACAAAAAAGCTTATTACTTAGAGAGGGCCAGCAAAGGAAAATTTTATCTAAAATTAAACAATGTTGATATTAAATAGTAGGTAGGAAAACAACAGAGCAAGAGGATTGAAATCTCTATCAACTGATTAAAAGAAGACTTCTTTTTAAAACAAGAACTGTTAGAAAATAGAGAGAAATATATTCAGAACTACAGTTTTCCAGTTGTCCCGTTCTTCTATTGACCACTCTAATTCTATTTCTCAGAAATTCGGTGGTATAAAGCTTTGTTCACTGCCACTAAAGTTTTCTATATTTACTTTGGGGGCAGGATCACTACTCTTGTGCCACGCCATCACTGTTGATCAGTGAATCATCCCCAGAAATATTACTTAAAGCATTAATGTTGTTATCATCTATACTTAGTAAAAGAATTTTTTGATAATTTCAAGTCTTCTTGGTACTGTTCTACCTGTACATTGACCAATGCTGTTCTGTAAACAACACAGACTGCAAACATTAAGATTTCAGTACATAATGCAATCAGGTCATTTGTTGTCTACTCGCATCTTAGACAAATGTTGGAATAATACAGGACAAAATTTGGAAAGTAGGAAGCTTCAAAAAATACCTGTTGATTAAATTATCAGTCTAAATTTTTATCCACAAGCTTCTTGTACAATGTTTAATTTACGTACTTCAAGGTATAATTGTAGCATATGCTGATTAGAATTCTATTCAGTATAAATCTGTCAGTCAACCATTGTTAGATTTGTGTGGGAAAGCTGGTTTGGTTATTTATACATTATATAGTAACTTTTCAAAAACAAAGACAGAAATATTGTCTAAGTATAAGGGCAAGCTCTTTCTAATCAAGTTCTTTCTAATCAAATTTTGTTCCAAAATCATCCTTATTATCTTTAAGAATTTGGCCTCTGTCAAGCTCTTTACCCTTTCACAATTTAATTTTCTTTATTTTTTCCTTTTTTTCTTTTTTCTGTTTCAGCTTTTATTTTTTTAATTTTTTATATATTTATTTAAGCACCATGATGACAAACAAGTTTGTAATTGGGCCTCAGTCATAGAAAGAACACTCCCATTCACCAGTGCAACATTCCCACCACCAATGCCTCTCTTCTCCCACTTTCCTCAAGCCCTGCCTATATTTGAGACTGACATTCTACTTCTCTCACTCATCAACATTGTCATGATAGTTCTTAGTGTAGCCATTTTTCTAACTGCATTTTCTGCACCTGTACCAATGTTGATAGTCAGAGCACCTGAGAAGTTGTATGAGCATCAATGAGATGCAAGTCAATAATACACCTAGCATGATACCTGGAAGTTGATAATATTTGCAGCATTTATTATGTTTTTATTAATCAAGCAACACCAATTTGCTTAATTAATTTGCTTATATTTCCAGATCTCCAAACAGAACAAAAAATATGAATGCCAGCAATTCCTTTAGTTTTATGAATACTAAAGTGTTCAAAGTTTTATATTTAAGCTTTCATTAAAAATATCTTTATTCCACATAACTACTCTAACATGCAGATTTCTTTGTTGGTAGACACAATGCAGTAAAACCCAACAAAATGCAATTACATCTTGATTGAGTCTGGCCAGCCAAGAAAAGAATTATACTTTTGAAATCCACAAATTGGATTTGGTCCCTTTACCAACTTAACAATTGCTCCCTGACTAGTCCCTCACATGATCAGAGGTGGCCTTGGTGGCTTCTATATTTCATCAACTGACATACAATGTTCATACAGAAATCTGTTTTTTTCTTGTTTAGCTCTAAATAAACGGAATTGACTTTCTAATTTATTACAACTAACTGCTAAATACATCCTAGCTATATAACTTCCCTTCAAAGTAATGTATCTTTACTGCTTAAAAGATTCATTACATCAGTATATGTTCAAAATCACATCATTCAGATGCTATGTGGATATACCATTTATATTTCTAGTGATAGAAAATAATATATTCAGACTATTTTGAGATGACTTGTTCTTCCTTTAAAGATGATCCCCTCCGTTTGAAGAAATAGAGATCCTAGGTCACAGCTCCATTTCCATTTCTTTTTTTTCTCTTGATTTTTATTCCAGTGTGGCTGGTAGTCTAAATACCAAGTCATAAATCATTGGTTTTAATAAGCACAGAGGATTTTTCATTATTATTTACCTTTACAGATAGCACAATTAACACAAGAAGTCAGCAACAGGGAAAATGCTGACATTTAGTTAATTGCACAGAAAAAAAAACAATTATTTGGCTCTCTTTCTCTCTCTGGCTCTTTGCACACAAACTAGAGATCGATGCTTTATGTTCTTGTTGTAAGAAGTGCTTTGTGTGAAAATCATGGCTAACCTACTCAAAGTGAGTATGCAATTGTATTCGGTGACATGGCCCTTCCTATTATTTTTGTTTTTATTTGGTACTTATTGTAAGAGAATCATTTCAATATTTATCTTAAAGACAAAACTCTGTGAGATGGCCCCCAAAACTCTACAATCCTGGCTTCTCATCCTGACCTTTCCTCACCCTTTCTGCCGTCATCTAGTTTCAAGATCATGTTATGTTTCTCCGCTATGCTTCCTGCCTATGTAGGATCCTGGTTATGCTTTTTCCTGCATATATTTAGATAATTTTACTGATACATAGCTTATATATCATGAAAATAGCTCACTTTAACTCTACAAACAAATAGCTTTAATATAGTTACTGAATTTGTAGATTGATAACCACGGTCCATTTGAGAACATTTTTTTTTTATTCCTAAAAGAAATCCTGTATTATTACTTCCAATCACTTTCAAGTCTCCTGTTGCCAATCCAGTCTTGTACAAAAGCTAACATGCTATTTTTATCTCCAAATTTTCATTTTTCTGAGCAGTTTCTATAAATACAATTATAAAATGTGTAGTACCCTGTGACATGTTTTCTTTACTTAGCTTGGTTTTTCTAAAATAATGATCTCTTAATTTAAAAAATTATTGGGGCCTGGGGGAAAAAGTATTAATGTGAAAGCTTTGGAAGTATAATGTTATCACATAATATGCACCATCAGAGGGCTGGTATTCCTCCACTGCTGTCATAGATCTATACTCGACCACTCCTCATCCTCCTAATGTAGTAGACTAAGTTCTGTTGTTTTCCTCAGTCTTTGACTTTGATTTTTTCTTTATATTCAATATGTGAGTGAAGTTATTCTTCTTATTCCATTTAACATCCAAATTATATTGAAGTGGAAGATTTCATTTTATTTTGAATTACTTTGGAACACAGTTATGAAGCTGTTCATGATTTTCATTTATACAATATCTAACACCCATTCCACCACAGTGTCCCCAGTTTACTTCCCACCCTCTCTCAGATCATTCTCTCTCTCTATGGGACTTCGCTCCTTCTCCTGTCTCCTCTCTCCTCTGTATGTTTTGTGTGTATCTCATTGTCTTTTAAACACTGGTTTGAAACATTTTTACTGAAGGAGCATAATGTATATCTCTTTCTTTCCTTTCAGTACAGTTCTTGTCCAGATTAATCATTTCTAATTATTGTTGTCATTATGGTCCCCTCTTGCCCTAACTGCACTCCTTGTTCTTTGTGGTAAGCTTCATACCATGGACTAGTCTTCCTTGTCCTCATTTCTCTTATCTTTGGATATTATCAGACTATTTTTATATCCCACAAATGAGTGTCTATACCTGTCCCTCTGACTCATTTTTTCAACATAGTACTCTCTCTATCCAACCATTTATAAGTAAATTTCATGACTTTGTTTTTCCTAACAGCTGAGACATTGTGTAGAATATATCACTCATCTGCTCTCAGACTTGGGTTGTTTCCAGATTCTGGATATTGTGGTAGTGTTATAATTAACATAGAAGTGCAAATGTTTTTCCTGCTTTGTGATTTTGGGTCCCTAGATTATATTCCCAGGAGCAGTATTATGAGTCATATTGGAATTTATATTTTAGATTTTTGAGGAAAATCCTTATTGTTTCCCAAAATGGCTGGACCACTCATTCCCAGCAACAGTAAATGAGAATGTCTTTTTCCCCACACAGGTTTTTCTTGTTCTTCTTGATATGTGCCAGTCTTTGTGATGTGAGGTGTTAGCCCACTGTAGTTTTTTGTGTTTCTTTTTTTAATTTTTATTGTGGCCAAACTGAGTTACAAATCTTTCACAGTAATATTTAAGGTACATAGTGACAATGAATAAGAAGCATTTCCCACCACCAGTGTTGTCCTCCCTCCACCCCTTTTTCCCAGCATGCATCCCACTTCTCCCTCCTTTACTCCCCAGGATGCTAGCATAACTGGTCCCCACATGTACCGCTTGTTGTAGATTGGGTATCGATTCTGTTGTGGGTTTGGTATTCAAGTCTGATCATTTTTATTTCCACTAAATGTTCATATGACTGTCTGGTCCTGCCTGGTAGCATCCATTTCCCCCCTCAAATTATGAGGCTGAAGCTCACTGTAGTTTTGATTTGCATCTCCCTGATGATTAATGTAAAGCTTTTTTTCAGGTGCCTTTTGGTCATCTGTATTTCTTCTTTGAGGAAATATCTCTTTATCTCTTCTCCAGCTTTCAGATTTATTTTATAGCTTAATATTTCATTATTAATTAATTAATTCCATTATTAATTAATATTCCATTATTAAGACATATCTTATTGCACAATTTCTTATTGCATTCATTTCTTGTTGGGCACTTGGGCTGTTTACAAATCATGACTATTGTTGATGATCACTAGCTTGTTTCTTTTTGAATAAGGATATGGTGTTTGGGATCAAATCCAGAGTTTCAAACACACTATCATATACTCTAGCACTTGGAGCTATCTCCCTTGCATAAATAGTGTTTTAAAATTTGGGGGGCTGGAGACAAAATATAGTAGGTAAAACACTTGCCTTGCATGTGGCTGGCCTGGTTCAATATTCAGCAACCAAATGATTCTTTAAGCACTGCCAAAAGTAATCCCTGATGTTAGAGCCAGGAATAATCCCGAAGCAATGCCAGGTTTGGTTCTGAAATGCCTACCCTCAAAATAAAATATGTTAAAGGAGTTTTCTTTGTGTTGTAGTTCTTTATGTTGTAGTGCATATCAGTACTTTTCCTATGGATGAGGAATATTAATTTGTATGGATATGCAGTATTTTATTTCTTTATTCATCATTTGATGGACTTGTGGGTTGCTTCCCCTTAGTATACTATGAATAATGCAAATCTGAACATTTCAATAGAGGTTTTCATATAGGACAGACTATTGTTATAATTTCTCTTGGGCCTCAGAGTGGAATTGCTAAATCATATTATAACTCCATAATTAATCACTTAAAAATCTCCAGACCATTTCCCAAAGCAGCTGCACTATTTTACATTTCCTTCAACAATGTATGAAAATTCTAATTTTTCTAATTAGAACTTGTTATTTTAATATTACCTTGTTATTTAAATATAGTCTCACAAAAATTTGTTATTACAATCTTACTGTCTTTTTTATTAGATCCACTCAAGTGGGTGTAAAGTCTTATTATTATATTTTTATTTCTCCTGTTGGCAATCTCTACTTCTTTTTTAAGTACTAAATATAAAATAACTTTCTTGTGGAATCTTACCTTGACCTCAACAACCTCAGACTGGATCTAAACTACTTATACAATATCTATTTTTTCTGTGGTGGAATGTTTCCCCATTCTGTCCTCAGTATCTAGCCAATGTATAAATTACAGATCTTCTTGTTAAAAATTTTGTTGATGGGGCCGGAGAGATAGCATGGAGGTAAGGTGTATGCCTTTCATGCAGGAGGTCATTGGTTCGAATCCCGGCGTCCCATATGGTTCCCCCGTGCCTGCCAGGAGCAATTTCTGAGCCTGGAGCCAGGAATAACCCCTGAGCACTGCCGGGTGTGACCCAAAAAAACCACAAAAAAAAAAAAATTTTGTTGAATAAATATTATCATATGAGAAAACAATGTACCTTATTGGAAAATAACCTATAGCCAAATCAGTATGATAATTTGTTAAACATATTTTTACCATCCTTACAGATCAAGCTACTGATAAATATTTTAGTATTTCTGGCAAGAAAGGAAAGAATCACCATAATAAAACTACAATGAATGCTCTTACTTTCCTGAACATTAATTAAGTTACATATTTTGTTTAAGAAAAACAAGAAGGCATCTCATTTTTCACAAATAAAGTGAAGTGAATTCTAAAATATCTCTCAAATTACTTTGTAAGGGAAAAAACAAATTACTTCTGAAAAATAAGAAGCTTAAGGAAAATGAACTTTCTACTTTGGTTTGTAAACTAGACTATACCCTTAAAAGTTTTCATTTCAATCAGGTTTTGTACAAGGCCCTAAGATATATACTTTATAATCAAGACCCATGGTAATTCTAGACCTATGGCCCATGGACTTCACAGTGCTAGTTGTGTGATTTAAGATAAGTACCTTCATCTTTCTAAACCATTTTATTTTCATCTTTAAATGGAATGGAGACATTAGTTTACATTAGAGAGTAACCAAGAGCATTAAATTAAATTAATGCAAGAAATACTCCCATATGTTAGTTGCTAATATGTTAATTAGCAATAATTTTATTATTATCATATTATATACATTATAAGAGAATATTGGAGAATAAATCTATTTTAAAAAATATAGTTTTTCTTGATAAGAGAAATACCTTTCTCTTATCATAAGTTGGAAGATTACTTTAATGACTTTACCATCATTGTTAATTTTTCATAGGACATTGTTGACATCCCTAAGCCTCTTTTGTGTCTATTTTAGAGTGCTTCCCTTATATTTGTGGAATAATTGGCTCATTTGTAAGGGAATAGAATATTGGCTCCAAATTTGAAATGTAGTCTTTCCCCTGCTTCACAGTGTGATTTGTTGTTCTAGATCTAATGCATTTTCCTTAGGTGTTATTTGTTGAGCAATAGGTCTCTGTTTTGTCTATTCAATCTGGATGCTTTACTGATAGGATTTACTCTATAAAAACAGCTCTGAAAGTTCAGTCAAATTAGAATTAATGTCATTTTACAAAATCAAGTATGTTCAGATGACATGTGTGTTTCCTGGGCCCATGTGTCACTGTTTTGCACATGTGCTGCCCAAGCACATGTCACCTGCATGACCCTTTTTTAGATGTGTGCTTTCATAATTTAATGCTAGGATCTGTACAGGGACTCTCTCTACCTTTGGGGAGCCAGTGTTCTCTCTTGAGAGTATTATTTCTCTCTGTCTCTATTTTCTCCCCTTCAGAATTTTAAAATAAAATCTACATTTACTTAAAAAAATAAAAACACTTAATAGCTAGAGTTGGAGGACAAGGTTCACATGCAGGAGGCCCATGTTTCATGCTTGGCACCACACATGATGTCCAGAATACTACAGAGAACAACCCCTAAAGCACCAATCCAGAAGCAGCTCTCAAGCCTCACTGTGAGCCCTGTTGGCTCCCTAAAACAAACAAAACAACAATAAAATTATTTGCTTCTGATACCTATTCTTTCATATATCCAGTTATTATTCACTGAGTGCCCAGAAAATTTTGGCTTATGCTTACCAGAGCAAAATTATTGTCATAGAGAGAGCAATGAAAATGGGGGGGGGGGAACAACAAATAATCAAATACATAATGAAGATAGTGTATGTAGTGATGAACTGTGAATGACATCAAATAATGTTGTATAATAGGAAATATATAAAGGAGAATAGCCACTTTAGAACAGGGATTAGAAAATGTTCTCACAGAAGATGTTACTTGAGATTACACAAGAATTCCAAAAAGCCAGACATGGGCAGAATGAGAACACAAGGTGATTTACTAAAAAGAGAAGAATTAGTAAAATAAAAGATATAGAACAGGTCTATGACATTAGAGACCCCATTTAAGATTTATTGCAGACATTAATGTGTTAGGTTTGAGGACAAAGTCCCTTTCTCTACTCTCTTTAGAATGACTAGGCATTGTGAACCCAAATAAAATGATGTTACTGCATCATGTGTGTCTATATTTCAAATTATGATCCCTATAATTTCTTTTGTTTGTTTGTTTGTTTGTTTGTTTGTTTGCTTTTGGGTCACACCCAGCAGCGTTCAGGGTTCTTCCTGGCTCCACGCTCAGAAATCGCTCCTGGCAGGCTTGGGGATATATAGGATGCTGGGATTCGAACCAATGACCTTCTGCATGAAAGGCAAACGCCTTACCTCCATGCAATTTCTCCGCCCGCCCCCCTATAATTTCTTTAATAAACTACCATGCAGTAAAGATGAACAAGATAGAATAACATAAAGCTCCTCTATCTCCACTTCACTTTAGAAATATAGTTGTTGGGTTTTTGGTGTTTTTTTTTTTTTTTTTTTTTTTTTGTGACATCCAGTTTCAGTTTCATTGTATTTTAAAAATTTTTTCCTTACATCTGATTCTATAGGTTGCACCAGGTGACCTTTGAGGTACCTACGTGTGAAGGAAAGGGACGGCAGAAGCTGGCACTAATTGGCGACTCCTCATCTTCAGCAGAATTTTTTGTCACGGTGGCTGTCTTCGCCTTCCTCTACTCTTTGGCTGCTACTGTCGTTTACATTTTCTTCCAGAACAAGTATCGGGAAAATAACCGAGGTCCACTCATTGTAAGTTGTTTGCTTTCTTAGATAACTCTTTTGGGCGCCTCTGATTTTATTTTTCAATCCTTACAGGGATTTGAAGTGACCCCTGCCCTTGAGGAAGCTTTTTAAAAGAAATTACTTTTTTTTTTTCAGAGTAACTCTCACTTCTAAATTAAAAACAGATTTTGAGATTCTTTGTACTCCTGTGGCAGAAAGCTATCACAAGAATTGCTAGAAACTCCACAGAAATCAATGGCTAGAAATTTCATAAGATGGTGGTAGGAAGCTTGCCACAAATAGTAGGGGATTTAGGGCAGAAAAAAGACTACTATGACAATAATTAAAAATTAATATAATTAAAAATAATTAAAAATTATAATAATTAATTATTATTATTTTTTTCACTCTAGACAAAAATTGGGTGCTGAATGGAGATAAATTATTGATACCCTTCAGTGACAGTATTGCAATCCACATTGTCAAAAAAGAAAAAAAAGATGGGGGGGAGAGAGAGAAAGAGAGAGAGAGAAGAAAGAGAGAGAGAGAGAGAGAGAGAGAGAGAGAGAGAGAGAGAGAGAGAGAGAGAGAGAGAGAAGAAAAATGTTTGCCACCGAAGGAGGCAGGACAAAGTGCAGGGGAGAGTGAGAGAGAAACTGGGGAAATTGGTGGCAAAAAATGTGCACTGGTGAAGAAGGGTGTTGTACATCTAGGCAGGGCAAAGTGCAGGGGAGAGAGTGAGAGAGAAACTGGGGAAAATGGTGGCAGAAAATGTGCACTGGTGAAGAAGGGTGTTGTACATCTACATCATATGTCTGATACTCAATCATTAACAATTGTGTAACTGTGGGGGAAAATATTACGGACAATCTTGTAAACCAACGGTGTTTAAAATAATTTTAAATAAAAAAAATTTAGGAGATCAAAAAAAAATTCCACGGACTTATTTATATTGCAAGCAGTATGGAGTCAATCTAACCATTCATCCACCAATTATTTAGAAAGTGTATTCATTTGAAGTGTACTAGTTCTATTGTATGTGACTGACTTGAAATGGAACTATTTAGGGATAGATTTCCTCATCTGGATTATCTTTTTCTAGCTTTCTTTCTGTGTCTACACCACCATGCCTGAACCCTCCACCAAGATTTTCCTTTCCCAATGCATTCTGAAGGGGTAAATATAGATGAGTTGGCACATTGAGAGGTACATGCCTAGTTAGATACAAAACCTCTTATGTATATATAAAAGATATATAGATATTAACATGTAGATAATGGAGTTATGAAAAATTAGGGAAATAAAATTTGAATGTCTCAATCCTCATGTGTACATTCACCTAAAATTAATCTTATTGGAAAGACCCTAGATCTGACCTTATTTTTATAAACTTTTGTCATTATTTTATTGTTAACATTCAAAAAATTATTGTGATTTACAAAGTTATTCATAGTTGAGTTTTAAATGTACAGTGTTCTAATATCAATCCCACCACCAGAGTCAACTTCTCTTCACCAATCTTCCCAGGTCCCTTTTCATAATACACCACCCAACCATGAGATTTGACAGGCATCTTTTAAACTTTGATTGGTAAAGTTTGTTAACAATATTTACTATATTTATAAATAATAGTTATAAATATTACTATTTAAAGTTTAGATCACACCCAGAACTGCTCAAGGGTTACTCCCAACTCTGTGCTGCACGGGGGGCGAGGGGGGGGGGATTGCTACTGGCTCCCATGTGGTATAAGGAATCAAATTCAGATCTTATATATACAAAACATGCTTTGCAAGCACTCAGCCTCTTTTTTATTTTGTAAATAAAAGCATCTTTAGGGGCTGGAGCGATGGAGCAGTGGTAGGGTGATTCCCTTGCACAGGCTAACCCAGGATGGACTGTGGTTCGATCCCGGGGTATCCCAGATGGTCCCCCAAGCCAGGAGCAATTTCTGAGCTCATAGCCAGGAATAACCACTGAGCATCACTGGGGTGACCCCAATTCCAAAAAGAAAAAAATTAAAGCATCCCCAATCCTAAATATAACCATATTGTTCATAACTAGTATGAAAATTCTTTTTGGTGTTTACAGAAAAAGTGGCGGGTTAGACTATGTGAATGACCTACTGTTAGGTTACACCTTATTTAACCTAAAACAAAGATCATTCCTGGTTCCTTTGCATGTTTGTTTGCAACTTGGATTTACCCTAAAACAGATATTGTCTTACTTATGAACCTAGGGGGAACTGGCTCAGGATAGTCTGAGCTTTCTGTACTTACTACCCCACCCGGGGGTGGTCTCTGCATTCAATAAAAATAACAGTTCTGGCAGGCAGCTGACTCTCCATACTAGGTAGAAGACTGCCAGTCTACACGTGTTTCACCTTCAGCCTGGTTTGGATTATATCATGTGCTACCCTAATTTCAAACTCATTCACCTAGGGTTGGAGATATGGCACATGGGGCGATTTTACAATCTACTAGTATTGGTGCTGCAAAAAGTGAGTTATTCTAGTGCCTAAGTAATGACTTCTTCAGAGCCTGATTCTTTTTTTTTTATTGTGGGCAAAGTGAATTACAAATCTTTCACAGTAATATTTAAGGCACATAGTAATAATGAATGAAGGGCATACCCATCACCAATGTTGTCCTCCCTCCACTCCTGTTCCTAGCATGCATCCCACTAGTTGCTAGTGCAACTGTTCCCCCTTGTACAGCTTGATGTAGATTGGGTATCATCTCTGTTGTTGTTGACTTTGGATTTTGTGTTCAAGTCAGATAATTTTGTTTATTTCCACCAAATGGACATATGACTGTCTGTTCTTGGTACCATCTATTTTCCTCCCTCCAATTATGATGCTGATCAAGATTATTCCAGTAATGTGACTCGATTAAAGATATAAAAAGGGATATGGGAGGAGTCCGTGTAGGTGCTGACAGGAGCCCTTTGGAAGAAGAAAGGGGAAAGAAGAAAAAAAGAAGAAAAGTAACAAAGCATTATTTTTTTCTTTCAAAATATCTAAATCCTATTTATCAGCTGATATATCATTAAATTATTTTGACATGTATTTATGTGATCTAAGACACATAATTTAGAAGTAACTCAAAGATGTTAATGAAACCAACAAAGTTTTATTTGTTTTTGTCTATTCATTGCAACATACTTTTTTTGGTTTGGTTTGTTTTGGGTCACACCCGGCGGCACCCAGGGGCTGCACCTGGCTCTGTGCTCAGGAGTCGCTCCTGGCAGGCACGAAAGATCATTTGGGATGCCAGGATTTGAACCACCACTGGTCTTGGTTCAGCTGCATGCAAGGCAAACGCCCTACCTCTGTGCTATTGCTCCAGCCCTGGAACAATATTTCTTTTTTTTTGTTTGTTTGTTTTGCAACTATTTTTTAATATGATTTTTATTTTGATCATCGTGGCTTACATATTGTTGACAATATTATTTTAGGTACATATTTACTTAAAAGCAAGGGGGATTCCCATCACCAGATTGTCTTTACCTATACCTCCATTTTTGTCCTCCCTCCCATTTCCTCTTCCCTCACCCTCAGGGCGGCTAGAATATGTGGTCCCCTCTGTATCTGACCCACTACCTAGTAGTCTTGCACCTGTTTGGTCTTGATGTCTCCCTTATTTCCCCCTCTAACTGGAGGTAGGACTAGTTAGTTCAAGATGGATGGTTTTGTTTGAAAAAGAGAAAAGAAATAAGCTGGGGTAAGAGACTAATATGCCGAAAATGTGCGGAATCCTTCTAGGGGCTCTCATCAACGCTTTGAGAGATGAAGGAGATAAAGAAGGTGAAACACCCCCCGTACCAAAAGAAGTGTCAAATATCCAGTGAGGATTCCAGCTATATCGATTAGCACCACAAAAAAAACAAGCAAACGAAAAAAAAAAAACCAAAACAAATAAAAACAGACAAACAAAAACAAAAAAGAAACAAACAAAAACAAATCAAAACGAAAACCGCTATGGTCTTGAAATAAGAAACATGGCATAGCACATAAAGAAAGGAAAGAAAAGAAGAGAAAAAAAATAAGTATAACTGGGGACAACAATTTCAATAATCACACCCAAACAGAGAAATCTACCAAAGATAGGTAGGTAAATAAAAATAATAATAATAATAATAAATGAAGATAAAAAAATAATATATATAAAAAATAACCGAGGTTTTGTACTTTTTGTATTTTTGTTTTTTCCCTCCTGCCCTGGCACAGTAAATATTGGGGTCATTCAAAGAGGAATTCACTTGGCCTAAGAAATATGGGGTTTCTCCGTCCTTGGAGTATATTGTCATGGGATCAACTATAGACTCTGCTCAGGATCATTTATTTTCCCGGTGGTGCTTTTGTGGTGTGTGGAAGACTTCTGCCCTGTCCTGTGTGATACAATCAGACCTCTGTGTCTAGAGGTCTCTGTATCTGCACGGATCCTGAGGTGGGACTTATGATGAAGTCATTCTTTGTGGTTCTTGAGGTTCCGTTCCCTCAGTGTCATTTTAATCCATCTTCTGTGGTTGGAGATCTTGGTCTTTGTGTTGAACCTGGGATGGCGCCTAGGATAGCGTCTTTCTTTGTGCTTCCCGAAGCCCCATTCCATTACAATTGTCTCTGCCAGACCTTTGGAACTGGGGATCATAAGTATTGTGCAGGTCATAGTTCAAACCCTAAACTAGGGCTTTTTTATTGGTCCCAAGATATATATAGTCTGGTCATGGTTCTAGCAGCCAGTCATCTATAACTCACGATCTTGGCTTTTGGACCTACCAAAGGGTGACAAGTCTTCTGGTTTTGTCTTGTCATTGGCTGGTAAGGTAGGCTAATCTGTTCTAAGGTCAAGTTATTCACATTCTTTTCTTTTCTTTTCTTTTTTTAAATTAATTAAGTTATTTTTTTAAATGTCTGTCCTACATATACATTTGTGAGCTGATACATTTTTATTCCTTTTTTTTTTATCATTTTTGGGTATGTGACCTGTTTCTGTTATCCCCTCTGTCCACCCCCAAATACACCGACAATATAAGGTAGCACCATTTCTCCCTGCAAAGGCACACTAAATAAAGGGGAAATCTTACATAAAAAAAAAGAGCTCTTGTCTACTAGAGATAAGAACTCATAGTTGTTTACAATACAGGGATATCTCCTACCCTGAAAATATGTCATGTGGAATCAACTTAGACTTCAGGTGATTAGATACCATTCATCCAGCCTTGAACCCTGGACCCCAGACATAGAAACAGCACAGTTCCTCACAACAGCTACAAGAAACAAATCCCAGCCGGGACAGCCTTAATACTGTGGGGCCACCAACAAGGACCAGCTCTAACATGATATCCTGACGAGGAACAATATTTCTTAACACAACTCTAAAACAACAAATAGAATAGAACTTGTGCTGAATCAATGTTCCATTGAAGAAATAATATATTCCCAAAAATATACATACAAAGTCAAAACAATTTAATACATGTCAATTTTAATTTTAATTTAATGATTAAAGAAATTTATAGTCCATTATGTTATTTTGGACAGTTTTTTATTAATCATACTAGTAATATACCCAACTCAAAAGAAAACTCTTTGATACTTAAAGCATTTAAGTCATAGATAAAGTAATCTCAATTTGTACATTTGATATTAACACAGCAAAATATAATAACATGATCAAAAATACTTTCTAGTATGAAAAATCATATTTGGAGCTGGCGTGATAGTGCAGAGGGTAAGGTATTTGTCTTATGTGGGGCTGATTTGAGTTTGATTCCTGACAACCCGTATGGTCCCACAAGTCTGCCAGGTGTGATTTCTGAGGAAAGAGCCAGGAGTAATGCATGAGCACTGTCAGGAGGCTTAAAAATAAAAAAAAATCATATTAGATTATATTTATGTGATGAAAGTATAAATAATATTTAAACTCAAATAGAATGAATAAAATAGGTAAATTTTCAATAGTTTAAGTTAATTTTTTAATTTATACATGAATTTATAATGGATGATGGCATCAAAATATTCCATTTGATTAATTTTAATATGTATATGAGTATGTTTAAAATATTGACAGTTATGCCAGAAATTGTTTTCTTTTAAACGATTTAAACTTTTAGTATAAACAAAATGATATGTAAATATTATGCAAATAGGCACAGGTTTTAGAAGTTCTTTAAAGTTTATATGAATAAAGAAAGTTTTACAGATCTGTAACCTAATCTGATTTTAGAAACCTGAATCTTAAACACATTCTGAAGTGTAACTTATAACAAGAACTATTTTAGAATTTAAGCTTGAAAAGGTTAGTTTAAAAGTCAGGTTTCAGCATCTCTGTATAGTATATTGGAAAAATAAGAGTAAGAAGCCTATAGACATATTAAGCCTATAGACATATTCTTCATTTCTCAAAATGAATTTAAAATTATTTAACAACCACCTAACTTGGACTCTTCTCTCCTATGCAATGCAGGTAGATACAAAAAAAATGGATTACTGTATTGATTCCAAAAATCCAACATGCACTTATTCTTTCCTAGATGCACAGAAATGCTTTCATAAAAATTTTTGAGAGGGAAAATACCAGCTTCATGAAAAGGCCTGACTCAGCTAATTTACCCTTAAAGTCTATTTCACATTATAGAGCTACTTTCATCTTATGTGAAATAATCGATTGAGGGCACCTATATTTTAACTATGTAATTAGTCTTTCCTATCATACAGAATACAATAAAATCCTTTATCACATACTGTACTAGATAGGTTTTGTTTTATTGTATCAAATAAGAAGGGGAGAAGGCATAATTCTAGTAATAAAAAAGTAAAGACTCCTCAATGAAGCTTCTGTGATATTAAAAATTGATGTACTCATTAGTTAGCAGATAAAAGTTAATTTTAGAATGATCCCTGAGCTCTAAGAGTCACAAAAGCACAATGAATGTACAGGATTGGCAGAATGCCATGTAGCTAGATAGAGCAAGCTTAGTTAATTCAAATTGCACCGCAAGGAGTCAATGATGGGAGAGAGGAGGAAGATGGGAGGGGAAGTTCTTATAACTGTCCTCTTAACTGTGAAGAGTTTCTTTAAGAAATTCCAAAGTGGGGCCGGAGAGATAGCATGGAGGTAAGGCATTTGCCTTTCATGCAGGAGGTCATCGGTTCGAATCCCAGCGCCCCATATGGTCCCCCGTGCCTGCCAGGAGCAATTTCTGAGCCTGGAGCCAGGAATAACCCCTGAGCACTGCCGGGTGTGACCCAAAAACCACAAAAAAAAAAAAAAAAAAAAAAAAAAAACAAGAAATTCCAAAGTGTGAACAAGAGTTCAAGAAGATGGCTCATACCTAAGAAGTATTTTTAAGTATTCAAAAGTATTTGTTCATAAGCAGTCATTTTATTAGTTTTAAAAACATAATTGGTTCTAGAGAAATAGTACAGAGGGTACTATGTTGCCATACGAACTCTTATCCCAGGTCCTCAGTATCCTATATGGCCCCTCAAGTACTGTCAGAAATATTCTTGAATGGTGATCCAGGAGTAACCTTTGAGCATCTCCATGTGAGGCCCAAAACCACCATCCCCGCAAAAAAAATGATTATAACTGATCATCATTAGTTGGAAGATTATGTTCTTCTTACCAAGTATTTGTTCTAATTCTAATTCTGTTGTTTTTTTTTTCCTGAAACACTTTGCCTTGTTCCATAATTTGGGAGTCTCTCACTGAAATAAACTTTTTATTATTTTATTTTTTATTTAACCAACTTTATTACATACATGATTGTATTTGGGTTTCAGTCATGTAAAGAACACCACCCATCAACAGTGCAACATTCCCATCACCAATGTCCCAAATCTCCCTCCTCCCCAACTTTTTGTTTTGTTTTTGGGTCACACCCGGCGGTGCTCAGGGGCTACTCCTGGCTGTCTGCTCAGAAATAGCTCCTGGCAGGCACAGAGGACCATAATGGACACCGGGATTCGAACCAACCACCTTTGGTCCTGGATCGGCTGCTTGCAAGGCAAACGCCGCTGTGCTATCTCTCCGAGCCCCGTCCTCCCCAACTTTTAACCTGAAAAAATTAGCAAGATTAGGATTATACTGACATGAACTAATTCAAGTTTTCTAAAGAAGCCAGGCATTTTTCTTTACTTTTTTGCTATTGTTTTTGTTTTTGGGCCACACCCGGTGACACTCAGGGCTTATTCCTGGATATGCACTCAGGAATCACTCCTGGCTTGGGGGACCATATGGAACACCTGAGGATCGAACCACAGTCCGTCCTAGGTTAGCCTCGTGCAAGGCAAACACCTTACTAATTGCACCACTGCTCCGGCCCCATTTCTAAGGCTGTTATACACCCAAAAAATAATGTTTTTATTTCTATAAACCTAGAGTACATAGCATTAGACCCTGTATTTGAATATCATAAATGTAAAAATTAATAGATATTTATTGGTAATGGTATTGGTAATAACAATGGTCTAAACTGAAATTGATTGGGACTCTAACTTTTTCAGAGTTTATTTAATGCTGCAACAATTGTAATTTATTTTATCATCAAAAATTCTAGTTGAGGTAAGGAAAGCTCAGGTTGCAGACAACCAGGTTACATCATTGATAATCAGAAGGTAGAGTTTCCAAGATTCTAATAGGCTATATATATGAAATTAGAGGAGTGCCAACTGGGTAAGAAATTAATTATACTATGAGAATAATATCTACATTGCCTTACCTTGGAAATAAATGCAACCTAATAAATTTCACACCTTTCTGATCATTTTACTTCCATACAAAGCATTTTTATTTGCCTTCTAAGTCCATTTGAAATTAAGAATTGATCACTGATTCATGTGTAGAACAACTGGATGTTCTGTCTTTAATGCGATTGATTTCTGCTGCTTATGGAAGATAGAAAACAAGCTTTAAAAATGCCAAGGATCAATGTTTATCATAAATGTTTATTATAATTATTTCTTTACATTTGCAAGCAGTTGTTAATAATTTTGACAGACTACAGGCAAGTTTATCAATAGATACTTTAATATTTTTGACTGAATATGCTAGGCAAGGTTGCACACCTTAAAGTAAAAATGAGATATCAATGGTTTTAGAAGTTATTTCATGGTGCTTATTAACACAAATTGTGAGAAAAAAATGGAGGTAAATGCATCAACCAGCTAGTTCACATCACTATAGTAAGTGCCTTCTTATATAGATGAAAGTTCAGTTCTTCAGTTCTCAGAAAGCAGAAATGACCATTTGAATGGTGCATGATTGTGGAATTGAAATGTCACATCTGGTTATATCATTTGCCATAGTCCTTCGTGTGCCATTTGAAAGTAGATCTCCAGCCTTAATATTTGTGGCAAATATTCTGAGCCTCTTTCTGATACAGTAGATTTCATTTTTCATTAAAAAATAAGATATTAAAATTTAACTTATTGAGATGACATAGAGACTAAGAACAAGTATACAATGAATAACAGTCCACATTTTGATAAATATTTGTTATAAGAAGTGGGATTTAGGGCCACAAAACAGGTAGGGCATTTGCCTTGCACACAGCCAGTTCAATCCCCAATATCACATGTGGTCCCCTGAGCACCAGGAATGACTCCTGAGTGCAGAGCCAGGAGTAACTCCTGAACACCACCAGGTGTGGCCCCAAAACAAAAACAATTTTTTATAATAATAATTTTTATTTTGACCAAAGTGGATTACACATCTTTCAGAGTAATATTTTAGGTACATATTGATATTGAATCAGGGTAATTCCCACCACCAAAGAAGTTGGATTTAACGTAACTGTTCTAGATGTTAAGAAGAAGCAATGCTTACCTTGAGATTTTTGTGAAAGGACAATAAAAGAAATCAGACTGACCAAAATTGGTTTATGGGACTAAGTATACATCCATCCACTGAATGTACATGTTTTAGGGCACAAATTTGTTTTATGCCTATTGCTTTCCAAAATTTTTTATTTTTACCACATCCCTCAATGCAATTCTCATCAGTTCCACTCTATGTATTTGATTTTATTCTTTTCTTTAAAAGATGTTTATTTAAATACCATGCTTAAAGGTTGTTCCTTCTACAGTTTTTTTCTTTTTCACAGATAAAATTATTCATGATTGAGTTACAGTCATACAACATATAATAACAACCTTCACCAGTGCACATTTCCCACCAACAATGTCACCACTTTCCCTTTAACCCACCTGACCCACCCTTTCCAACCTGCTTCTGTGACAAACATTTTACTTTACTCTCTTTTTCTCTCCCTCTTCTTTTTGACATTGTGGTTTGCACTACCACTAATGAAGGGGTGCTATGAATGTTCCTTTCATAATCCCTGAGATATTCTTCCTTGTTATCAAATAATTGATTAATGGTAGCTCAGACTCAAACTCTAAATCCAATGTAGTGACTAAGTGTAGTGACTAAATGTAGTGACTAAACCAATAAGTCCCAGACCTTATTCCCTTGTATGGCCTAATATTTAAAACTTGGACACCTGATACTTCTGTAGAATAAAGTTAATAAATATAAATATATCACATAGTTTCTTAAAGGAGAGGTACAGTGAATGCCTACAAAGTGATTTGCCCTGAAAAAAGGTACACAATCTGTAATAAATATATGATATATAATTATAACACTATTTTGTCATTATTTTTAATCATTCTTTAGGCTCATTAAAATATATCTTTTTCATTTTTTTCTACTCTGCCAAATGCATTTGGTTTTTCTTTAATGCCACCCGGGAAAGGAGATTTCTGACTTTTAGGCAGTGACATTTTTTCCTCTAAAGACCACTTCCATGCCTCTAGTAGGTAATTTTTTTAATGTATCTTTTTTTTTTTTTTTTGGTTTTTGGGACTTACCCGGCATTGCTCGGGTTACTCCTAGCTCTATGCTCAGAAATCATGCCTAGCAGGCACAGGGGACCATATGAGATGCCGGGATTCGAACCACCATCTTTCTGCATGAAAGGCAAACACCTTACCTCCGTGCTATCTCTCTGGCCCCTAGTAGGTAATTTTTTTAGGCGAGTTATAATTATTAAACTATCTTTCTTATCTGAAAGATTTTTTTTTTTGGTTTTTCGGGCCACACCCATTTGATGTTCAGGGGTTACTCCTGGCTAAGCACGCAGAAATCGCCCCTGGCTTGGGGGGACCATATGGGACACTGGGGAATCAAACCATGGTCCTTCCTTGGCTACTGCTTGCAAGGCAGACACCTTACCTCTAGCACCACCTCACCAGCCCCTGAAAGATGTTTTTAATTCATCCACAATATACACTCACTTTGCTTGACTTGTGGGAGATACTTATTGCTTAAAATAATGAAGAATACTTAGATGTGAAATAAAACCCATATAATAAAAGGCATGAGAAAAGAAAGTAGGAAAGAGAGAAGGGAAAAATATAAGAGGGAAAAAAGAACAAGAGAAAAATAAAGTTTTCCTCAACATTTCCACAACTCAGCTCAGATTACAAAATTTGACGTCCATCTCGCATTACAGAGCAGCACAGATATGGGTGACAGATCAGAAACAGTGTTTGATTCTTTGAAAGCTGGGTCTATGATGAGTTTCCGGAAGAAGAACCCATTTTCCTTTTTTGGGGGGGGTTGGGACACACCTAGTGACGATCAGGGCTCCTGACTATGTGCTCAGAAATTGCTCTTGGCTTGGGGGACCATATGGGACATCAGAGGATCGAACTGCAGTACGTCCTAGGCTAGGGCCTGCAAGGCAGACACCTTATGGCTTGTGCCACCATTCTGTCCCCCAACCCCATTTTTCATTTATTAATATAATAAAATATTTATTAAACTTCTATAAGGCATATTTCTGTAAATATTATTATTTTAACTTTTTATTAATATCTTTATTTAAACACCTTGATTACAAACATGAGTGTGGTTGGATTTCAGTCATGTAAAGAACACCATCCTTGACCAGCGCAACCTTTGCACACCAATGTCCCAAATCTCCCTCCTTAGTCCTAACTTTTTATTATTATTTATTATTAAGCTAGTAAAAGTTCATTTAAACACCCCCCACTATACATCTTGTAATTTATTAGTGTTAGACTTGGCTTTCAGAATCTGATGGTCTGAATTGTGTTTATATGTGTGTGTGTGTCTAATTTCTACCTCCTTACTGTTTAAGACAAGAGTTGACTTCATATGGGGCCAGAGTGGTTACAGGGCAATAAGGTGTTTGATTTGAATACGGCTGACCCAGGACAAACACAGGTTTGATCCCCAGCAACCCCAATATTCTCCCAAGCTAGGAGTGATTTATGAGTGCAGAGCCAGGAATAATACCTGAGCACCCCCAGGTGTGGTCCAAAAACAAAAAACAAAACAAAAGAAAGAGTTGATATTATAAAAGAATATGTGGAACTAACCTTAAATGAACTTTTCTCTAAATTCATACATTTTACATCAACAAATATGTCTTCCAGATTTAGCAGCACAGATGAATACAAATAAATTAATCTATTTAAAATGCCTCAATATAGCATTCACACACACAATCAGATGATATATACTCAGCTCTTTCACAGCCTCTTGTGATTCGAGGTTCTTAATTACAATTTAAACGAGGGTTAATTCCCTCTGTATGTGGTAGCATGATCTTTCAATTAATGAACAAAAGAGAGATGAGCCCAGTAGCCTTTAATAAAGGTAGAGGACTGCATATAGGATTCATGCAATTCTTCAGGCTCCCAGAACTCTTCTCAGTCTTTGTTAAGGAAGAATTTTTAGAAGCTACAGTGAATGTTACTCAAATACCTATTTTGATCGAATTTCTTTACATTATAGGATTAGAAAAATCAGTTCCTAGTTGAAATTTGGCAAAGCCCTGATGATATATTTTCTTTGTAGTTAAAGCAACAGAAAATAATGAAATGCACATATTCTTCCCAGAACTTCCCAAAGTGGCTTTCAACTATGTATATGTGCAGGGTGGGATGGGGGAGGCACTTTTCAACGGTTGTAATAGTTCTGATACTGCTGGTATCTAGTGAGTGTAAGCACCCTACAGTTTGGGGGACAGCTTTACAATTAAGAAATAATCAGTTTAAAATGTCAGGCATGCTGAGATGGAGTGACCTTGATATCAACAGTCAATAGTACTTTTCACTTGTCTTCAATTTAAATATTAAACTAACTTCTCGAGTTGTACCTTATAATTTCTATGCATGAGATACAGAAACGGAGATTGAAAATTTTTAAGAGCCTTGTAGATTACTTGTTCCGGAAGCAATCAAGATCTATCTGAATTCAACTCAAAGATTCCTTCAATTTAATCTGAATTATTTCACTCAGAGAACTATACTCACTTGTCACTGTGATCATTTTTATTTATTTATATTTTTTGGTTTTTGGGCCACACCTGGCGTTGCTCAGGGGTTACTCCTGGCTGTCTGCTCAGAAATAGCTCCTGGCAGGCACAGAGGACCACCATATGGGACACGGGGATTCGAACCAACCACCTTTGGTCCTGGATTGGCTGCTTGCAAGACAAACGCCGCTGTGCTATCTCTCCGGGCCCGTGATCATTTATTTTAATGAGGGGACCTCACTCCTCTCTAAGTTACCTCCAAACCCTCTTCTTCTGATTTAGCTGATTTACCAGAGAAGAAAATGGTGCTAGTTACAATTCTTTACCCATGTTCTTGGTATTTTTTCAAAGTTTTCTTATATTTCCTCAGAAGACTTTGAATGCTTTCATACAGTCTCCTGACTATGAGATCTGAGTTCATCTGAATATTCCTAAAATTAAATTCAGGGCTTTAATACATGTTCATTGAAACTGTCCTTTCACTCATTTAGAATAAAGTAAGAGCAAGTAGGAGACAAAAATATCTTCCCGTTCAACTAATAGCCATCCACAATATTGTAATAATAATTTGTCTTATAGTACTCTCAAAGACTATTGGCTCCTAGCTTTATTTAAAAAGAAAGATTTTGGGGCCAGAGCGGTGGCGCAAGTGGTAGAGTGTTTGCCTTGCATGTGCTAACCTAGGATGGACTGCGGTTTGATCCCCTGGCATCTCATATGATCCCCCAAGCTTAGAGTTATTTCTGAGTGCATAGCCAGGAGGAACCTCTGAGCATCACCGGGTGTGGCCCAAACCCCCCCAGATGAAGATTTGTCTAAAAATCATCAGGATAGATCATGAGCTATTTATTGCCTTGGGTACCCAAAGCTTAGTCTTAAGAAGCACTGGGATAGTAGTAGAGGATCTTGTGAAGGGTTTAGTGCTGGAATATTTTATACATGAAACCTCACCATTAACAGTATTATTGTAAATCATAGTATCTTAAACTAGATGATTAGAAATGAAGTTTCTTTCTTTTTTATTTTTTATTTAAACACCATGGTTATAAGGTTGTTCAGAATACAGTATTTTTTTTCACAGATAAAGTTGTTCATGTTTGAGTTATAGTCATACAATGTATGGGGAAGACATTAATTCTCTCTCTTCTTTTGTAACATTTTGGTTTGTACTATCATAAATGAAGGGGTGCCATAAATGTCCTTTTCATATTAGACCTTTTCTACTCTAACTGCACTCTCCACTCTTTGTGGGAAGTTACTTACCATGGAATGGTCCTCCTGATTTTCATCTCTATTGTCTCTGAATATTATCCCCACACTGTCTTTTATTTTCCTTATATCCCAGTAATGAGTGAGATTATTTTATATTTATCCCTCACACTCTGACTCAAAAAATGAAGACTATCTAAGCAGGGAAATCTTCTAGCAAGAATAGATTTCTTGAGTCTGGTTGAGGAGGACCCCAAATCTACACTCCATTCAAAGGCAATGAAAATTATGTAATCACTGGCAATGTAAAGCTATCATTAGAAGAGAATAAAATCAATTCAAAGGAGAATTGATTCTGGGTGTGAAGGGGTCTACTATACAAATGGAATTGAAGAAAATAAAGAATATTATAGCAAGTCACAGTAACAGAATTTGAAGATTTGAAGAACCACATCAGAGAACTTGAAGACAAAATCAAGCCAACATCAAAAATGAGGTGAGAGGATAAAAAAATCTCAGTAAAAGAATGGAAGTGATTGTAAGATAACATAAAGAAATAAGTTCCAAATAATAGAATGATTAGAAAGAGAAAGAATGACTAGTGGAAGAGATAATATCTCAGAATTTTCCCAGTCTCTATAAAACAAGATCTATTCAGATTTGAGAGCCAACGTGTATCAAACAAAATAAGTTTCCACCTCTTAACACTTTCCCAACCCAATAATCTTATTTCTTTTCAAAGAATAAATTGATGACAAACTTGTTACAAGGAAATCTCACTCATCGTATTTTCAAATTTCCTTTGAAAGTGTATTTCAGAAATTAAATTCAAGTTACATTTAAATATTAGAAGCTCAGATTTTCACTTCTAAGGAAACATTCCCATGATGATCAATAAGCTGTATGGCAACAGGACTTTAGCTTGGCACTGTGCTCTGCATGCCTTTTGTCTTGGTGACTTTCTTTTTTACTGGCCCTCTGTGAGTGAAATTTAAAACCAGTTGCTGCTTCTCTGGTCACAGACTGAAGAAAAATTCCACATGACTCTTTCAAAATAATGGAGTGCTTTATAAATTTCATCCTGGGTGATGCCTGCAGTTCTGTTTGTGACAAAACTGCAGCTGGTGAGAAAACAAGATCAGGACATATCATTTTTCACCTGACCTTCTGGAATTACCTCCAAAGAACTTATTCATAAACCTAGTGGCTTCATTTAAACTTCAAATTAAGTTAGTAACTTAACATTTAGTTAGTTGATTTTCTGTACTTAAAATTTAGCTTGTTGTACATAACTAAAAAGAAAAGAAAAGAAAAGAAAGAGCAAATTAAATGGGATTGCTGCTCCTTATTAGAAGATTCAGCTGTCATGGTATCCACTATATGTTTTAAGAAATACCCATGATTTAACGATTGGCCATAGTTACAAAGAATTTTTCAGATGATGGAAATGAAGGGAATTGGTTCATATTAGATTATATTTATGGCAACTCTAAAAAGGTGGTTCCTATCTCTTATTATCCTTCCAACTATTACTCCAAATAGAGCTGTATTTAAGCTGTATTAAAGGACTTTTCTAGCTAATAGACAAAATAATAAAAAGCTTACTCAAGCATTTAAAGCCTTCTTAAGCAATAAGACGTCAACAGTTCTTTGGAGGCATCTCCATCAGTTCCTACACTCTTTGTTTTAGCCAGACTGAACAATTTTTACTTCCCTAAGCAAACTGAGTATGTTCTAATTTTTGCTTAGCTGTTTAATCTCTATGTGCTACCAGGCCTCCTCATTTCACTATTCCATTTAGTACACATTATTCTGTTCTTCAAAGGCCCTTCTTAAGTTTTGTCAGTAATTTATGTATCTTAGATATTAGTCCCTTGTCTGACAGGTATTGGATAAATAGTTTCTCCCAATTTGTGGCTGGCTTTTGTATCATAAGTACTATTTCCTTTGAGGTGCAGAAGCTTCTCAGCTTAATATAGTCCCATCTGTTTATTTCTGTTTTCACTTGTATGGAGAGTGCTGTTTCTGCCTTGAAGATGCCTTTAGTCTTAATGTCATGGAGTATTTTACCTACGTGTTGTTCAATATACCTTATGGTTTTGGGTCTGCTATCCAGGTCTTTAACCCATTTGGATTTGACCTTTGTGTATGGTGTTAGATGGAGGTCTGAGTTTGCTTTTATGCAAGCGGCTGACCAGTTGCTCCAACACCACTTGTTAAAGAGGCTTTCCTTGCTCCATTTTGCATTTTTTGACACTTTATCAAAGGCTAATTGATTGTATTGCTGGGACACATTCTCTGAATACTCGTCTATTCCACTGATCTGAGGGTCTGTCTTTATTCCAATACCCTGCTGTTTTAATGACTATTGCTTTGTAATACAATTTAAAGTTGGGAAAAGTGATGTCTCCATATTCCTTTTCCCAAGGGTTGCTCTAGCTATTCTTAGGTGTTTATTGTTCCAGATGAATTTCAGGAGTTTGATCCAAGTCTTTGGAGAATGTCATGGGTATCCTTAGATACCCAGAATTTAGTAAGAAAAAAATCTAACCCCATCAAAAAATAAAGAGAAGAAATGAACAGGCAATTTCTCAAAGAAGAATTACAAATGGCCAAAAGGCACATAAAAAATGCTCTACATTACTAATTATTTGGGAAATGCAAATCAAAACAACTATGGGGTACCACCTCATGCCACGGAGACTAGCACACATGACAAAGACCATGAACAATAAGTGCTGGCAAGGATGTGGGAGAAAGGAACTCTTATTCACTGCTAATGGGAATACTGCCTAGTCCAGACCTTATGGAAAACAATAGGGAGACTCCTTAAAAAAAAAAAAAACTGGAAATTGAGCTCCTATATAATCCAGCTATACCACTCCTAGGAATATACCCCAGGAACACAAAAATACAATACAAAAAATCCCTTTCTTACACCTATATTCATAGCAGCACTATTTACAATAGCCAGACTCTGGAAACAACCAAGATGCCCTTCAACAGATGAATGGCTAAAGAAACTGTGCTACGTAAACACAATGGGATATTATGCAGCTGTCAGGAGAGATGAAGTCATGAAATTTTCCTATACATGAATGTACATGGAATCTATTATGCTAAGTGAGTAAGTCAGAGGGAGAGAGACACAGAATAGTCTCACTTATCAATGGGTTTTAAGAAAAATAAAAGACACTATTGTAATAATGCCCAGAGATGAGGACCAGAAGGACTGACTCTCAATATGAAACTCACCTCAAGAAGGGGTGAATGCAGTTAGAACACTAACAACTACCATGACAATGTTAATGAGTGAGAGAAGTAGATGCCTTTGTAGAATACAGGCAGGGGGTGTGGGTGGAGGGATATGGGGTGAATTTGGTGGTGGGAATGTTGCACTGGTGAAGGGGGTGTTCTTTTTGTGACCAAAACTCAACTACAGTCATGTTTGTAATCATGCTGTTTAAATAAAAAAAGAAAAGGAAATAATAAACATTTACAAAAGTCCATTTTAAGAAACATTCCTCTCCCTAAATTCTATATCTTTATTCATAAATATATATGTGATCTCCCTTTTCCAACCTTCAAACTTCACAGCTTTTTACTTTAATTAACTGTGGTTTTGTCTGATTACCAATAAAAAATAAAAATCTGAAAAATTAGAAGTATTTCTGTGCTCGCTTCAGCAGCACATATAATAAAATTGGAACTTTACAGAGAAGATTAGCATGGCCCTTGTGCAAAAATGATGCAAATTTGTGAAGTGTTCCCTATTAAAAAAAAAAGGAAGTATTTCTAACACAGTTTTCCTAAGTCAAAAATCACTGACTAGTCTTCAAGGTCTATAAAGTCTATTATAATCATTTATTCAATATACAATTATTAAGTTCCTATTGTGTTTCAGAAACCATAATTAGGACTATTTACACATAGCCAATAAATTGTAAGAGAAACATAGAAAGAACATTAAAAGTATAAAATATGTGTTGTTTATATCTGAGTCTATCAATGTTGATGAAATTCTATAGAACTACATTTTAAGCATCAGGATTTTGATTGTTTTGTTTTTATTTACCTTATTTGGACCACACCATATTGTGCTCAGGATTATTCCTGGTTCTGTGCTCAGAAATTACTTAGAGCAGGCTTACAGGACCTTCTGGGATGTAGGGGATTGAAACAGGGTTGGTCACGTGCAAGGCATATGCCCTACTCACTGTGCTATCACTCTGGCCACAGACATCAGGATTTTGAAAATTCTAGTGTGCATCATTGTTTTTAAGACATTGCCTTAACTAAAAAAATAACCTTGAGTTTGTTATTAAAACTGTTAGATCTCAATTCTTTGTATATGTTAACTACAATGTACAGAACATCTGCCCAAACTATAGATTTAAAAGGACTTAAAAGAACCTTTTGTATACCTTGTTTCTGATGAATAACTTTCTAAGACAAACTGAATCCAAATATAGTATACTCATTATTTCCATATTCTCTGCTCTTATCTTTTAAGAATGTGAAATCTGACTTTATTTCATATCATTCACATAATTTCGCTTCATGACAGTGCAATTTATTATTTATACATTTTCCACACATAATTTAATGGACACCTGATGCTTATTAGATCATTTCTGCTATAGGGAAGTTATTTATAAAAGTGTAATAAGCAAATTAAAATATATAACAAATATATATAAAATATAATTTTTCTTTTAGTTCAGAAGTGGGACATTTTGTATTTGTTTATTTTGCATCAATAGATAAATCCAAACAATTCCTCATCCTTAGGAAGCAAATACTCTGCCACTGAGCCACATCCCCCAGCCCTAATAATTACTATTGAATAGAAATGTTCCTCTTAAAAGCTTTTGTGTGACTTTCCTTAGAGAGAAGTGTGATTTGGTGGTACTCTATTTTCAAAATCAAGATCATTTTCAAAGGCTTATTAAAAGAAGCCTCTTTTCTATTATGTCTAATAAAATAAAGCTACTTTATAGAGGTTGCATGCTTTCTTATATTAATAAACCTGGGTTGAATGGAAGTTATTTTAACCTATTTCTCTAAAACAAAAGAAAGAAAAATGAATTCCTGGTAACTTGGCCCAGACATAGAATCTGAGGCAAAAACTGTATTTTTTTGTTTTCTGTTTATATTTGAGTTTTCTACATTGAAAACCTAAATGCATGTTGGTAGAACTGTCTCTGTTTTATCTGAAGAACCAGTAAGTAGACATAAGATGGTGTCCAACACAGAGCAGGAGTTCAGTTTGTTTTTATTAAAGGATTGGACCCCAAGATCTAATTTCTATGTGCATGGCTCTTTCACTAGAACACCAATCTCCTCATCTACTTAAACCAGTCATACACTGCTTGATAGTTCTTCTTGCTACTCTATGGTCTTGGATAACAAATCAAGTAGTTCTTTCAATAAAGATAATTGCACTCAAAATCTCTTTGCTTATTTCTTAGTATGTCTTCAACAGAATTGCTCTAAAGGTCTTCTTGTTTTATCACTTTCCACTTCTAACTATGCAATTTTGTGTATGGCTTCTTAACTACCTCTTTTGCTATGAGATTATCCAAAGTCTACACTCCTTTATAAGCATTATTTCATAACTGAAATTGATGTATGCTGACTTTCAGTAAGCTTTCATTATGCTAGGCATTGTCACTTAAGACTGCAACTTTCCATCTTCTCTTGCCCTCTCATTTAAGAGTTTATCTCTCCATAACAGAAATACTTTGCTTTTCTAAAGCTCTTGAATTAGGGGGAAAATTCAGAAATTAAATGTTCTCTTAAAACTTTTGTTTAGAAACGCTGAATATTATTGGTTTGTGAAAGTAAGCAGTAAAAGCCATTTTTTCTATCTAAAATGAAACAACTGCTAAGTACAAATGAAAGGTTATATTTAAATTAGAAAAGTTATATTAAATGAGCCCAAATTAAAGTAACTTTCACTCCAAGAATGGTATGCATAAAAGGTGTCATTATAAAAAATTTATATTATTCTGCCTTTATGCATATTCACTTTTTGAACTTAGACCTCCCAAAGCCTCCTAAGACTGCTCATACATTTCTAATAAGTATTGAGAATGGGGCACTTCCTGAAGGAATTGAAGGAGGGAGATCTTTTTCAAGAGTAGCAGCAACATTATAATGGAGATTTGGCTTTTCTCTTTGTTTTGTGTCTGAGATTCAAGAATATAGAAGTAAAATGCAGATCTGAGAGTGAGCAAAAAAATTATGGTTTGACACTTATGGGGACAAATGATCCATCAAGGAGAAACTTGTGTTACTAATTGCAATATCAGTGGGGGTTTTGGACAGTTGATAGAAATATCTATTTTGGAAATATTATTGAGTTTCTGGAAATTCACAGAAGACTCAGTATTGGTAGCCTGGGACTACCAATTGGATCATGTTCTAGTGCACAGACATATTTGGCTTACTGTCCTTTCTCAAAAAATATCACTAAATTGCACCCCACAGGAAAACGTTCTTTTTTATAGCAAATAAACAGAAAGAATTCCCAAATCTCACCCAAGACCAAAATTATGCTCTGGTTCATTGGACTGCTTCCATCCTCCTTGGGAGAAATAGTGTCCACTATTGGAAATGCTGTCTGGTGTCTAATGGGTGAAATGTTACACAGACCAGCTAGATATGGAGAGAACTGGAAATAACCTCACACTGAGAACATAATCACCCCATTTTTACTCCATAGATGTTACTTCAGGACTCTGCTCTGTGAGGATACATCATATCTGTGAAGCAATTATGCAGGCACTGTTGAAAAGGCCGATTATTTATTGTTCCACCTCCCAAATAAAAATCCTGTGCTTCTCTCAATCCCATGAACTTTGAGGGATGTAAAAAGAGATTAAATAACTATTAACATATTTAAACTCTGACTTTTAGGACCCAAGAATAGAAGCCCTTAACAAGAGAGACCCAGAGAAGCCACTTGTCCAAGGTCACACTGCTTCTTCACAGAAACTTCCCTGGTTGGTCAGCATAACCAAGACCAGACCAGGAAGAAAGGCCAACAGTGCATCAGGCATATCTTTCCTGCTGTCAACCCTGCTGTCCCATTATTCCATGACAGCATGGTCAGGACTTTGTGACAGGAATATATATGGCTTATTTGTGAATTACTTTGTTCTCATTTACATCAAAACAGTAGCTAACTGAAGAACCAGATGCTTCTGCCAGAATTGGGACAGTTATAACTATACTTTGTCAGGAGTATTTACTTCTAAGCTTTGCAGAGTTTTGAGCGACCATGTGGGCTCATCAATTAGTTGATAAAGCCATTAGTTGTGAATGTCAGAGCTTTTCTTTATTCCACTTTAGAATCTTGGCTTTTTTCTTTCCTGCTGTGGATGATGAAATCTAAAATATTTATGTGGCTTTATAATGACTGTTTAGCATCTTATGCACCTGATATTTGCCAAAGTTCTTGACAATCTGTGTTTATTAACAGGAAAATAACAGCTTAAAAATCTGTGCTGTGATATTTAGGGAGAAAATCTCTTCGGGTTATACAAGATGTTTCTGAAAAAATATTTTGGGGCCAGTGATTCAAAGGGAAATTCATTGGCCAAATTATTTATGTAGCATCAAACTTCAGCTTCCTTTTAGCTTATTAGGCTTTGTTTCAAGAATGCTAAAGGATAGCATATTGTCCATTTAATTTATTTATGAAGCATTTATTAAGCATTGACTAAGAATTAAGAATGAAGAATTGGGGGCTGGCAAGATAGCATGGAGGTAAGGCATTTGCCTTGCATGCAGAAGGACGGTGGTTCAAATCACGGCATCCTATATGGTCCCCCGAGCCTGCCAGGAGCGATTTCTGAGCATAGAGCCAGAAGTAACCCCTGAGCACTGCTGGGTGTGACCCCCAAACCAAAAAAAAAAAAAAAAGAATGAATAATTAATAAGGCTTTGCCCTGGTGCCTCTCCCATGATAACTTGAATCTTATTTAAATTGAACTAGTAGGGGTAAAGAGAAAAGAAGAATGAAATCTGGAAAAGTAATTAGGGAATACTGTAGATTACCACCTCTGGACAGGGTCCTAGAGATATGTAGCATTAGAAATGAAGCCTGATGCAAAATAACAATAGGATACACAGGACATAGAATAATCCAACATAAAATATCTATAATGCCAAGGTGGAAGGAACCTTTTGACCAACTCCTAATTATTTGGTATTTATTGACCTACTCTACCATCTTGAAAAATCCTTGAGTATAGTCATCATTTATAATATTAAATTATAAACTATTACATAAATACATCAAAATTTAGTGTATATTGTTGACTAAATTATTGAAAACGACCCTTTTGTTTTTCTTTGGGTCTATACCCAGTGATACTTGGGACACCGGGAATCGAACCGTAGTCCTTTCCTTGGCTAGTGCTTGCAAGGCAGACACCTTACCTCTAGCACTACCTCACCGGCCCCACAGTGATCATTTCTTATATTTCATTACTTCCCATTACTTAACAACCATAACACAATTTCATATATATTATTGAATAAATTAAAGAAGATGAGTTGTTTTATTTTGTTTTGTTGCAGGGTCTATACACAGCTGTGTTCAAAATTTTCTCTTGGCTCTGTGGTCCACTATCACTGCTGGTGCTACTCAGGGGTTCATATACCATGTCAGGGAATCAAACCAAGCCAAAATGCATGCAAAGCAAGCTTCTTACCTGCTGTACTATCTCTCTAGTCTCATGAAGAGCCCCAATTAACCTATGATTACTCGAGTGGGATAGTAATATAGGCAATTTAGAGATAAAGTGTGCCAAGTCTTCAAAGTATAGACAGAAAAGGGCTATTTGTGTGATCCACTTATTCATTACCCTCAAATGAAACTTTTGAAAATGAAACAACTTACAAATAAAGAAGATAATGCAACAGGTAGAGAAGCCTTTAATAAGTTTAACCATGATATCAGGGCATATTTATGGTACACACATTACTTAGTGGCCACTGCAAAGAAAGGAACATTTCATGGAATTCACCATCCAATAAGTGATCTCAGAACTAAATGCAGAGAAAAATTTATGGGGAGATTAAGATATGTGCACTGTATGTCAAATAAGAAAAATACAGTATTCCTAGTTCTATGCCCCCACTCCATACTCATACTCTACCAAGTACCCTGTACCCAGAAGTTCTTTAGCTTCTTAAGTAACCCTCATTCTCATTAATTTTTTCAGCCTTCCAGATTATTCTTTATTCAAGGCCCCCTACCCCCTGATTTTACAACCAAAATGTTGATTTCTCCAGGTTGTATTCTTGGCCTGTCAGTCTTGTTCAGACATCTTTAGGCTCTCCCTGCTGAGGGACCAGCTAAAAATTGTAAAAGAAAAAAAAAATCTTTTTCAGAAAATAGTTCTGAGGTTTTTCCAAGCTATAGTTGAGGTTTCCACAATGTCATGATTTTAGAGAAAGATAAAATACATCTTTCCTAGGAGAGTAGGAAAAAGCTTTGCAGAAGAAATAATATTCAGACCTTTTAGCAGGTTACTCAAAGAAAATCATGGAAATTAAGTGAAAGTTGTAGGCTCCTTATTCTTTGAATAGGTAGAATGATCTTCAAAAGCAAGATTACTTACTTTGTTGGAAGCATCAGAAGGCTGAAAGCAAGTTGAGTTGATAAAATGTTAAGTAAATAATAAAAGTACAGTTTGTGACTTCTTCAGGTATACACATTGAAAAAGTCACTCAGGCTTCAGGTTAACTTTTCATTTTTCTTCCTTCAAATAACTCCATTTCAGTTAAAAACAAAATAGACTTCTGTGCAGTTATTGTGAAAGTAAAAATGTATTTTTTATGATCAAAAGCATCATGGTTTTATTTTAAGCAATTTTTGGATTTAGGGGCCGGAGTGGTAAGTGGTAAGGCATCTGCATTGCCCGCACTAGCCTAGGACAGACCGAAGTTTGATCCCCCAGCTTCCCATATGGTCCCCCAAGCCAGGAGATTTTTTCTGAGCACATAGTCAGGAGTAACCCCTGAGCGTCACCAGGTCTGGTCCAAAAAATAAACAAACAAACAAACAAAAAATAATAGAGTAACTTTAGGTCATTAACTTTAGGTGAAATAACTTTCTTTTTCCATAGTCCCATGAAACATGCTGCTTCTACGGAGAAATCTCCCAACAATATTTTTCGAGATAGATTAAGCAGGTCTTCCATCCCAAAAGGTCAACAGCATTCTTCACCCCTGCAGAGACTTAGAGATTTCACAACTCTGGATGTGAGCTTGATAATAAGCAGACCTTTCAGAATAAAATGTCACAGAATAAAATGATGAACTCTATTCCAGTTGGCTTTCTATGAGTATGTACAACCAACACCAGATGGTAATTGGTATAAGCATAAAGGAATTGGTGTTAATTTTAGAAAGTTGTTGGCCATTTCCCTCCCCCAAAGTTAGGAAGGAAGTCTCAGTTGGAATGACTTTCCATGTTTCAAAGACAACTGCCTGATGTACTTAAAATTATGGCATCATTCTGTCTAACTGTTAGACTCTAACAGTATGTCAGGCCAGACCACAGAATCTCCGGCACACAAAAGAAACATATTATTTGCATTTTCCCAATTATTAAGAGCATACCCACCAGGGCAAAGGTGGAACTCAGAAACCCACCACTATTGACAGCTCATTTCTATGTTGACTCTACTTCTAAATGGCAATTTTATTTTTTTTACAGATTGTCAAACTGGTTGAACTTGTTTTAAATCTCTGCTCTAAACTGTCAGAGACAGATCCTATTACAAGGGCTCAGTATGAAGAACTAAAAAGTATGGTGTATTAATGCAATTGCTGGGCAAATCTGGGCCTGTTGGCAATTTATAAAACAGATGGTTATGCAAATAGAATTCTCGCACTCAGTTGTAAGGTAAACTGTGAACTAGGGAGCAGCAGGTGGCTTGTTAAATGCAATGCTTTAATGCTGTCTGCATGTTTATCTTTCTATCTTAGAAACGGAAATCTTCCTAATTGAATTCAACAACCGTTATTGAAAAATCATTGTGTGCACAACCTTTAAGGAGAAATCCATTTTGAATTCCTTGAATCCATTTTCCTGAACCAGACTCTTGTGTTGTTGAAAGTGTGACTATATTTCCTACCGAACTCCATTATCTATCTATGTGCTCAGAAAAAATCTCCTGGCTTGGGGGACCATATGGGAAGCTGGGGGATCAAACTTCGGTCTGTCCTAGGCTAGTGCGGGCAATGCAGATGCCTTACCACTTACCACTCCGGCCCCTAAATCCAAAAATTATCTTTCTCTGAATTCAGTTGACCTAAAATAGAAAATGTACAATTAACATGCCTTTTAAAGGGTCTCCAATTCAAATGGTAAAACCTGCCATTCAGTTATTACAGAAAAAACCAACATTGTTATTCTAAATTACTCCCATCTTAGAGCACAAATTACCCTTCCTCTGCCTGGAAGACTTCACCTAGACATTCACATAACTGACTTGTTTATTTTCCACAGGTGATCTCTTCTCAATAAGATTTCCCTGGCCACTTCACCTCATATTTCACCACCCATTTTTAACTCCACTATCACTTCAACAGTCACTTTCCCATCTTGTCATTTAATACCCTTTGTTTCTGCACTATTTTTTGCCCATTGTATCGTTGTCCAAACCACTTCATACTTATTTTCCTTGTTCCCTGTATATCTCCTAAACAAAAAAATTATTCTAAAGGAACAAGAGAGTTTTGGAGGCTTTCATTCACTATTTTCCCAGTGTCTTGAAGTTTAGTTAATAAATAGATGGCATGGAATGAGAAAAAAAGAAAGAAAGAGGGGCCGGGTAGGTGGCGCTGGAGGTAAGGTGTCTGCCTTGCAAGCGCTAGCCAAGGAAGGACCACGGTTCGATCCCCCGGCGTCCCATATGGTCCCCCCAAGCCAGGGGCAATTTCTGAGCACATAGCCAGGAGTAACCCCTGAGCGTCAGACGGGTGTGGCCCAAAAATCAAAAAAAAAAAAAAAAACCAAAAAAAAAAAAGAAAAGAAAGAAAGAAAAAGAAAGAAAAGAAAGAAAGAAAGGAAAGAAAGAAAGAAAGAAAGAAAGAAAGAAAGAAAGAAAGAAAGAAAGAAAGAAAGAGAAAGAAAGAAAGAAAGAAAGAAAGAAAGAAAGAAAGAAAGAAAGAAAGAAAGAAAGAAAGAAAGAAAGAAAGAAAGAAAGAAAGAAAGAAAGAAAATGATGAATAGTGCCTACTGATTTTGTGCTCCTTTTACAATTTTTATTGTCCTGTAATATCTGACTGATTTATCATTTCTGAGAAGAAACACAGAAGTAATTTCAAATTCTTTCTGAGGTTGGTTCCACTTATTTAGGAATAAACAAAAAAATATGGTCTATCGGGTTAAGGAAGAATACTCTCTGATATTTCTTAGTTTTTAATATGAAACCTATGGTCGGGTAATGACACTTCTAATTTTAATTATTAAAAATGCATTATGAATTTCCATTTAAAAAGTCTTTCCATGCATGCTTATAAATAGAGCTCTCTAATGGCTAAGGTGAAATTAGTTCTCATTCATTTTTGCACTTAAAATTTTTAAGTATATATTAGAAATAAAGTTCTCTAATTTCTTTTTATGAGCAAAGCTCATTAAAATGTCTTCAGATTAGAATTCACAATTTTGAGAAAGTTCTGATTGTCTAGAGAAACTGTGTGTACATTGAGAAATGCAAGTGATTTGGCAAACATGGTAGTATCTGTAGAAAAGATTGGATTTCTTAACCAAATACATCAAAATTAAATGACCTGGAACAATAAAAATGGATGGAAAATATTATAGAAAAACATTCTAGTGACAATTCTTTGCTCAGAGCAAGACAAACACTAAGTCACAAGGGGATTTAAATAGTCGTATCATTCTCAGAATAAAGTAGAAAGAAATGCCAACAAAAGCCAGGTACAAGGTATCACACTGAAAGAAATTTGACCAGGCAGCTGTTGTTTAGCTTCCAAGAAACCAAAGCATTAACCTAAATGTCAACTTTTATTAAAGAGTGTCATAACTAGTTTAACTTCATTTCTAGTCCTGAAACCAAGTGGAGTGTTCTCATTTTAGGAAAATGAGTTGATATACAGCATCTATACTTTCCAGAAAGGCCTCACCTCTTCGGAAACTTGCTTTGAAAATTACTTTTGACACATTAGTCACTTGGTTAAACAATTCTGGCCCATGTCCAGTACACCTGTAAATAATGCTGACAAGATTTTGATCCTGGAAGGACTGTTTTATATATATATAATAATATCTCACTCAGTCCTCACAAAGTTTGTGAAATAAGTATTATCTTCCTAATTATCTTCCTAAAGAGAAGGAAACTGAGACTGAGAGGGTTTGAAGTTCTTTAAAAATAAAAGGGAGGAATTGGAGCAATAGTATTGCAGGTAGGGCTTTTGCCTTGCATATGGTCAAGATTCGAACCCCAATATCCCATATGGTCTCTCAAGTTCTACCAGATATAACTCCTGAGCACAGAGCCAGGAGTAAGTATTGCACTGCTGACTGTGCCTTTCCCAACCACCATCACCAAAAATGGGGGGAAAAGAGATGGGAACTCTAAGAGATATATTTCTTCCACTCTCCTGAGAATGGGCAAGAAGCTATGTATTAAGATATATAAAGGATTTATCTGAGCCTTAAGTGTCTTTTTTCAAATTGATACTTCATAAAATGACACAAGAGAACCCTAGTTAAAAGAGACAGAAGGGGGACATTATTTGAAAATCAGAATAAGTGAAGAGGCGGCTGCTTCTAAAACAAAATAAGATAAACTCAAACTGTTGCATACCAACAACATAGTGGAACACACTGTGTGTGCATTTGACATATGATCACTTGATGATATGTGTTTACCAGAAAGCTAAGAAATCACACACACACCCACATAAATAAAATGAGAGACAAGAACCAAATTTTCCACTCTGCGGGCAGTCTGTCTGCTGTCCTATCAAAAAGCATCAACACAGCAGTATGTGCTCTCGCAGCTCCTGTGTGATTTTGCAGTGAGAAACTCCCTGAACTGAAGTAATTCCAGTCTTCAAAGGTACTGGAATTTTTCCTACACAGCCACTAAATAACAAGCCTACAATTTTGTGTGTGCACAAGAAGATAAAAGGCAAGAATACCTCTCTCGGAGAGACTTGAAAGGCTTCTTGAAGATTTGTTCACCTCTTGGCAATTTTCTCATTACAGAAAGACTTCATAACAGATCTCCCTGTGTGTGATTGTCTCTATGTTTCCAACACGTTTTAAAAGGTTATTGTTATTGCAGGTGTGGATTTCTTTTAAACTTCTGCTACACACGATTACCTAAGCAGATATTATAGGGCTACCTTTACATTCCCAAAATTCATCAAAGCACTGCAGTACTTCCAAAATTCTTTTTTCTCAAGTTTATACCAACAGATTCAATACTGTTTGCTATGGATCACAGATAAAATGGGAATAATTTCCTAAATCAAATAAATAAGATTTGGCTTTCTCAACCTCCAGATACAAGTCTCTTAATGCTAACAAGTCACACTTTCAATTAGGTTTTATTTGTGAAATAATGGAAATACTGTTTTAAGCATTGGTTTTATAAGTGACATTTAAAAGAGGTATTTCTACAAGCTAGTACAAGATTATTACGTTTTCAGCTATTTTCTTTCACATTGTATGGAATTGGGGTCTCTGTGACTAAGAATAACTTACAAGGAGCCTTCACTTTTTTAATAGCTCATTTCTTATCAACAGGATACATTATGGCACATAATGATATTACATTAAAACAGATTTTATAGGCACAGGTCAAGTGGTGCCCACATAGCGTAACTATGCAATAATCAGATTCTGGCAAGATTCAGTTGAATTAAGTGTTTTAATCATTTTGGTCATAATCCTTGCATATGCAGTCACAGGTTTAATCAGCCAGGCAATTTGGACAAAAGAAAGAAAAAAAGCATTTATGTGTTTCTTCTTTACTTGATGAGAGTTTTTACACTCTGTCTATCTGTCTGTCTGTCTCTCTCTCTATTTTTACTATTAGATGAAACACTAGCATGTTTGCCACTGCAACCATAAAATATATTTGTCACAATTCTATCAAGGAATAATCTCAACAAAGCTTTGGTGCAGTTCAAATTATGTTTGTGTCCTGGTTTTACCACTTTCTAACTGGATAGCCATGGACAATTTACTTCACCTTTCTGTGCCTCTTTAATTTCATCTATTAATTAATGGTATTAATAGCACCTACTTTACAATGAGTATAAAGGCGGTTAGTGCTCAGTACAATACCTAATGTGTAGAAATAATTCAATGTTTCAAATGGGGGGGAGGATTATCTTAGAATTGAATTGGTAGGCAAAGACCTACCTATTAGAAAGTTAGACAGAATATATATATGCAGAAGTGCGTGGGAAAACTTTTTAAGAGGGGTAAACCCTCTCAAACCCCTGAGAGAAGTAGATGCTGGAGAAGACTAGAAAATTTATATAGAAAAAAATTCTCTCTAGGCTAGGATCTTGTTTCTCAATGTGCCCCTGTCAACTTGACCCTGCTGGAAGCTTATGAAAAACTCAGACTCTTAGAGCTACTTCAGAATTGCCTACTTCAGGATCTGCATTTCCACTGGATGAGCAGGAAATGTTTTGCCAATGTTCAGTTCTAGCAACAGGGTTTTCAACCTTGTCATAGCTGTGGGCTAATCTGTACCAGTTGGCCGACCCATGATTAAATGACTCATGATTAATAACTAGAGTGGAAAGTTACTTTGTGACTTTCAAAATTTTCAGGTTCACCATTATCTCCTATACCAACTCTTTTAAACAATGCCCCTGGGGAGAAGACTACACTCCCTCAAGATTTCTTTTTTTTTTTCTTAGAAAAAAATTAACTATGAATGTTAAAATCTAACAGTTGTAAATCAAAATTCTGTTAGAACTAACAAAAATAAGTGGCCTCAGCAAACTCAAGCAAACAAAACATAAGTTCTAACTCAATTAATATTGATGTCCAGACAGAACTGTTAAAAATATCACAAATAATTTTCTAATTCAGACTGAAAAGAAGAACCCAGAAAACATATTATCACTCTTTTGGCGATCTCAAGTAACAGACTTCAGTCCAGCCAGTCTTAGAAAAAAGAGGCCTCTCCCTAGAGAACAATGATTTTAGTCCCTTTTGTCTCCCAATTCATTCTTTTCTTTTCTTTTTGTGTTTGTTTTGTTTTGTTTTGGGGGGGGTTTGTTTTTTGTTTTTGTTTTTTTGGTTTTTGGGCCACCCAGCGGTGCTCAGGGGTTACTCCTGGCTGTCTGCTCAGAGATAGCTCCTGGCAGACGAGGGACCATATGGGACACCGGGATTCGAACCAACCACCTTGGTCCTGGATCGGCTGCTTGCAAGGCAAACGCCGCTCTGCTATCTCTCCGGGCCCCCAATTCATTCTTTTCATACACACCAAACATCACATAGCACTCCACACAGTGTAAATTACACTCTTGCACAATAGACATTACTGATGGTCAGTCACACACCTGGCTTCATCCACAGCATTTTCATGTCTAGCTTCTTTCTATTCTTTCTATTCTTAAGCATCAGCCTAAATCTTGCAAAGACTAATAGCTAGGGAACTTCCCAAGCAATATACTCCAGGGACAAGAGGCCATTTCTGAGGTAATCAGGCACAAGAGAGTGAACAGACCTACAATGTGCTAGCGGAACTGAAGATACTGGGGCTACTCCTGGTGGTTCTGGGTGCTTGGTGCCAGTGAAGGTACCCATTAATAGCTCAGTTATCTCTCAAGCTTTGGCACAGAGTATTTTGTTCTGGAATAAATGAATAGATAAGAAAGGGGTAAAAATAGAAAAATTGATGGTGAAATAATGATTCTACTAAGCCAGAGAAATTAAATGGGCTGGAACATGTGCTTCATGTCCAGGAGGCTTAACTTTAATCCCTGATACTATATAATTTCCTAAACATTGCCATTTGCAACAGATGAGCACCAAGCCAGGAGTAGCTCCTAAGTATTGCCAAGTGTGCCTTATCCCCAAATAAACAACCCCTCCAAAATTACATCTCATCAGTATATACATCAGTATCAAATTGCACAAGATCACACATTCTTTTTTTTTCATTCTTGTTCTATAACTGTAAAGCAGATTATTAATTCTCTGCTATCTCAGTTAAAGAGATAAAGGATAACAAGTGCAAATAAATTACCAAAGTTGGGGAAGTAGCAATTTAACTAATTCTCAAACCCATGTCTATCATCTCTACCAGAGTCAAGCCAACATCTTTTAAGAGGAATGGCTTCTCATTTGTAACTACAACGCAATATTTTCCCTCATTTTTACTTTGTACACCGAGTGGGAAAGTGGAAAAAGAAATCGCTGAAGTTTGACTGAATTTCAGCGGTGGATGGTGAAGTGCAGTATAATTTCCTCCTTGGTATTTCAGAAGTTCTTCATCCTAACCATCTGTTGCTGGCTGACAGATGGGTTGATATATGACAGAATAATGGGTCTTCAATTCTAGAAAGGCATAAGGAATGCTTGAAAAATAGCAGCTCTTTTCATGAACCTAACTCTGCTAACACTGCTTGCTCACTTGCAAAAAAAAAATGTGGGTGGAAAGTGTGAAGTATAATCATAATGATTCCCCTAAACAGAAAGTTTCTCACAATTGCCAAAGGTCAAATCCAACATATTATGCCTGTTCTAAAATTATGCTTAGGTTTTCAAATCTAGCCATTTAAAAGGACATACAAGGAAGGAAGTCATATATAAATAAAAATAAGAAAACGCTTTATTTTTATCATAAGACAATGTGATAAGTTTTTTATGACTTTGAAATTATTAGGGAAAATAGAAATGTTTTTCAATTCAAGTATTTTTTTTACTTCAAGTTACTCTGTCAAATATAAAGTCTCTACTTGCATTTTATGGGAACACATACACAATCATATCGCCAGATATTTGGTGGGCACTAGGAACTTGTACTGAAAAATTTTCCCCAAATCTTCTCAAATGAGTTTAAGGCAATATCATCTCCAAAATCCTTGCCATCCAGTGAAAGAGAACAGCATGTGAACAGAATTAAATAATATTAAATGCTGAGACTATAGAAATCAAGGGTTTCATTCATCAAAAAAGTGGTTTGTTCACCCTGGCAGAACATCTTCGATGACTTTACAACTCAACACAATTATCCTAGTTCTTTTCCAATCATGTATTACAACCAAACGAAACATTCACACATGCTCTCTCTCTCTCTCTCTCTCTCTCTCTCTCTCTCTCTCTCTCTCTCTCTCTCTCTCTCTCTCACACACACACACACACACACACACACACACACACACACACACACTTCTGTAAAAAATAGAATTGTTGCTGACTCATAAAGCATGCCTGACTCAGTTTTAGACTGGATAAGCAAGATTTTGGCCACATTTAGTTAACCTCAGAAAAATGACACTATTCTCAAAATAACATCAGAATGTGTGTTGAAACAAAATCTTGGAGAATTACAATCTGAATTCTTGGTGAAATATTCTTTTTTTTTTTTTTTTTGTGGTTTTTGGGTCACACCCGGCAGTGCTCAGGGGTTATTCCTGGCTCCAGGCTCAGAAATTGCTCCTGGCAGGCACGGGGGACCATATGGGGCGCCGGGATTCGAACCGATGACCTCCTGCATGAAAGGCAAATGCCTTACCTCCATGCTATCTCTCCGGCCCGGTGAAATATTCTTGTTCATAACAAAGCATGTCACTGGAAGATCATATCATTTTTACAACTATCAGTATTACAACTATTAGTATAAAAAGAAAATTAGTCCAGTCTCCTCTAACTACTTTTATTTGGTTTTAATCATAACAACCTAGGAGTAGGCAGTCCTATAGCATGTTACAGTAGTGCACAATGAAGCAAGAAAAAAAATCTTAAATCCATAATCAGTTTGACTCCATTACATTATTTCCAGCCATATCTGTCAATTCTTCCATGTTCTATCTAGGAGATATCACTAGTGTAGAATAGTAAGTTAATAATAGGATTATGTTTTCAAAGGAGTATTTGACAGCTTGGCTTTATCTCAGCAGTTCCTTCCCACTCTACTATTACATAATTCTGGAGGTGGAAGAAGTGCTCTCCTTTCCCCCTCCCCACTCCAAATTTCAGTAAAGGTGAAGCCAAGAAAACACAGAATGTGTTCAAAGTGAAGCATACTTGGTCTGAAGACAACACCTGAAAAGATTTGACAGCATTTTGAGACATAATTTCTCAGCATATCTTACTTGAACGATGACCTCACAATAAGTGTATTTTTCTATATTTTGCCCTTTTAAAATTTTATTGAGACAATAGTAACTTATAAATCCTTCATTGTTGTATTTCAGGCATATAGTGACAGTGAATTAGTATTAGTACCACTCCCACCACCAATGTTGACCTCCCTCCACCATAGTTCCCAGCATGCATCCCCTACTACCACCTTTAGCCCCCTGACTGCTAGTATAACAGATCCATTTTGTGTATAGCTTGTTAAAGTTTGGGTCTCTTGAGTCTATTGTCATTGACTTTAATTTGGGTATTTAGATTTGACCTTTATTTTTTTAACTTAATGCTCCTGAGACCACTTTGCCCTTGGGTTCCATCCACTTATTTTCTTTTCTTATAAATGTTTTTATTTTTAAAATATTATTTGATTGTGAGGGCAGCTTAAAATATCTAGGGGAATTAAAAGAGAGCTTTGGATTATCTGATATTTTTCAAGCCTCTACTTCTTTCCATTGAGGGAAAGAACAAATGTGGGTTTTTCAAGCGTGTCAAGCCCTGCCGAGCTCTGCCCAATCCTGCCCAGGCCCCTGCCCCAGTACTATGAGATGTGATCCCCCTAAAAATAAATATCCTAATAAATATTTTTACTTCTAACTAATAACAAGCTAATAATTATTCATAAGACTTAAATAATTGAAGTGTGTGCAAGAGAAAGACAAGGATATTGCATACACAACTCCTATTTTATATTCCCTTTATATTTATATATATGACAAAAACCATTTTGTTGACAAAATAGACACATCACATCCATCTAAGAAATGAATCTACAGGGTCAGAGCAAAAGCACAATAAGCAAGCATTTGCTATGCACATGGCCAACCTAGGTTCAATCTTCAGTATCTCATATGGTCCTCGGAGAACTGCCAAGAGAGAATCCTGAGAGCAGAGCTGGAGATTAACCCCTATTCATCACCAGATGTGGGCTATAAAAACAAAAATACACATCTAAACACCCCCATCACCATAGATGAAATTAGAATGGTAATCAAAGGTCTGCCGAAAAACAAAAGCCCAGGCCCAGATGGATTCACTAATGAATTCTTTCAAACTTTCCAAGAGGAACTACTACCAATCCTGGCAAGACTCTTTCATGAAATTGAACAAACGGAAACACTTCCAAATAGCTTTTATGAAGCCAACATCACCTTGATACCTAAACCAGACAGAGATGCTACAAAAAAAGAAAATTACAGACCAATATCGCTGATGAATGCAGATGCAAAGATCCTCAACAAAATCCTGGCAAATAGGATTCAATGCCTCATTAAGAAGATCATCCACTATGATCAAGTAGGTTTCATCCCAGGAATGCAAGGCTGGTTTAACATCCGTAAATCTATCAACATCATACACAACATCAATAACAAGAAAAATAAAAACCACATGATCATATCAATAGATGCAGAGAAAGCATTTGATAAGGTCCAACACCCATTCTTGATCAAAACTCTCAGCAAGATGGGAATGGAAGGAACCTTTCTCAATCTAGTTGAAGCCATCTACCACAAGCCAATGGCAAATATTATCCTCAATGGAGAAAAACTAAAAGCCTTCCCTCTAAATTCTGGTACAAGACAAGGCTGTCCTCTCTCACCACTCCTATTCAACATAGCACTGGAAGTACTTGCTATAGCGATTAGGCAAGAAAAAGATATCAAGGGAATCCAGATAGGAAAGGAAGAAGTCAAGCTCTCACTGTTTGCAGATGACATGATACTCTACTTAGAAAACCCTAAAGACTCTACCAAAAAGCTTCTAGAAACAATAGACTCATATAGCAAGGTGGCAGGCTACAAAATTAACACACAAAAATCAATGGCCTTTCTATACACCAACAGTAATAAGGAAGAAATGGACATTAAGAAAACAACCCCATTCAAAATAGTGCCACACAAACTCAAATATCTTGGAATCAACTTGACTAAAAATGTGAAGGACCTATACAGAGAAAACTATAAAACTCTGCTCCAAGAAATAAAAGAGGACACGTGGAAATGGAAATGCATACCCTGCTCGTGGATTGGCAGGATTAACATCATCAAAATGGCAATACTCCCCAAGGCATTATACAGATTTAATGCTATCCCTCTAAAGATACCCATGACATTCTTCAAAGAAGTGGATCAGACACTTTTGAAATTCATTTGGAACAATAAACACCCTCGAATAGCCAAAGCAATCATTGGGAAAAAGAATATGGGAGGAATTACTTTCCCCAACTTTAAACTGTACTACAAAGCAATAGTTATCAAAACAGCATGGTATTGGAATAAGGACAGACCCTCAGATCAGTGGAATAGGCTTGAATACTCAGAAAATTTTCCCCAGACATACAATCAACTAATTTTTGATAAAGGAGCAGGAAACCCTAAATGGAGCAGGGAAAGCCTCTTCAACAAGTGGTGTTGGCACAATTGGATAGCCACTTGCAAAAAATTAAACTTAGACCCCCAGCTATCATCATGTACGAAGGTAAAATCCAAATGGATTAAAGACCTCGATATCAGCCCCAAAACCATAAGATATATAGAACAGCACATAGGCAAGACACTCCAGGACATTACAGGCATCTTCAAGGAGGAAACTGCACTCTCCAAGCAAGTGAAAGCAGAGATTAACAGATGGGAATATATTAAGCTGAGAAGCTTCTGCACCTCAAAGGAAATAGTGCCCAGGATACAAGAGCCACCCACTGAGTGGGAGAAACTATTCACCCAATACCCATCAGATAAGGGGCTAATCTCCAAAATATACAAGGCACTGACAGAACTTTACAAGAAAAAAACATCTAATCCCATCAAAAAATGGGGAGAAGAAATGAACAGACACTTTGACAAAAAAGAAATACAAATGGCCAAAAGACACATGAAAAAGTGCTCCACATCATTAATCATCAGGGAGATGCAAATCAAAACAACGATGAGATACCACCTCACACCACAGAGAATGGCACACATCACAAAGAATGAGAATAAACAGTGTTGGCGGGGATGTGGAGAGAAAGGAACTCTTATCCACTGCTGGTGGGAATGCCGTCTAGTTCAACCTTTATGGAAAGCGATATGGAGATTCCTCCAAAAACTTGAAATCGAGCTCCCATATGATCCAGCTATACCACTCCTAGGAATATACCCTAAGAACACAAAAATACAGTACAAAAACCCCTTCCTTACACCCATATTCATTGCAGCACTATTTACCATAGCAAGACTCTGGAAACAACCAAGATGCCCTTCAACAGATGAATGGCTAAAGAAACTGTGGTACATATACACAATGGAATATTATGCAGCTGTCAGGAGAGATGAAGTCATGAAATTTTCCTATACATGGATGTACACGGAATCTATTATGCTGAGTGAAATAAGCCAGAGAGAGAGAGAAAAACACAGAATGGTCTCACTCATCTATGGGTTTTAAGAAAAATGAAAGACATTCTTGCAATAATAATTTTTAGACACAAAAGAGAAAAGAGCTGGAAGTTCCAGCTCACCACAGGAAGCTCACCACAAAGAGTGATGAGTTTAACTAGAGAAATAACTACATTCTGAACTTTCCTAATAATGAGAATGTATGAGGGAAATGGAGAGCCTGTTTAGAGTACAGGCAGGGGTTAGGTGGGGAGGAGGGAGACTTGGGACATTGGTGGTGGGAATGTTGCACTGGTGATGGGTGGCGTTCTTTACATGACTGAAACCCAAACACAATCATGTATGTAATCAAGGTGTTTAAATAAAAAAATAAATAAATAAAAAAATAAAAACAAAAAAACAAAAAAACAAAAATACACAAGCAAACAAAGAATTGAATTTATATTCTTACTGCTCTGACTTCAAGTTTTCTACTGATTTATCTATACACTGCCTAACACAGCTGATATTCTCCAGATGTTTACAATACCCAGATGTTTCATGTCAAGTTGAAAAAGCTGATGGATAATTGCCTAAATCTTGGCACTTTCATTTAATTGATTTTAATCTAGTTCATTTTCACTAGTTTCCCAATTTGTGGGAAGTGTAAAATATATATGTATATTTATAAATGAAAATAATTGATATTATGTTCAACAAACATTTTCAAATTTATTTCCACATTTTCTTATTTATTACTGACAAAACTACAAGTGTGCATTTTCATATTTATGTTTAAGATATACAAACTGATTGCCTTGCTTCTTGGGTACAAGATTTTTGACAACTTACTGGTTTCTATGCCTGCCTAAATTGTGGATGTAACAAAACCAATAACCAACTATGTAAAAAAAAATGTTATTTTCTCTATAAGCTAACAATTTACCTGGAAACACTAAACACTGGTTTAAAACTGGTTGTTTCCTACATTTGTAGACTTCTTGCATGTAAGGGTCCAGAAAGGCATGAATACTTTTCTGTCAGTATTTGGGTATATAAATAGATCCAGCTAAGATCTCTGTTCTGCTTGGACCCACTTAATTGCTTAGTTTTCTAAGAGGGAGTAGGTTTCAATTGAAAAAAAAAATGCAGAGAACTAATACCTTAGCAGTTGTGTGAGTCACCAAAATTCCCAATAAATATAGATTTATTAAATCTCCTTTTGCTAGCAGAATAACCCAAATAAATCGCAATTCTAACTAGTATAGACTTGTATTTTTTAATATATACCCACGATGTTTTCTTATACAAAAATAATTATATCAAGTATATTTTAAGGTGAATAACTGCAATTTAAAATAAATATAATTAGGGGCCAGAGTGATAGCATAATACTAGGGCATTTTCCTAGCATACAGTCAACCCAAGACAGGCCTGGGTTTGAGCCTTATCATTTCATATGGTCCCCTAAACCTTCCAGGAGTGATTTCTGAGCACAGAGCCAGGAGTAATCCCTGAGTGCTGCCAGGTGTGGCCCCAAAACCATTATCTATATAATTTAAAACAAAAAGGAAATGTTGTAAAAAAAAGTTTTACACAGGCCCAGAGAGGTAGTACAGTGATAGGGCATTTGCCTTGCACACAGCCAAGCCAGGATGGTCAGTGCTTTGAATCCTGGCCCCCAGAGCCATCCAGGAGTGATTTCTGAACACAGAGCTAGGAGTAACCCCTGAGCGTCAGAGGGTGTGGCCCAAAAAGAAAAAAAAAAGTTAAACTCTTTTTTTATCATGAAAGTAGTAATAACAATAAACAGTATATATTCATAGCTGGCTGACCCAAAAACCAAAAGGAAATGTTTTACACATTTTTAGGTGTTTTTAATAATTCTATTACCATCCATTGTAGCAAACAAAATTATTTGTATCAACCATAAGGGCAGTCTTGGTGGAGGGGGCTAAAGTGGAGACAATGGTGGAAGGAATGTTAAACTTGATGGTAGGAATTGTGTTGAAACACTGAAGGCCAAAAGTAAATGTATTGTGAACAACTTTGTAAACCACATTGTTTAAATAAAAAGAAAGAAAGAATATTAAAAACCTTAGCACTAACAATATTAATCAATTGTCTATGTCTCTACTACGGAGTCTCTGCTATAGAGAAAGATGTAGAGAACATTTTAAAGGTTTCTTTTCATTGGAAAAGTTAAAAATAAGAAACAAGAAACTTCCCATCTACTGCTAGCACCTACAAATAAATGGATAAAGTTCTCTTAGAACAGAAGTGAAGAAAAAAATGCAGTGTGTCAATCAAAATCAAATTTAAGAGCAGAAACAAAATCCTACATTGACTCCAGAGTCATCCTCGCAGATGAAACATAATGATAGATATTTTTTTACCCAGGTCTTTTAACAAAAAAATGTCAGTATCGCCTGCATCTCTCATTTTGCAAAGTCCTGATTAATGACAGTGTGACAGTAGTGTATTTTTCAGCAGTAAATAAAAGAAGCTAGACAGTGCAGAGAAAGGAATATAAACCACCTGGTGACTGAAAAAAGATTTGAGGCTGGTATCAGATGGCCCCTACTCCATTTTGAGAACTGCTACTTTTATAGCCTATTGTTGGGAGATAATATTGGACACAAGATTGGGGGAAAGAACCCATAATCTGGGCCAAAGAGACAGCACAGAGGCAGGGTGTTTGCTTTGCATGCAGAAGGACTGTGATTCAAATCCTGGCATTCTTTATGGTCTCCCGAGCCTTCCAGGAGCGATTTCTAAAATTAGAGCCAGGAGTAACCCCTGAGCGCCGCTGGGTGCGATCCCCCGCCAAAACAAAAACAAGCACAAAGCAACAACAAAAAGAACCAATAATCTATGGGATTTGGAGTCAAACAGATAAGAGTTTAGTGCCCAACTCATCAACTTAATTTGGTAAAGTGTCATTTTTTCTTCTGTGAAATAGATAATATCACTAATTAGTAGGTGTGCTGAGGAAGAATTGGGGTAAAATATGTAAAATTCTCTAACACCATGTTTGATGTGTGCTGATCACATTAAAGCTGGTTTGAGATATGTTAACTTTCACCTTCTACTGAAAGACTTTAAAGGTCAGCAAACTCTGATTACAACCAAAATTTAGCAACCTGGTGACTCTGAGATCACCAGCAATGGAATTCATAGTTCTAAACATTAAGTTTCTCATCTGTACATAGGGCTCAACGACAGCCATTTAAAAGAATTATTATAAGGTACACTATTGTAAGTGATCGTTTCACAAATGATAGTCTTAAATAATGATATTCACATTTAATTTTGTGAACACATTTTAATAACACATGTTCTGAAGCCATATTTTCTGTTCAAATACTAAATACATCTCTCAAGCTGAACTGCAACAATTGACCTCATCTGTAAAATGGGACTGTATCAGCTACCATCTGATACGAGTTCTGAGGGAATAGTGGGCAGCTCAGTCTTTCTCATCAGTCTAAAATAAAGTTTTAGTTAGCATGGAAACACTGCTTCTATGTACTTCCTAATTCTCTATATGGTGAAATTGATTTACCTTCAAACTTCCACCAGACTCATGATGATATTGCACTGAATTATCATATCATATGGGAGCCTACATGCACCAGAGATAAAAAAAAAAAAAAGGCATGCTGAATTTGTAAAAGGTAAACTTAGGCATAGTTACCAAGGTCATCAATTACGAAGAAAAATTTTACATCAATGACCCAAAGTAACAGGAGGGGCATCTGAAGCCAGAGAGATAGTACAGTGGGTAAGGCCTTTGACTTGCTCACAATCAACCCAGGTTTGATTTCCAGCATCCCATATGATGTCCCTGACCCTGCTAGGAGTTATCACTAAGTCAGAATAATGATAATTCTTAATGTTCACACAAGAACCAATATTTTTGCTGATGTTGAAGTAGCTGTAGATAGTCTATTTGTTAACTTGTTGTCTCATATCTTCACTTCATTTTAGAACTGACTCAAGGTGACTTGCAAGGATATAGAAAATTCAAGATGTAATTAATAAAACAGGGTCATTGGTGGAGGAAAGTTGACAATGGTGGCAGTATTGTTGTTAGAACATTATATTCCTGAAACTCAGCTATAAATAACTTTTGTAAATCACAGTGCCTAATAATTTTTTAAAAACCACAAGATAGAATGAAAGAATTAAAAATTTTGAAAAGGAAAAAGAGAATGAGTATATAAGTTAGAAACATATATGCTATAGTGGCTGTGCCATAAAAAGTGTCATTAAAAATGAATTACAAATTGACCCTGCATTTTAAACACCCAATATTATAATGGTCTACTGGTGAGTAGACATGCATAAAAGATCGATTTAATAGAAGATTCAGCCACTCCTAGCCACTCAAGAATATTCTTCACAGCAGTCGAGTCTTCCCAGTCACAACTGTTGTTGTTTTTGATGTTGTTGTTATTGGGCCACATCCAGCTGCACTCCTGGCTCTGCTAGGATAATCACTTCAGGTGGTGCTCCTGGGACCATACTTGGTAATATGGTTAGAACCAAGGTCAGCCAATTGCAAAGACAAGCAATATCTTACATATTTAGAATGTAAGAGTTTTCATAATGTAGCTAATGGAATCTTGATGAATCAGTCACATCCTGAGAGAAGATGAGTCTAAGTAGGTGAATGGAATCATATATGACTAAATAGGAGACACATGTAAAGTTCTCTATTTGAAGGACTTACCATTTAGAATAAGTTACTTCCTGGCCTTTTGGCTTATACCAAGTGAGAAATAAGAAAGAAGTATATTTCTGTTAACATGCATTTCCTTTTCAATAATGTATTTTTAACTCTAGGAAATCAATATTTTATATATGTATAATTACAGTAAATTGGTAAAAATGAAAAATAAATTGCCCTAGTTAAAGTTGGCTTGCATCTTGGACAGTGATCCCAGCTCCCTAAATCCTTTTGAGTTTTTGGGGTTTTTTATTTGTTTGGTTGATTGGGTTTTGGGTTGTTTTTTTTAGGTTTTTGGGTTTGGGGGGGCCTTATTGGTTTGGGGGCCACATCTGACAGCGCTCAGAGGTTACTCCTGGCTCTGTGCTCAGAAATCGCTCATGGCAGACTCAGGGGACTTGTATGGGATGCCAAGGATTGAATCCAGGTTTGACCCATGTCGTGAACATGCAAGGCAAATGCCCTACCACTGTGCTATCACTCAGGCCCCTCTGAGTTTTAAGGGAGAGAAGCCGCACTCTCAGTATCAGAAGCTTGGTAATGTTTCTTTATTTAGACTTGGGAGCCTGATTTCCTGTCCTGAAAACCTGAGGCCAAGAGTTTGATCCTAGAGAGATCATAATTCTACTCTTTGGAACCTCAGGCACCACAACAGTGTACAGTCTCTGAAGCACTCACCCAGGTGGGAGCCATGTGTGTAACTGGTAAGCACCATGGTTGAGTATGTTGACACAACCAATTGTGTGTGCCATCCTTGTCATCAAGATGACAACAGTAAAGAGTAGTAAAGGGGAAAATATTTATTCCCTTGATAGCATAATATTTTGATATATAAAGGAATTTTTTTACCCTTAGAGAAAATTGTTTCTTTTTAATATCTGGGTCCAGTTTACTCTTCTGCATCTTTAAAACAGGCACTTGAGGGGACAGAGCCATAGAACAGTGGGTAAAGCATGTGCCTTCTATGTGGCCAATATAAGTTCAATTCCCAGCATCCCATATGGTCCCCCAACCCTGTGATTCCTGAGTGCAGACCCAAGAGTAATCACTGTGTATTGCCAGTTATGGCCCAAAAGACAAAAAAATGAGCATAAGAAATACTGTCTAATATAATATTTTTAGAAAATTTTTCACATAATTTCACATAAATATTTCCTGTGAAAGACACTCAAAATATTACAGCCATTATTGTCTCCCACTGAACACATTCCTGGGCATACAGTGTATATAACTCATAGTTCTGTTATTGAACAAATATTGACTGAAAAATTATTGCCATCTGGAAGCCTTTAATGATCAGAAAATCTCTTAAATGTTTGAAATCATAATAAGACATTGGTTCAGATCCTGTACATAGGAGCAAGTTTGACTAGGTTTGATACTATGATGATGCTCATAATTTTTTCTTATTCATTGAAAACCATTCTATTGTATCTGGGCATTATTTTAATAATGTCATTTATTTTTCTTAAGACCCATATAGTGCAGTTAGAGTAATAACTACACTAACCATCATGACAATGGTAATGAGTGAGAGAAGTTGAATGCCTACTTCTTAATGTAGCTAATGTAGGGGTGCGGGAGGAGGGAAATGAGGGGCAGTGGTGGTGGGCATGTTGGGGGTATTCTTTTTATGACTGAATACCATATAAACATGTTTGTAATCATGGTGCTTAAATAAAGATATTTTTTAAAAGTATTCTAGTTCTTAATATTACTATATGTAACCATGGATAAAAATAGAAAATAGATGTTGTAGAAAATTTTTATGAGAACTTTGAGGATTTAGAATCATCCTTGGTACAAAAAATACTTGAATACATATTATTATTATTATTATTATTATTATTATTATATAAAGTTAACTTTCTTTTGTTTAATAGCATGTTTTTCTGGTCCAGAATTTTATTTGGTCCAGAATTTACAGAATTTTAGAATGCTGAAAACTCAAATAATTTCTTACACTAATATAATAGTTTTATGCACTGATTTAATAGCTTTATACACTAATTTAATTCACATTTCTTTTACTATTTTATTTGTTTGTTCTGTAGGATTTCATCGTTACTGTAGTCTTTTCGTTCTTGTGGTTGGTGGGTTCTTCAGCTTGGGCGAAAGGACTGTCTGATGTCAAGGTCTCAACGGATCCCAAGGAAGTATTGTTACTGATGTCAGCTTGCAAACTGCCTTCCAACAAATGCATGGCTGTCCACAGCCCCGTCATGTCCAGCTTAAACACTTCTGTGGTATGTTTTCCTCTATATTTTTTCCTTCCAATCTTTGACAATAACACGTAAAAGGAAAAAAAGTTACAGATATTACCTTGGAAATTTCTACCTCCAAAACGAGATCAACTTGAATGATGAATTTTCATTCCATGTACAAGATGATCCTTTGGCCTTCAAGTTTTCTATTGTCAGAATTCATAATGTCTAGTGGTGCAAATTACAGAATTCTTTTTTTAATATGTGAACAATGATGCAAAGAGGACAAGATAAAGTTACAGTAGAAGGACAATCACCCAAAAACAGAGTTTTCAGAAGAAAGCCCCCTGCTGACACCTTAATGTTGAATTTACAGTCAAAGAACATTAAGAAAAATAAAACAGAACCCATGTACAATTACTTTGTCCCTCAAGACCCCAGATTGTAGTACATTATAACATGTCTTAGCAGTACACAAAGCAATCTGAGGGAAAAAACATTCTTTAGCCACTTCTAAAATAATTATATTTGCTTTGAGATTAACTTATGTTTCTACAGCTTTCTAAAATTTAATCTGATAAGGCATTTATAAGGGGAAAAGGTGGTTAACTAGCTCCTGGTGAGCTGATTGTGCATCTTGCCTTGGGAAGAAAATAAACATGTAAAGAAACTCTGATTAGGCTTTTAGCCGCATTCATTTTATATCTGGCTTTATCTATAAATGAAAAATTTGAGATATATATTAAAATCTATTCTACTTTTCTGGTTTGTTTATAGGCAATGCTTGATGAACATTATAACCCCAAACTCACAATCTAAGAGAGCAAAAATAAAATTATATGTTTGAAAAAAAATAATGTTTTTTAGTTTAATATAATAAGTAAGGAATGAGTTTATTTAATTTTATCACTATGTCTCTAATAAATTTTAGACTATAAGATAGAAATTTTGAAGAAGAAATAATGTAACATGTCTTAAAGTCAAATAGAAAAAAGAATGAAAACCAGACATTATGGGCCAGGAATATGGCTCAGTGGCTGAATATATGTCTTACATGCATGAGGCCCTAAATTCTATCTCTAGAACTATGTATACACACACACACACACACACACACATACACACACACACACACACACACACACTAATGTGATGTGAATGTGTGTGAAAGGACAGCTCAAATGCTATTGTCATTATGGCTTTTTATTAATTAAGGTTCTTTCAGTTAGTAGTGACATAAAACTCAATTTAAACTGGCTAAAAGAGAGCAATCTTCATATTCATTCTACCTCTGGCTCCATGGTCTATGTGTTTAAGACATATTAGTTAAAAATCGTATAAACTCTTATAACTTCATCAGGAGAAAAATCTGAAAATTAAGGAGTAGCACATAAAAATAATGAGACCTGAACATCAACAACAGGTGGAATTGAGAACAGAGCCAGTGTTTTAGATATCAATATAAAAGAATAGTTTTTTGATTTTCTATTAACGGGAAGTTTTCTTGACTTTGGTTATGATTCTGTTTCGATAGAGTTCAAGCCACTTGACTATAGTTTCTCTCTGTAAAAAAAAAAGGGGGAGGGGGAGGGGGAGGAAAGAAGGAAGAAAGAAATGAAGGAAGGAATGGAGGAAGAAAGGAAGGAAGGGGAAGGGAGGGAGGAACAAAGGGAGGGAGGAGGGAGAGAGGGAGGGAGGGAGGAAGAAATGAAGGAAGGGAGAAAGAGAAGAAGGAAAGATGGAAGGAAGGGAGGGAGGGAGGAAGAGAGGAGGGAGAGAGGGAAGAAGAAAGGGAGGGAGAGGAAGGAAAGAAGGAAGGAAGGGAGAAGGGAGAGAGTAAGAGAGGGAGGAAGGAAGGGAGGGAAAGGAAGAAAAGTAAGAAGGAAGGAAGGGAGGAGGGAGAGAGGAAGGAAGGGAGGAAGGAAGGAAGGAAAGAAGGAAGGAAGGAAGGAAGGAAGGAAGGAAGGAAGGAAGGAAGGAAGGAAGGAAGGAAGGAAGGAGAAAGGAAGAAAGGAAGGAAGGGAGGGAGGAAGGAAGGGAGAGAGGGAGAGGAAGGAAGGGAGGGAGGGAGGGAGAAAGGAAGGGAGGAAGGGAGAGGAAGGAAGGAAGGAAGGAAGGAAGGAAGGAAGGAAGGAAGGAAGGAAGGAAGGAAGGAAGGGAGAGGAAGGAAGGAAGGAAGGAGGGAGAGAGGAAGGAAGGAGGGAGGGAGAGAGGAAGGAAGAAGGGAAGGAGGAAGGAAGGAAGGGAGGGAGGAAAGAAGGAAGGAAGGAAGGAAGGAAGGAAGGAAGGAAGGAAGGAAGGAAGGAAGGAAGGGAGGAAGGAAGGAAGGAAGGAAGGAAGGAAGGAAGGAAGGAAGGGAGAGAGGGAGGGAGGGAAGGGAAGGAAGGAAGGAAGGAAGGGAGGGAGGGAGGGGAAGGAAGGAAGGAAGGAAGGATGGAAGGAAGGAAGGAAGGAAGGAAGGAAGGAAGGAAGGAAGGAAGGAAGGAAGGAAGGAAGGAAGGAAGGAAGGAAGGAAGGAGGAATGGAAAGAACAAAGGAAGTAAAGTTGATTGAATAGTTGAAATCATTTCGAAATTGATTAGGGATAGTTTGCTAGTCAATGAGCATTTACTAATACCTAGCACTACTAGGTGCTTCGTGAGCATCGTCTTTACTCCTTACAACTATCCCCCAAAGAAAAATTAATTATCTTTATTCCATGTGAGGAATAAGCAGAGCTGTGGTCCAAAAGCTAATTGAGGTATGCAAGGTTATAAAGCAAGAACTCAGTCACTCTAATTTCAGAGCAAGAGGGGTTGAGTCCAAAGCTAGTAGTTTGTGTGCCCTGATCTACCTCCTGCTAAAATAATGCAAAACTTTGGTAACATCCCTAGGTCTAAGGGCCCAAGGCCCATTATCTTGTGTACATATGCTTTCTTCCAGTCCTAGAACATTGGACTATTCAGCTATGCAGGAACCAAAGGATAAAATTTGCCTTGCAAGGAACTTGCAAGTCCAACTCCAGAGCTATTATGGCACTACGTTCTTTTTTATTTCTTGGTGTCTTAATATAATTACTTTTAAACATTATTTGGTGCCATCACAGTTTCAGCTCATACTTTAATTTTCTATCTCCAAGGGAGGAGTTGTTAGATGAATAGGTCAACCAATCTACTCTGAATAAGACTGCACAACAATTATTCTGTTTGATCTCTTGCGAGAGCAACCAGTTTTACTTTCATCAACAGCTTAGGCCCAAGGGTAGAAATGTTTGGTCCTGTGATTCACCAAGAATGCCCTTCTAGAGAATACAAAAAAATTCCATCAGGAAGTTTCTCACATTCAGTTCTTGGAAAATATTTCATATTTATGGAATCTGCTTTATATGTAGTCTGATTTCAAATTCACCTCAGAATGTCAAAGAAGCATGGGAAGTTCATATATTTAAATAGAAATCTCTATGTTCACTGCCAAGCATACACTTATCTTCATTCCACTTACACCACTTGTTTATCTCCATTGCTTATGCCATTTTGTCTCTCTACCAGTGGTCAGCTCGAGAGTCAATGAGACTCTTTACACTTTTTAATGTGGCTCTTCTGTGTGCCAGGTGGCCGCTCTAGGAGTCAGGACTCTGCTCCTAGCCTGTGTCAGTGCAGGCCCTGTGTTGCTCTCAAAATAAATTTCAATCGTGGTTTTGACAAGATTTGGCTCAGTTGAAAAAAAAAAAAAGGTTTGCCCACCACTGCTCTAGTTGATGTAATTTTCTCTATTATCAATACAAAAAAATAAAGAAAAATAATATTAATAGCTAAAAGTAGTCAAGCTTCTAAATTAATGTACCATTATTAAAATGAAAAAAAAAATGAGCCCCCTTTCCAATTAGTTCATTTGGGGAGTTAATGGTTGCTTCAGGAAGGTAAAGAGTTAGCTATGTAAGGTCTCAGACAGTACAAGATTTGAATCCTAAGTCTGCCACTTATGAAATCAAGTGACCTTGATATATATTTTAATTCATGCTAAATCTTAGTTTTCACATCTTTTGTATGAATAAAATGATAGCCACAGTTTCTTAGACTAAGTATATATATATGCATAAAACCCATTATCGTTTATGCGCAGCAAATATTCAATAGAAGTCAGACATTTTAAGTGAGATGATGTTTCCAGATGAAACATGGGAAGAGGTTTCAACCTTAATATCAAAAATGGACTTTTGTATTATGAAGGTGTTTTTTTTTTTTTTTTTTTTTGAGATTTTTATTTCTTAGCAGTGGGGAACAGGAATTGTTTTGGTTATCAACCTGTATGTCTTAAATCTTCAGGTCTTTGGATTCTTGAACTTTATCCTCTGGGCTGGCAACATCTGGTTTGTTTTCAAGGAGACTGGTTGGCACTCTTCAGGGCAGCGATATATCTCAGACCCAATAGAGAAGCGCGCAAGCAGCTATAATCAAGGAGGATACAACCAAGAGAGTTATGGATCAAGTGGTGGGTACAGCCAACAGGCTAGTTTGGGCCCATCCACTGATGAGTTTGGGCAACAATCCAGTGGCCCTGCTTCCTTAACTAATCAGATTTAACTGGGTAGTATTTTCATTCTTCTACCAATAGTCTCACCACTTTCCATTTCAGTGGCAAAGAATTTTTTAAGAGTTTCAATCAATTATTAAAGCAGAGGTGTTTGATGTAAATCAGAGATCTGTGGTTCTCATTATAGCAGAAAAGCCTGGGTCATGATAAATGGTACTAAATGATGAAATGATGTGAGAAGATATTATTTATCACAAATGGCTAATGGAGGGTTCTTTGTTACATATAGATAATTTTTTGTTGTTTTGTATGTGTATTGAGTAGTGGAAGCATTTTGTAGCTTAAAATCTCTAGTATGTAACATGTGAAAATTAAATAGCATTGGATTTTCCTATGCATTTTGATGCAAAAGATGTTTAAACGATTTCTATAAGACAATTTGGTGTATCACAACTTGCATGTTTATTGTTTTTAGATGCAGGTCCTAAAGGACTATGAGTCAAGGTAATTATTTCCACAATAATCCTGTGATTATTTTTTAATCTAATGAATCAGTGCTCTTATGATTTAGTGCATGAATGAGAATTTTCTCACAAAATGAGTATTTGAACTCTATTTATGAAAATTTTCCAGTTTGCATCATGACTTTGTTAAATGAATGTTTGAAAATATATATATATATATTCACTACTTTGTACACTTGCAAAATGTCTCTCTGGCTTTATCCAGTCGTGAATGCATTGTAACTGAGGTTTGGGGATTTTTTTCCCCTTTAGAAGATATTCAGTGTTCTACTTATAATTGCCCAAAATTTATTCTATTTACTTAGATAAATTTACATTCTTGTAACTTTATATGGTGTTTTGTGGCTCTTATGCTATCTATAGTCTATGAAAAACATATTTAAAATTGTATTTGTAGAGTTTGGTTTTTTTTTTTTAAAAAACAATAGTTATACAGATATCAGACACCATGTCAAAACAGTATCATATTAAATTATTAACTTGTAATGGACACTTAAAACAATAATTATATTATTAGTTTATAGGGATACATATACATAACCTACACTGCAAACTAAATTTAAAACATTATTTACTTATAAAGTCAATTCACTCCTTGATTAAGCAATTAAAAATTCTCAAGTCACAGCTCAACTTACTAATTACCAATTCTGATAGGAATGTTACCCATATATTAAAAATGACTTACACGAATAAGTCTGTATCCCAAAGCAGGTGCTTATGAGATATATTCCCCAGAATATATTCATTATTAAGAAAATGCCAATCTTCACTGCTTTGTTTTAATTCAATTGAAACACCAGGGCCCAACAAGAAGAGAAATCTGAGCCTCTGTATTTCCAGATAAAAGTCACTGATATATAAACTCATTCATTATGTTATCTATCATGTTGAAAGTACTTATCTGTGTTGTAGATGATGTCTATAACCAGTTTCTGGATCTTATTGAATAAATCTGTATTGTGATGTTTCTTTAATCTTAATAAAGTTATTGCATAAAACGTGCTTAGACAATGTAGAATGACAACAGAAACGTGTTGCTTTAACAATGAAGAAGTCAATTCTCCATATTTCTGCTTTCTCTCCATGTCTTTGCTTCTTGAGCCAAAGATCGTTTATTCATTTTGCCATCTAGAACCACGTATGCAGCTGAAAGGTCCGGGCATCCTAATCTAGCTGCCCGACGCAGAGAAATGAAGAGGCTGAGGTCCCAGCAAATGCTCTAAAAAGTGCTTTATTACTGACCATTCGGAATGGCCAGGGCCAATGTGTGCCCAGAATAGGACAGGGACAAAGACCTCATGGGCCCGTTGGTCCTTCCTTATATAAGATGGGAAGTGGGAGGGGAAGGAGAGTCCTTGAGGGCTGGACTTCCGCTACGGTAACACAAATCATTGGTGAGGTAGGGGTAAAGGCGGAACTTCCTTAAGGGCGGGACATCCGCCAAGGTAAACGAGTTATTGGTGGGGCACGAGTTATTGGTGGGGCCGAGGTAGTGATGACTTCCTTAAGGGCGGGGCATCCGCCAAGGTTGGTGGAGGCGGGATTGACTTCCCTTTTCAAAGCCACCATCCATGCAGGGCACTGGAGATACTCGAGTTACCAGATACAGAAGCACTGCCTACCTTTTAAAGTGTACATTCCACTATAGGATATAAACCATTCCTCAATTATACCATGTGTGACAATAGCACAGGATTTCATAAGAACATTAATCATAGAGACTTGTTCTAAATTGAGGTCCAGGAGTTTAAATCCTGAAGTAGGTACAAGGTTTTACAAGGATTGAGTGCTTCTGCAGGGAACAGATTTTGCAAAGCTCTGACTGAGGCAGGATAGATTTGTTTCCTTGTTGCAGTGTAATGAACCTGGAGTGAGAGACTTTATGAGAGGCCAGGCTACTGAGGGTGTTTGGCAGATGCTTGCTTGGAGGGCAAGGTCAGGAACTCTGTCTTTATTTTAAATGACAAAAGAGAAGCATTGAAGCTTTTTAAAATGAAGAAGGGCACAACAGGATTTGTTGTTTATGGGTACAGGGTGGATTGAAGGAGGACTAGAGTAGAGGAATTCTTGGGGCTAAGAAATAGCCTGGAATCCTAACACTCTTTAGCAATAAAATGGGAGTGAATGGAGAAGGCGTTTTTTTTGTTTTTTGTCTTGTTTTGTTTTGTTTTGGGGCCATATCCGGTGATGCTCAGGGGTTACTCCTGGCTATGAGCTCATAAATAGCTCCTGGCTTGGGCATCCAACCTGGTCCGTCCTGGATCAGCCTCGTGCAAGGCAAAAGCCTTACCATTGCACCATCACTCCGGTCAGGCCAGGAGATGTTTCTTGTCTCTGTACTCGCCCTCTGGTTTCCTGCTATAGTAATTGGGTTTGATTTCTTCCTTTAACAGAGTCCAGGAAGAGAGAGAGGTTCCAACTTCAATACCACCGGGTAAATCTTCAAATGAGAGAAATCCTTACCACAGTAGTTTATTTTGATCGGTTTAAGCAGTTCCAAAGCACAAGGTGGCTCTGATTAAAAAACAAACAAAAACAAAAAAACATCACCTTCTGATATTGAAAGAAGAAAAGAAAGAGAAGAGAGAAATGAAATGGAGGGGAGAGGAAAGTGGAAGGGAGGAGAGGAGAGAGAGGAGAAGAGAGGAGAGGGGAAGGGAGAGGGGAGAAAAGAGTGTGGGGAAGGGAGGGGAAGAAATAAGAGAAGAGAGGACCAAGAAACAGGAGGGGAGAGAGGAGGGGAGGAAAGAGAAGAGGAGAGAATGGAGGGGAGTGGGGAGTTGAGAAGGGAGAGGAGGGGAGGGAAAGAAAAGAGAAGAAATGAGGGGAAGATGGAAGAGGAGGAGAGGAGAGAAAAGAAGAGGAGAAGGGGGGACATTAGAGGAGGGGGGAGGGGAGAAGAGGAGACAGTAGGGTAGGGGAGGAGATAAGAGAGGGGAGGAGAGGGGAGAAGATGGGGGAAGAGGAGAGGAGGAGAAAGGAGAGAAAAAAGTGGAGGGAAATGGAGAAAGGAGAGAAGAGAGGAGAGGGGAAGCAAGGAGAGATAGGCTTGCTTTTGTAGTCTACTGCTGCTTCACAATAAAATGCTGCTGTAATCCCACAGGGCTTTTACTTAGCAGGTTTTATTCCTTCTAACTTCAAGAAAAAGAGCAGGAGATGTGATCTTTTAAAGTCATGGGGAAGTGCAGTGAGGACTAAGCAAAAGAATCGGATCTCTTTGTCCATGACTTTTGACACACACAACTTGGGTTCCCCTCAAAGATGATTACAGCAAAATGGAGGTCAAGGGTTTGGGCAAAAAAAAAAAAAAAATGACACAAAGATGGAGGAAAAACAATAAATCGGTGTATTTGTGGACTTGCTGGGAAAAACTGAAGGAGCTCAGACCTGTCAGAATCTCTAAATAGAAGTCAGAATGGCTTCAACATTTGTTAAGGAATGGAAACCTGAGTTTTCACCCACCTCCAGTCAGCATTGGTTTGTGAGTAGCTCATAGGGCTGGTAGCTCTCCCCCACATTTGCAGGCAGCACTCTATGTGGACTAAGAAAACTCCTGTGATTTTCAGCAGAATCACCATTGAGTTTTGACATCTATTTGGCAGTGCATGGGGGTGGGAACTGAAAGTGTGTTAACATTGTCTAGGCCTTCCCCATCTAGGGCCAGTAACCTGGAAGAAGAATAAAACAGGAGACTTCAAGGTGCAGGCAGGACAAGGGTGACTGTCGTTTTTACAAAGAGGATCTTTTTCTTACATTTTTCACTGAAATCAGAGAATGGACAAAAGAAAACAACATAGAATATCAAAACCACATATTACAACCATCAGTTTATGCTACTTATTCAATGAAGTTTATTTTAATACATTAAAAATTATTATTAATCACATAAATTTTGATTAATACTATGTAGAAAATAAATGAGATAAAGAATGAAAAGAGTGAAATAGATAAAGTGACATCTTTAGCAAAAGTACCAATGAGTTGACATCTAAGCATATGCTGAAAAAATAGGAAGGAATCATTTGTGTGTGGGTAGACCATTTAGGGCTATGAAGTCAGTACTATACATAAACATATATGGTGGGAAGTACCCCTACATCTTAGAAGACTGGACAAAGGATCAAAGAGAATACTGCTAGGGACATAATGAATGAAGAGCAGGGACTCATGTCAGAACTTTTCTTGCACAACATATAAAACAGATTTTTCTCTAAAATAAGTGAGAAGTCAAGCTCTACTCTAGGTGTGGGACTACAGATTTGAAGAAGATAGACATTATACCTGCTTGCAGAGTTTGGGACCAAGACTGGTTCCAAAAATGTGCATAAAGATGAAGAAACAACATAAATTTAAGCACTGATATGTACAAAGGAGGAAATAAAATAGGATGACATGAAAAAGAGGAAAAGGTTAAAAGAAAAAAAAATGGACAGAATGTAAGATACCAGAGTCCATGTCATGAGTAGCCTGAAGACTCCATTGGTGTTCAAAACCAGTTTAAGCTTGTTCTTAGGTCATAAATAGCTGTGTAGGAAATTATCCAATCCTGGTGGAAGAATAAAAAGTCCGCACTTAAGGATTTTAATCTTAGTAGTGTCTAAGATTTCATTTGATCCTCAATCTAGTGAAAGAGAGGTGCCATTGGCCAGATACAAAAGCCAGTTCTAAAGTAGGTTCTTCAAGAAGTAGACTCTGAGATTATTATCAGTCATAAGTTCAAGCAGGGAGTAGAAAAATGAATCAAAGAAAAGAGGAGATCCAATAAATCTGGTATAAATTGTGGAGAAAATTATATCTGTGACAAATTGGGGCTAATCCCAGGTGAAACTTGAGACACTGAGCTATATCTCAAAGTACCTTCAATGAAGAACAAAAAATTATGCTGGTAATCCTCCAAATCCAGTCAATTTTTGAATGGTAGATGTTGAATATTAATCATTCTCTAAGTCTTCTAGGCTGCCTGGTATATGAACCATAAACCTGTAGCAGAGAAGGTTCTGGCAATGCAGCTGGTGTTAGAAGTTGGGATTTATTAAATTAGTGTGTGTACCACAATGAGATCATGAAATGGCAGTTCACAAAAGTGTCTGACATATTGAGGTATAGCTGTCTTGAAAAATTTCAACTTAATGCCTAGATAAAGACCCAGATAGAAGTCCCTTTTAACTCTAGAAAACTATTTGTCATTAATTCCTTGACAACACAGTACAAAAAATTTGAATTTTAATCTCAATGTGCCATTTTACTTGAACTCCTTGTCCTATCATAACAATTTCAAACATCACCTGTAAAGTATTAACCAACTTCATTGAACACATACAGTGTATCAACTACTGAGCTATGCACTTGGCATTTAACTACAATAGCACGGATATATAGTATATTACTCCTCTATAAATTTAGAACCCTGTTCATCAGTCAGTCTGCAGAGAATTCTTGAAGGTCTGCACAAAATATCTAAGCAGCAGATGTTGCAATAGTTAAAAGTTATGATTTCTTACCATTGAATTAAATAAACAAAATTCTATCTATAGTGGACTTTGTCTCATTTTAGCCATCAGCCATTCTGCAAATGTAAAAGAGTTTTTAAAATGTTGGTTTAGAGGACAAGGTTTAGAAAAATTAAATAATGCCATAATCCTTATGATCATCTTTACTAATAAAATAGTTCTTAATTGCTACTATCTTTTAAGCATTTACTCTACACTGAGAACTATGGTAACCACTTTACATCAATTTTCTTCTTTAATGCTTACAAGAAATACAAGAAATACTTCTTTAATGCTCACAAGAAATGTTGCATTAGATCCCTTAATCATTATTTTTTATTTTGTCCCACAGTTCACAATACAGGCCAGGCAAAGGGCCTGCATTGAGGTGTATATGGGGTTCATTTACTGTACCTCCTTATGATCCCTTAATCAAATGAAAAAACTCAGATTTATACAATACAAGTAATTGAGAGTTGCTGCTGGGGTGGGCAGAGTCTCTCCATATCAAAAATTCCTTGCCCTGAACCACTTTGCTACCATAACTGTGCTATGTCACTGTTCTGATGTATTTTAAAACTAATGCATTTTGTCTGCCTGACTAGAGTAACAATCCACTCAGACTACCAACCACTTCATTGCCTCTTCTCTAGGGATGCTGAGTACCTCACAGTGGAAAAGATAACTTTGCTCAGAAGCATTTGCCATCCTGAATAAATTCCTACCCAACTCACTGAATAAGTTAATGAGGTCATTAAGACTGCTAAAGATCCAATTGAACTAAGAATGATCTCTTAACACGCTTGATTTAGAGTCAGAAGGCTTCGCTGGATTTTAAGGCTTGACTAAAAGAGCTTCAAAAATCTGTGGGCAGTAATTACTCCCAAGAATGGACTCGACATCTTGAGCCTCTATTGGAACCTACCTCCATGAATAATGTATACTGGATATTTAAAGGCCACGGTGAGAGCAGTAGAACAAGTTTGTGTTTCTGGAGGGGAAGGATATGGTTAAGGGAGGGAAGATTCTCCCTTAATTCCAAGTTCAGGAGCCTCTGGAGCAACTGGCAATGAGTTGGCCAAAGAAACTGGATGGTTCAGGGGCCGGGTAGGTGGCGCTGGAGGTAAGGTGTCTGCCTTGCAAGCGCTAGCCAAGGAAGGACCGCGGTTCGATCCCCCGGCGTCCCATATGGTCCCCCCAAGCCAGGGGCGATTTCTGAGCACATAGCCAGGAGTAACCCCTGAGCGTCAAACGGGTGTGGCCCAAAAACCAAAAAAAAAAAAAAAAGAAAGAAAAAAAAAAAAAAAGAAACTGGATGGTTCAATGTACAGAACAGCAATGCCTTGTTCTACAGCCCACAAATTGTTAGTTAACCCCAGGCTACCCAGTGATGCTAAGGGGGATGATGGTGGTACTCAAAAATCTTCAGAACTATGTTATGTGGTGTGAAAAACATTCTAAGTCTAGTTAAGAATTTTTATTAAGTAGATGGATAGTCTACAATACCTGTGTCCTGCTTTATTGAATAAAACTTGAGGGAGATTGAAAACATTAATAGTTCATGGGATCTGAGAATGAGTTTGCCTTGACACCACTGCTATTATATTCATATTTTGCTAGGCTGACCTCTTGTAACTTAAGTGTGTCTAATTAGCCTGTGCTATGAACTAGTTTCACTGGCTTATGTGAATTTAAAGTCATCTCCTGCCTACTAGAAAAAAATCTTTGTGGCATATTATCTGCTTTTATGTCATTTTGGTGAAAACAAGGAAAGCAGTATATAAGCTTAACTGTTTTTGTTTATTTCCAATGGTTTTCTTGCTTTGCTGCAATGAACTGGAATTTCTCCTGGATATTTTCCAGTATGGTCTTTTTGGAGAGAAATGTCAATTTTGCTTTATCTCCATTGTCATATGACTTAGCATTTGCTACGTTCTATAGCCAGCATGTTACCCCAACATTATCACTCTTTCTAAGATTTTTTTAATCTTGTTCCCTTACAGTAGTTTCTAGATTTTCTATGATTTTAATATATAAATAATAATATGTACTTCCATGGAACCTAATGGTATGATGCTTCACATACTTCAAGAGGAATGCATTTTTCAGTCTAAATATCAAAGAGATCTGAGGTCTAGATCTATGTATTAGGAACTAAGTCACATCTTCAGGTTTTAGTAGATATTGACAACAGCTTTGGTGATATAAATTTCTAGCAGCAAAGTATGAGCAGTAGTTTGTAGCCAGATGAGCTTGGATTCAAATCTTGCTTTCATGATTAAAACTAGACTACATAATACTATAAAAGTTTCTCAACATTTCTGACTCTCAACTATCTTACCTATGTAATGGTAAATAATCATATTTATCTCTATCAATTTTTTCTGATTGCTAAAACAGTTTAGTGGCTTATACAATATAAGTGTATTGCCTACAGTTCAATATAGTTTACACTGGGCTACAATCAAGATAGTCCAATCTTGTGACTCTAGGGGAGAATCTATTTTCTTATCACTTCTAACTCTTTGGAGTGACCTTTATTGCATGGTTGGTAGCTCTCACATTCTTCAAAACCCACAACAATGGGTCAGGTTCTTTCTCCTTACCATCTCTCTGAACTCCTCTTCTGCCTTTCTTCTGTTTTAAGAATATCTTTGGGGGGCCGGGCGGTGGCGCTGGAGGTAAGGTGCCTGCCTTACCTGCGCTAGCCTAGGAGACGGACCGCGGTTCGATCCCCCGGCGTCCCATATGGTCCCCCAAGCCAGGAGCGACTTCTGAGCGCATAGCCAGGAGTAACCCCTGAGCGTTACCGGGTGTGGCCCAAAAACCAAAAAAAAAAAAAAAAAAAAAAAAGAATATCTTTGATAACATTGGGCCAACCCAGAAAGTCCAAGATAAAATTTTGATTTTCAGGTCAATTGACTAGTAATCTTATTTTCTTTTCTTTTTTTTTATTTTATTCAAACACCTTGATTACATACATGATTGTGTTTGGGTTTCAGTAATGTAAAGAACACCACCCATCATCAGTGCAACATTCCCATCACCAGCAATTTTAGCTACCCCTTAACACCACTAGTCACCTAACTGAACATAGCCATAAATTCTGGAGGTTGCAATGAGGCAATCTTTTAAAGGATAGATAATTTTATTCTACCACTATGCTTTCCTACTCACAAAGGGTGAAAGTATATAATGCAGGTAAATTTCTTAGCAGATTTGCATAGTCAAGTGCTCTGTATCTGATAATGATGATTGAAGTTAATGGTTGCTCCAATCAACAGCTTTATCTTCTCTGTTAGAAAACTGCCAGAATAGCATTAATGTGTGATAACTGATGGCTTTTCAATCATCACATTTGGAAACACAATTTTAGGCAATAAACTCAGTCAAATAACCAATATTTATCACAGTCCCACTGACATCTCTTAGTAAATTATAATGCATTGTTTACAGATGGAATCCTTGAGGTAACATTCAATTGTTTCAGCATAAACTGGAGAATTATCATGACAAATTAAGTGCTTGCCATAATATTATTATGCTCACATGGGAGAGATTACCTATAGATCTGAAGGTAGTATCTATGTTAATTTGTATACTTCTTCGTATCTTTCCAACTTGAATATGAAGTTAATGAAGGATTGGAATCTTTGTGGATTATGCATGTGGATTCTGCACCTGTAGCACCTGGAACAATGCCCGGAATATACTATATACTTAATATCTATTTTGTTGAACAAATGCACTGTGTTACATCTTACAGGCTATTGCATTATAATTTTTATAAAATATGGCAACTATTAGGAAAGGGAGGATATAGCGTATTTAGACATGAAAAGGATACTTTAAACCTTCTTTGAAAATTTTCCAATATGTGTACAAAAAGTTCACATTGTACTTACAGAAAAGGTTTCTATAATGTGAGGTCTGTAAACTTGACCTTCAGTGACTCATTTTCAATGTACTCTTCTTGTTAGCCTGGTTGCACACTCTTTCTGGTACCACACAGAAACCAACTGAAATCTATATCTATACATAATTTTAAGGATTATCCTTTGTATTCAAAGAATATGCCCCCACATATCCTTGCCCTCAATTTGTAATAAATAAGCAAAGTTTAGACAATTACATATATGAAGGTTATAAAAATATAGAGAACGGTTATATCTCAGTTAAATATAGAAGCTACAGGTAGTCACAATGGCCCAATCAAAGTTCAAGGGTCATTTATTTATGGTAAAAAATACTATGATGACAAGTGCATTTTGAAGACTCCCCAGTATACTTTGAACTCTAACTTCAGTATTTCACAGAACAAGTTTTACCTTTGCTACTTGGGATATACCATTTCTCTCACTTTCATTCTTTTTCATCCCATTGTTTAATTTTTTTAAATGCTATTTTCTGCTCCCATACTGAATGGTGTGAGCTTGTGTCACTAATGGGGTCAGTTCTCCATCACATGCTCACAATTTTGACACTACATGAACAATATAGCCTATTTAGTAAACGAAGAAAAGTTAAAATCTGGGGCCTGGAGAGATAGCACAGCGGCGTTTGCCTTGCAAGCAGCCGATCCAGGACCAAAGGTGTTTGGTTCGAATCCCGGTGTCCCATAGGGTCCCCCGTGCCTGCCAGGAGCTATTTCTGAGCAGATAGCCAGGAATAATCCCTAAGCAATGCCGGGTGTGGCCCAAGAACCAAAAAAAAAAAAAAAGAAAAGTTAAAATCTGTAAAGAAAATCTCATCCTGGTTCTAAGTATTCTTGTTGTTATCATTATTTTTTTTTCTCAAATGCACTGTTGGATCTAGTGGCATCTTCATTGGGTAGGAAACAAAGACTAAATAAAAAGCATATTGCAATGTAATGATCTTAGAGGGGATTTCGGGGAACCAGGAAAAAGAAGTGATAGGTACAGTCTCATAAGGGGTTACTTATTTGTCACTAACAAATATATCTTTCTTCTAATGTTGAGTTGTTTGTGGGGAACAGAAAATCTTGAAAGCCTCTTGTGTAGAAAAGGTAAGGAGCTAATAATGGAACCAGTGAACATATGCAAACAAACTCTTCCATTAGAAGTGAAAAATGGCAGCCCTCCTCCAACAAAGACTTCCTGGAGACTCAGGCCTCACTAGTGTCCTGAGCCAACAAATGAGGGAAACTCAGGAGATACTCCATGAAGATTAGCTCTATCCTTTTCAACCTGGTTATTTATTTTCATCACTCGAAGGACTTTATTTTCTACACCTTCTTTATTTATAAAAAGTAACATCAGAGGCCTACCATTTCTGAGCCTTCCAATTAGTACCCCCAAGAAGCAATTATTGTGCTTTTTTCCTCATAGATTCTTTCAGAAAAGTCTAGGGCTGGAGTGATAACACAGTGGGTAGGGCATTTGCCTTGCACACTGTCTACCCAGGTTCAAGTCCCAGCATTCCACATGGTCCCCTGAGTACTGCCAGGAGTAACTCCTGAACACAGAGCCAGGAGTAAGTCCTGAGCACTGCTGGGTATGACCCCCCCCCAAAAAAAAAATAGGTCCATGAACATGCCACATCATCCACTCACTCAAAGTAAGGACAGTATCATTAAAAATTGTTTCAAGAGGTGAGAAAAGGGAAAAGTAATCTTTGTCTTCATGCATAATGCATAGCTAATAAAGCACAAAAACCTCTATCTGTGGCATTAAATTTTCAGTAGGACAAAAATATCTAAAACATTTATTTAGAGAAAATGTTAGTGAAAGATGGATTGAGAAACACTGATGTGATGCCACACTTTTTTGTACTTATGAATGGTAACATGCTGTCCTGGTGGTAGGCTAAGGGCAAAGTCTTGTGTTTCAAATCATGGTTGGAATCAAGGGCCCACCAGCTAGGAACAGTAGGAATTTGACCAAGTAATTTAATGTAACCCAGTGCTTGGCCTTCTCATCTGTAAAATAGAGGTAATAACAGAAGGTGGTTCTTCAGATAATGAATACTAATTATCTAATTAGTAAATCACTTAGAATAGTTGTTCTCTCTCATATATACACACTGCTAAATTTACCACTAAAAGTCCAATTCTATCCATCACTAGACAATTGACCCCATTTTCCTTATTTTCTCACTCCTTTCTGAATTTCCCTTCCAGTAACCACTAATTGGTCTTAAACTCAAAATGTTTTATTTTTGCTTGGTGTATACATTTGTCATTTTTTTTCTAATCACTTCATTCTGCTGTCTTGTATGGCTGTACCAGAGTTTATTTAGAACAGGAGTGAGCAAATGATAGCCCACAAATCAAATTGTCAGGCACCTATTTTTTTTTTTTTTTTTGGTTTCTGGGTTACACCCGGCAGTACTCAGGGGTTACTCCTGGCTGTCTGCTCAGAAACAGCTCCTGGCAGGCACGGGGGACCATATGGGACACCGGGATTCGAACCAACCACCTTTGGTCCTGGATCGGCTGCTTGCAAGGCAAACACTGCTGGGCTATCTCTCCGGGCCCCAGGCACCTATTTTTAAGTTACATGTCTGTAACTTTTTTGACTTATAAATATTATCTGGCTCTTAATAAAAATAAGTATGTTGAGCCCTAATATCGTGACTTTTCTACTGAAGAATTTAGGTTGAACCTAAGATCATTTTTCTGGTATATCAAATAGTAAGCAATGAATATTTTTGAGCACACTTTTTTTGAGAACATTAGCAAAATTATCTAAAATGTACATTCTTGGGGATGTGTTTCTTGGTTCCAACTATATGCATATTTTAATATAGATATTGCTAATCCCTTCCTTAAAAGTTCTAACTCATGTTTACTCTCACCAGGAAAGTATTTTGTTTTCTAACCCCCTTTGATTTTTAGCAGTTTTATTATAAAACCTATATATAGCCTTGCCACTTGTTTTAAGATAGGATTCATAGTTTTGTGGGTTTTTAAATATTTATAATAAATGCCTTTTATTAGTGTGAACAAATCCAGGATCAGGACAATAGATCAGGTAGTAGACTATATGCATAGCATGTGCAGGCTCTGAATTCTATCAGTGGTAACAGCACCGTTATTAAACAAATAAAATGAAAAAGTAAACAAATACAACTGGAATTAGCATGTACTGTGCAAAAGATTGTCCTTTTAACAATTATGTGGGCTAGATAGTGTTATTTTAATTTATTTAAAAAAACAGACTCAAAAAAGATGCATAAATTCATAAAGATCATAGTCATATCCTGGAAGTCGGAAGCTCTGTCTTGGGCTAAATGACAGTTCTATCACACTTCCTTTTTTTAATATTTTAATAATTTTTATTTTGACCAAAGTGGATTACAAATCTTTCACAATAATATTGTAGGTACATAGTGGCATTGAATCAGGGGGATTCCCACCACCAATGTTGTCTTCCCTCCACCTCTGTTCCCAGCATGCATCCCATATCCCCCACCCCAGGCTGCTAGTGTAAGTGGTCCCCTCTGTGTCTAGCTTGTTGTAGATTGGGTTTCAATTCTGTTGTTGGCTTTGGATTTTGTGTTTAAGTCTGATCATTTTTGATTTCTACTTAATGTTCATACGATTGTTTTGGTACCCTCTATTATTTCCCCCTTAATTTGTGAGGCAGAACAAGATGGTTCAAGTTATGTGGTTCTGTTTAAAGGAAAGAAAAAAATAAAATGGGGGAAAAAATCAAACAAACAAAAAATGGGCAAAGTTCTTGTAGAGGCTATACATATCAATTTAAGAGAAGAAAGGGAAAAAGAAAAAAAACATAACAATACAAACAAAAAGTCAAACAAAAACCCAAAAGCACCACAGCAATAAAGACAACCACACAATAATCATAGTCCTGAAATGAAAAACAAAACAAAGCACACACACAAAAAAGAGAAAAAACGAAAAAAAAAAACCACAAACAATAACAACCCCCCCAAATTAATTTGTGCTGCTTCATTTTTTTTTTTGCATAGACACAGTAAATATTGGGGAGATTAGAAAGTAAAGTTCCTTGGCCTAAGAGATACAGGCCTCCGCCCTTGAAGTATACTGTCATGGGAATAACTACAGGCTCTGTACATGTTCTTTTACTCTCCCCTAGGTCTTTTTGTGGTGTCTGGAAACTTGCTCAGTTGTTGATGACTAAATCAGGCCTCTGTAGCTAGAGATCTTGGTATTTGCACAGGTCAAATGATAGAGCCTAGGATGGAGTCTTTCTTTACGATTCTGGAAGTTCTGTTCCATCACTGTTGCTTTAATCAATCTTCTGTAGTTGATGGTCTTGGTTCTACCACACTTTTTAACCATGTCTGCTCGGGAGTCATTCAACTTCTGTATGCTTCAATTTACTTTTTTTAACATAATTTTTATTTTAATTGTAGTGGCTTACCTATAGTTCACAGTAATATTCCAGGTATATATTTACATTGAATCAGGGGAATTCCCACCACCAAATTGTCCTCCCACAACCGCTCCCATCCTGCCTCCCATATCCTCCACTCTTCCCCCCAGGGGCTGCTAGAATGTGTGGTCCCCTTTGTGTCTAGTTAATTACTTAGTGGGCTTATAACTGTTTGGTCTTGGTGCCTCCATTATTGCCCCCTCTAGTTGGGAGGCGGGACTAGAAAGATCAAGTTATGTGGATTTGTTTGAGGAAGAGAAAGGTAATATAATGGGGTAAAAATCGACTACCCCGACTATGAGTGGAGTCATTCTAGAGGCTCTCATCCTTGGTTTGAGGGACGATGGGGAAAAGAAGAAGGTGAAACACCACAGCAGTTCTAAAAGAGGAATCAAATAAGATATTCAGTGAGCTCTGCAGCCATAAAAATATGCACCACATAGTTGCCATGGTCTTGAGATAGGAAATATGACAAGGCGCAAGGAGGAAGAAGAGAAAAGAAGAAAGAAAAAGTAAATATATAATTAAAAAGTGGACAACTACTTTAATATTTACCCCAAAACAAAGAATTCGATCAAAACTAGATAAAAAATAATAAAAAATAAAAAAGTTTAAAAAAAAGGATTATTTAGTGTTTTTTGTCTCTTCCCCCCTCCCCTGCATAGGCACAGTAAATGTTGGGGTCATCTGAAATGGGAATCCCCTTGGCCTAAGAGATACAGGGTTTCCGTACCCTTGGAATATATTGTCATGGGATTATGTATAGACTCCTTTCATGTTCACTTACTCTCCCCTTGGTGTTTTTGTGCAGTATGGAAGACTTCTGCTCCGATCTGGATGATAAAGACAGACCTCTAAATCTAGGGGTCTCAGTCTGTGTACAGGTCAAGGAGTGGAACTTATGATGATGACTTTCTTTGTGATTTTAGAAGTTCTGTTTCCTCGATGTCATTTTAACCTGTCTTCTGTGGTTAGTGGTCTTGGCCCTGTGCTGAAGCTCGGATGGAGTCTGGGATATCGTCTTTCGTTATGATTCCAGAAGACCCGTTCAGTTGCAATTGCCTCAGTCAGGACTCTGGCATTGGAGGTCATGTTTGTTATGCAGGACGTAGACCAGACTCTAGACTAGGGCTTTCTTGTTGGTCCCAGAATACATACTGCCCGGTCATGGTTCTATCAGCCAGTCATCTGTAGATCACATTCTTGGCTTTTGCACAGCCCATAGTGTGGTAAGTCTTCCAATTTTGTTTTATCGTTAGTTGGTAAGGTAGGATAACCTGTTCTTATGTCCATTTGTTCCCAATTTCCTCGTTGTCAGTACCTCATATTAGAACTGGCACATGTTGGAGATCGAGTAGTATTCAGGATGTCCCAGGTGGGCTTTGGTTCCTGCAGCTGTTGTGAAGAACTGTGTCGATTCTATGTCTGGGGTTCAGGATTGAAGTCTGAATAGTCGGTGTATAATCTTCTGGCGTCTAAGATGGATCCACATGACATATTTTCAAGGTGGGAGATTCCCCTGTATTGTAAGTAAGTATTAGTTTTTATCCCTAGTAGATAAGAGCTTGTTTATATACGTGGGATTTCCCCCTTTTTAGTGTGCCTTTGCAGGAAGAAATGATGTTTCACTATATTGCCGGTGCATTTGGGGGTGAAAAGAACAGAGAAACAAATCACACACCCAAAAAAAACATAAAAATAGAAATAAAAAATATATATTTGCTCACATATGTATAGTTAAAAATGATTGTAAGTAAAATGAAATAAAAAATAAAGAGCTAGTGTTATACAGGTCTTATACTTATGATGGAAGTATATGTTTCCCCATTGCCTTTTGAGATTTTTTTGTGGGATGTGGGTTCCCAGGCACCTTTTCATTGCACACCCTGCCCTTCCTGAGATTGGTAAAAGATTTGGGGGGGGGGTCTTGTGTAAAGTTCTTGCAATGGGAGTCCTTTTAGGGCTCAGTCTGGTATCAAGCAACAGTCCACGTTAGGATAAGTTGGTAGGGAGAATCACACAGCAAAAAAAAAAAAAAAAAAAAGAAGAAGAAAGAAAATAGTATCCATAGTGTAATGTTGAAAACTCAAGAGGGTATTGTATCAGTTCAAAATAATGAAGGCATGCATACGGTTCAGATTTTTTTGATTAAACTTCTTAAATACTTAATCTATTTCCCTTATAATAATATATATGTTGATTAATCATTTTTTATTTGCTGAATGAAGAACTATATATTTTTTCATTGCTGCAAAGTTTTAAGGGTGACAGCATCCTAACCTGAGCATGTCTCAACTACCTAAGTCACAATTATTTAGAAATTCTGGAACATAAAATCATTCAGAGTAGGGACTGCTAAGTAAATACAGAATCTATTTAATCCTCCAACCATTTCATCTTATATTAAATTGAAATAAGATTGTATAGAATTAGCTTTTAAAAAGACTCGTCCAATATAGCTTTTCAAATTGGTTTGTGTCTACACATAGATATATATCCTTATATTTTAATGGAGCATGCTCTCTTACAGAACAGTATTTCAACCCATTAAGCAATAAATCAATTTATGTTTATTAAGCACCTGCATGCTCTTAGCGTATACCCAAAATACAACAATTAGCAAATATGACAAATTTTCCATCCATATAGAATTAAAAATCTTGTGTGGTGTTGTTTGATAGAAATTTTTGCAATAATAAGTATTCATATCTCCATTGTTCAATAAATATCCACCAGCCGCATGTGTATATTAAGTAATTAAAATCTGACCACTATGATTAAGGACTGGAAATTTTACTTTTAGTTGAGTCCAGTTCATTGTAATCAAAATATAAAATCATATAAGACTAGAAGCTCCCATATTGAACAATGCAACTCAAATAAGGCATCCTAGAGATTGTGCAGATATTCAATGGTTTTTTTGTTTGTTTGTTTGTTTGTTTATTTTTGGTTGTTGGGTCACACCCGGCCCTGCTCAGGGGTTACTTCTGGCTCTACACTCAGAAATTGCTCCTGGAAAGCTCAGGGGACCATATGGGATTCCGGGATTCGAACCACTGTCCTGCATGAAAGGCAAATGCCTTGCCTCTATGTTATCTCTCCAGCTCCAGATTCTCAATTGTTCACAAAGAACACTTTTGAGTAGACAGTATGTAATTATTTATCATATGAGGAAGTGAATTATGGGACTCCAGTGTCCCTTTTATTTGGTAATCCATGCCTATATTTAATGAATTTAACTGAATATAAGATCTCGATTTCTCAACTGATTAAGCAAAGAATGAAGTCAAAACAACCCCTTCATCAATAGTTCTTAAATTGTCAATCATCAGTCCAATGTTTCACCCAGCCAAAGATTTGTCTCTACTTCCTCGGTCTCTATTCTTCTTTTTCCAATGTCTTATCAAGTCTATTACTCCTGTGGAATTGCCTCTAAAAAGGTATAAACAGCAACCCTGTTGTAACTTGTTAGTTCAAAAACAATAAACTAAAATATAATTTTAAGCAACATATAATTTATTAATCATATATTAACTATATATTTATTTGGTTTTATTGCCTTTGGCCATTTTTTTCTTATGTTTCTTTATATTCCACATATAAGAGAGATCATTTATATCTGTCCCTTTTTTATGATTAAACACTTAGCATAAACTACAGGTCCATCCACATCGGCAGCAAATTGAATGATCTTGTCTTTTCTTGTAGTTCCAAGATACCAAAATTATATTCCAAATATAATTGAAATTCCAAAAATAATTGCTTTAACAGGGAATCTCTAAAATTTCCACAGCTAGTTCAGTAACCATTCTATGAGTTATCTTAGTTTCTTTATAGTAAAGACAGCCACTTATCATAAACTATTTTCCTGAAAGGTATTAAATTTGTTTCCTTATTCTACTATGTTCTCATCATCCCTGGAACAATATCCCTATTTTTTCTCTTTATCATGAACTATTATCTTATTATGATCTATTTCCCAACAATTCTGACACTACCGTGATCTATTCTTCACTGTAGTCCATTCTCCACTTTCTTAATTCTTAGAAAACTTTCTACAATTCCCCATTGTCCAAAGGTAAATATTCATCATTCAAGCATGATAGAGAAGGCCAGACTTCAGCTTCTCAAACACTCTGTTCCAGTCCCAAGAGCCTCTTTTTATCACCTCAAAACATCATCTTCTGTTTCCTCTGTTTTGAAAGCTTTTCCTCAGTTCTACACAAGGCTAACACACAGAACACAGAACTCAGCTCCAGTGTCCTCAGAGACACCATTTCACTCCCGGACCTAAAGCTATGTCCTACCTTAATCTTTCATTCCATACTAATCCATAATGTGTTAGATTACATTGTCAAAAATATTTAATTTTCATGTTTGTCTGTTGCCTTTACAGTCTACTAATGTTAAGCACCATAAGGTTATGGATACTATCATAAATTGAAGCCTTTGACATGATAACTGGTCAGTGGAAATCCAGTAAGTGTTCAATTCAATGTCCAATTGTCACAAAGATGAATGAACATATACTAAAAGCAATAATCTATTCTAATTTATGAAACAACTAAATTTTTTCCAAAATGTGTTCTTCTGTGTTACTTTCAAGAGTAACATTTGTTTTAAATTAGATATTTGAAAAGAAATCTCAAATTATATAAAATGATAGAATTCTTTTTAATAATATCAGTAATGACTTGATAGAGATAATAGGGCATCTGCTAGTCTTTTTGTATTTTTGAACTCCCTGTAATACACAAAGGATTTGGCAATTTCTCAAACAGACATGGCATGTAACAATATATCATCATGACAGATGATCAAAAGTTCAAAGTAATATGTTTATACCACTAGTCTGCAGTCAAAACTCAGGAGGTAATATATTTAGTTAGGGAAATAAGAATCCTCAAAATAGATCATTCAGTGTGTGAATTTTACTGCTGGACTCAAGATTGAATAATTCTGTTTACAAATCTTATTTGTATCTGTCCAATTTAAAATATGACACTCAGAAGACTTATTACCAGTTATTTTGCGTTCTAGAAGGACAGTTCTATCCACATGATATTTTTCTAAAATCACATGTGCACCTATGGTGAAAGATATAAAATAGAATAAAGCAAAAGTACTTTTGAAAAGTAAATATTTCTAGTATTCTTGGGATTCACACATCTCCAGGTTAAATCATATGGCTCTCAACATAGAGGAACCAGTGGGATTTTATATTATATCTTACTCCCTCAAAGCATATTAGTTTGAAATCTGCACCAGCATAGAAAACACCTCCACTGGGTTTGAAAAGTTATGTGTTGGAAACATATATAGAAAAAACTAGAGGTATGAGTCAAGGTTGAGCACACAGTTCCCAGGAAAGTCAGAAGAAGATAAAAGCAAATAAAACAGCAGTGTGGAAAGGGCTAATTCTCAGGCCGAAAGAGAAAAAGTCTGCAACTCTACCAGAATAATAGTGAAGCCTACAATCACTCCTAATTATCCAGCTAAGCAATTTGGTTATTTCCTTTTCTACTTCTCTCTGAAGAGTAGTAGCTCTTTAGAAATTTAGCAACAGGAACGCTGTCTCAGAGACACAGCGTGGAGAAAGAAAAGAGACACCATTGTATCTTGCCTTTCCTAGATGCATAATTTTTTAGGCAGGGATGTCTGTTTTCATTTTATTTTGTTTCTAAAAGTATTCCAAATGACAATCTTGCATGGGATTTTCCATTTTCTAATTTTAGGGGGAGTTTGGTTGTGGTGCCACATCTGGCTATTATAAGGGCTTACTGATTAAGTGCTCAAGAAACAGCCCTAAAGATATTTAAAGTTATATGAAATGCCAAGTATCAAACCCAAGTCAAGGGCCTTGCTTGTTACAATTCTACATAAGATTTTTCTTGAGGAAAAAGTTTCAGACTTGACAGTTAATTCAGACTAAAGAGTTTATAACCAAGGGAAGAAAAAAGAGACTTTTTTTTCACTATACCTCTTACGTAAGGAGTTTGATTAAAGCGTGAAATATGTATTCAAAATAATTAAAATTTTGAATATAATCAACCCCTTTCAGATGACTTTGAAAATAAATCTTTTCCTCTCATGCAATAAAATTTTAATAAGAATTTAGTGATGATAATCAGAAAGACAATACATGGGGTATGGCATTTACTTTCACTTGTCTTGAATGCATCTGACTAAAGTCAACTAAGTTCAACCTCACTACCATCCCATTGTTCCTTAGCATAGAGTCAGAATTAAGGTTTAAGTACACCATCATTGCACACCCTCCCCGCTATTTATTTTATACTGGTTAAAATTTTTGACAGGTAAGCAAACCCTTCATATTTCACTTCAAATCTACAAGTGTATTTTTGTGTTGCTGAGCTTTACCACTGATTTCTTTCCTCTCTGTAAAATAAAATTCTAAATTAAGAACCCAGGGATTAAACAGAATTCAGTCTCTCTTAGTGAGTATTGGATTACAGCAATAATAGCTTTAGTCTTGTTTAATATTCTGTGTTAATTGGTGGGATAATAAGCATTAACTTTACATATATGTGTGTTCATTGCTTCACTGCAATTACATGTCATATTTTATTCATGAGAAGCCTTATACTGTTCCAGTGATCATTGGAACCAGTTTTTCTCTCTGAAATAAGTATTAGAAAAGTCTGTATAGTGACAACCACTGATATAAAATTAAAAATGTTAACTTTTCCCATCCCAACATAAAATAATTAAGGCACAGACCAATACATTCTTGAGCATTTTTCTTCAAAAATTTTAATTTAAAAAAATATTAATTTCCACTACATCATACTAGAGGCTGCTAACAACTTGACCAGGTGCGTCCATGACAAAGTCATTGTTTCCAAGTGGCTTTGCTAATCTCCTATCAAAAATATGGGAAATAGGAGTTGGAGCAATAGCACAACAGGGAGGGCATTTGCCTTGCATGTGGCCAACCTGTGTTCAATCCCCAGCATCCCATATGGTTTTCTGAGTCTCCCAGGAGTTATTTCTAAGTGCAGAGCCAGGAGTAACCACTGAGCTTTGCCGGATATGGTCCCAAAACCAATACATAATAAGGGAAATATTGAGCAAGTGAATTCTCTGCATTGTCCATAAAAATAAATGAAGTTATGATATTTTCTTATATATGGGTAGTTATGGACATTATTATGTTGAATGAAATGTGAGGGAGAAGGGTCGACATAGAATGATCACACTCATTTGTGGTATATAAAAATAGTATGGCTCTGTACTCAGAAATCGCTTCTGACAGCTTGGGGGACCATATGGGATGCCTGGGATCGAAACTTAGCTCATCCAGGGTCAGCCACATGCAAGGTAAATGCCTTACCACTGTGCTATCACTCTGGCCTCTCTAGAATCATTTTTAATTAATAAAGATTTTAATTGAATTATCATAAAATACACACAGCATTTTTCATGATTGAGTTTCATTTATACAATGTTCCAACACCCATCCGCTTACCAGTGTTTATTTCTCACCACCAATGTCCTTAGTTTTTTTTCCCAACATCCCAACCTACCCCCATCCTTTCTGTCCCTCCTTCTCTGCCTACCTCTATAACGGACATTTTTCACCTCTTTCATATGTTTATATACATAAAGTATTTATATAAAGCAATATATATAAAGCATAAATACATATACTTTACCTCTTTTCAGTACACAGTTCTTGTTCAGAATAATGATTTCCAACTATAATAGTCATAATGGTCCCTTCTCTGCCCTAACTGCAATATCCCCTCTTTGTGGTAAGCTTCCTACCATGGACTAGTCCTCCTGGTCTTTATCTCAATTGTCTTTTGGTATTCTTATCATACTCTCTTTGTTTTTTCTATATTGCACAAATAATAAAATCATTCTATATTTATCCATTTCCCTCTGACTCATTTACATAGCATGATATCTGAAGATATTTTTAATAACCCAATGCCACTGGTCAAATAAATAGAAGCAAAAATAAACAACTGGAAATTATGATTTAAGATGTTTCTGCAAAATAAAAATGACTAGAATAAAAAGACATCCAATGGATTAGGAGAAATTATTTGTGCATCATATATCTGACAAAAAGTTAATGTTCAAGATATATAAAGCAGTTATTTAGAAACTCCATCAAAAACGGAGAAAAGGGTTGACCAGACATTCCCTAAAAACAGATACAATATGGCCAGCAGATATATGAAAAAGTGCTCTTTAACACTCATCATCAAAGAAATGCAAGTAAAAATAACTATGAAATATCAATTCACACAAGTGAATTTGGCACACATAAAAATGAGTAGAAACAACCAGTGTTGTGGATGTGTGGAAGTACGAATAGTTGGTTTAAATATTATCAGTTCTGCCTCTATGGAAAGAAGTAGGAAACATCTCAAAAATTTAAAATTGGGGCCCGGAGAGATAGGACAGCGGTGTTTGCCTTGCAAGCAGCTGACCCAGGACCAAAGGTGGTTGGTTTGAATCCCGGTGTCCCATATGGTCCCCCATGCCTGCCAGGAGCTATTTCTGAGCAGACAGCCAGGAGTAACCCCTGAGCAACGCCGGGTGTGGCCCAAAAACCAAAAAATAAATAAATAAATAAATAAATAAATAAATAAATAAATAAATAAATAAATAAATAAAAGTGGCCTTCCATATAACTCAGAAATTTCACATTTAGGCATCTTCCCAAAAGATATTTGCATGTATATGTTTTTTTTAATTTTTAAAAAATCAAAATAATTTTTAATTAAATCATTGAACAATACAGAGTTAAAAAGCTATCAATAGATGAGTTTCAGTCATACAATGTTCCAATACCCTTTCCTTCACCAGTGTTCTTACCTGCTACCAATCTCCCCAATTATTCTCTCATCCCTTTTCCTTCAAATCCAACTTGCCTTTATGGCACATAATTGACTTTCTTCTCTTTTTTTCTCCTTTTATCCTTCCAGATATTGTGATTTTCAATACTTTTACTGAAGGGGTGTCATGGTAATTAATTTACTTCCTTTTAGTTCTCAATTCTTGTTCAGAGTAATCATTTTCAACTATTATTATTATAGTGGTTCCTTCTCAGTCCTAACTCTACTTGTCCCCATCATTTCCATTGTATTTGATATAAGTAATACTTAGGTTTTTTTTTAAACCTTGCTATGAGTTCAATCATTCTATATCTGTTCCTTTGCCTCTCCATGTATGTGTTTAAATTATAGCACTAGTTACAATAACCAAATATAAAAACAATTCAAGTGTCCAAGAACACATACATGCATACAAATATAAGTTGATATATAGGAACCAGGGTGATAGTACAACAGGTCAGGTACTTGCTGTGAACATGGCAAACTTGGGTTCAATTCCTGGAACCATTTTTGTTATCTCAAGCACTGCCAGGCGTGATTCCTGAGAGCAGATCCAGGAGTAATCCTTGAGTATCTGCCGTTGTGGCTCCCAAACAAAAACAAAAATTAAATTTTTCGCAATGGAATACCAATTAGTAATACAATGGAATACAAATCCATGGAATACTACTAAGCAGTAAGAAGAGGAAACAAGAAAATAAGAAAAACATAAAATTTACTGAAATATAGATAGAACTAGATGTGATCATGCTAGGTGAAGTCAGCAAGAAAGTGAGGAACAAATACAAAATGATCTCTCTCATATGTAGAATATTAAGAAGCAGTAGTGTCTTCCAAGAAGTGGGATGAGAGTGGGGGATGCTTGAAGAATCTTCAGATATTTATGGAGAGATATTGACACTGTGGTGGTGGATGTGTTTTGGAATATTATATGCATAAAACTCTATTTAAAATAGTACTGCAAGTAATAGTGCCTAAATAAAAATAGGATAATAAAGTTCTTGAGATGGATGGTTGTAGACAACTGTATTTGATTCTTAAATTATTCCCTGCTTTTCTTTTCCTCCTCACACCATTTTTGAGTTATATAAACCTACCCAGGCTAGTTAGGGACTCAGTTAAGTGATTTACCTTTGTTCTCTTAAACTCTGGCTAATAAAAGGGGCAGGGAAAGCTCAGCTTGGCTTGGCTGGATCAGTAAGATCTAAGATGTTGTTCAACCCCCTAGTCCTTATGCATCGTCTCTCTGTGACTTCATCTATTTCTTGTGTGATATCCCTATTCCTATGTAACTGATTCATCTATTCCAGGATCAGCATGAACATGAACACAGCAAAAAGTGCAAACTGCAGACTGCAGGCAGCATTCCCCGGGGAAATCAGTCCCCCACAGATGGTGGTGATGTACCATATTTTTTGTACCATAAGACACACTTCCCCCCCAACCCCCTCAAGAAGTCTGTACATCTGTGGCCCGAATGCCTCCTGGAGCTGAAGCCTAAGTGTAGGGAAGGAGATCCACTTGACATCCGCAGTGTTACACCCCTTTTATTGTGCAGACATACCACACAGGGCGAGCAATCAGGTTAACATACCTTCATGGTAGCATATAGAGCTTTCATTTAAGACTATTTGATCACTGCTGCAATTTTTATTTTTTTATATTAACAAAATAGTATTTTAAAAATGTGCTTTTATTTTCTGATGTAAATAAAGAGTTGGGTAAATGTTTTTAACCAGCTGTGAACGGTGTGTTATAAATATACTTTGGCTTTGCAGGCTGGTTGTTCCCAGCCTCCAACTCCTAATGGCATCTCGTTTTATGTTTATTTATTACTTTAGTACATAATTTGCTTTAGAATATTTTTTTCTTGTTTACCTTGTCTAAAAACTATGTACATCTTTTGGTCCGGTGTGTCTTATAGAGCAAAAGTAAGGTATGTGCAACAAAGTGAACATAGTTAATGTCACTGAATATTAAAAATTTATTAAGATAGAAAATTTTTTTTAATTTAGGAATACATATAGCTGTGCTCAAGATTATTTCTTGCTTTCTGGACAGGGACCAATCTTGGCAGCCATGACCAAACGTATGTCAGTCATTTATAAGGCAAGCACCCTATCCACCTCATTATCTTTCTAGCTCAAGATGTCATCTTAAGTTGTGTGCATTTCATCATAATTTTTCAACAACATAGTGGGCACTAGTTAACTGACATGGTACAGGCAGAATGGAAAATTGTTCCAGAATAATCTTGTATCTCTTGCTTATAATGACTCAGAAAAGAGGTTCTCATCATATAAGTGTTCTTTTGCACACTGGCAAGATCAATCATGTAAAAGGGGAGTAGAAGTAAAAGACTGATGCTAATGATTTCAATGACACTAACATAAATGTTAGATTGCTTATGCTTATTTACATATGCTACTGCCTCAGCAATGAATAAAATATTTCTAGCTCCTTTACTGCAGAAAAGGACCAGAGATGGCTATAGAATAAAAGGATTACATCAGTCCTTAAAGAAGAAAATCAATACCAGTAATCCCACTGCCTGAAGCCCAACTTTGTAATTTATCCAGCAGAGTTTGAGGCAACAAAATTAAAGAACTCAGCAAACTAAATTATTCCTATCAAATTCCCATTGGAAAGAAAAAGAATATCATTACTAACAGAATTGAAGGCATATTTAGTTGGAGAAGTTTCTAAAACTACAGGGTTTCCTTGCCTAGTGGAAGAAAGGATGATGTCCCAAAACATAACACTGAGGAGTCAGTGTGTAGAATGGTATTTTCTTTAGTTGACTATAGTGGTTCATGGGAGGGAAAGAGGAATTGAAGCAAGTGGGGGGGGGGGATCAGGTATATTATAGTCAATATCTTTCTTCATAGGTTCCTCAAACAGGTAATCTAATCTTCAACTTCATTACTGCTTGTCATGAAGTAAGTCTGTTTGCCAAATTTTTGTTTGAGGTATTTTTATTTGTTTGGGGGCCACACCTGCTCACATATTACATCTGGCTCTATGCTTGAGGGTCATTCCTGGCAGTACATGGCAAATGATACATGATTCCAAGAATAGAACCAACGTTGTCCTTAAGCAAATCAAGCATTTTAGACCCTGTGTGAGCTCGATGCTTCCCCATTTGACAGTAAATACTGATGTTTTTCAGTGTAATATAACTGAAGTAAATTTTGTTTATAAACACCCATGTTATAAACCTCCCAGCAAAGCTACACATTTTCATTATCCACTTAACTCTTCTTTGTTGCTACACAATTATGTCCTATAAAAAATAATCATTATTTAACTTTAAATTTGGTCATCATAAGAATTTTTTTTCACTAAGAGAGAGGAAATCATACATAGTTCTTGTGTGACTGGATTCTTTATCCAACATATTTTGCCATATATTAATGTATTATATATATGTATATTTGGGTTTTGGGTCACAGCGCTCAGGGGTTACTCCTGGCTCTGCTCAGAAATCGCTCCTGGCAGGCTCAGGGGACCAGATGGGATGCTGGGATTCGAACCACCGACCTTTCTTCATGCAAGGCAAATGCCTTACCTCCATGCTATCTCTCCAGCCCCGTATTAGATATTTTTATAGTTTGTTCTTTTTCTTTGGTGAGCCGTATTAGAAAGAGCTGTTAGGTATATGAAACAATGCTTACCATCAGACATAAAATATAAATTCAAAACAATAGTATTGAACGAATAAGACTTTAAAAAGACTAAAGATACCAAGTGATGGTGTAGGAAACATACATACATTATTGGTGTGCATGGTGTGAGTATAAAATAAAAATAATTTCTTTAGAAAAATATTTTACAGTGTAAGAAAATTAAAATTTTATTCCTAATAACTTATCAATATCACTCCCAGATATAAGCCCAAGAAAAATTTTACAAAACATTGTAGGAAAATGTTAACAGCAGCTTTAATTTTAATGAATCAGAACTGTGTAACACAATCAACAGGAAAATTATTATTACAAAGAGAAAAGTGCATTGAAATAGTTACTTTTTTGGTCTATAATGCAAAAATTACAATTTTCATCTTTATTATTTTTCCTAAGTTTTCAATACACCCTCTTCTTTTTTGGGGGGCTTGCACCCGGCAGGCACGGGGGACCATATGGGATGCTGGGATTTGAACCAATGACCTTCTGCATGAAAGGCAAACGCCCCACCTCCATGCTATCTCTCTGGCCCCAATACACCCTCTTCTTAATGATTCCATTATGTTCTCAGTTTGAGAACAAAAGAGGTTGTAAATGTGGGAATCAGTGCCATTAAACACTATCTCCCAATACTAAATATATGCCCGACTTTCCCTCATATGTACAGCACACTCAAGTATTTAACCCTTGACCTTGCAAGAAAGCTACAAAGATAAGTACAATATAGTCTCCACTGAGAAGATATTGGTTAAGAGATTAATAGTTGAAGTCTGAAAGTGCTCTGTTTGAATCCAGATCTTATTAGCTGTATGCCTTTGGGAAAATCCTGATTTCCTAATCTGTATTTGGCATTCTGCACAGTGCAAGTGATCCATCATAGCAGTGTTACCTAAAGAATATTCTAAGAACTGAATATGAGGTTGTATAGGAATTGTAAACAGTGTCTCCAACTTAGAAAGTTTTAAAGTAATATTAGTCAGTATCATTATTGGTATCATTATAATGTGTTCAGTAGTGAGGAGCAAAAGCAAACCATACCTAATTACAAGAGGATTATTAAAAATGTTAAAATGGAATTAAAATTCATTGTGTGGAGAATGCTTTGGAAAAAAAAAAAGAAGTGAATTGGGACCAGAAAATTCTGGTAAGATTTCATCTAAAAATCTTATAGAATATGTGTCAACTTAGAAAACAAGAGCAACAACTCTAATTTTCATTATTAAATACAGAAATAAGATGCAACAATATGTAATCAAAAGAACACAAAGTTTGGAACCTTAGAACTTAGGTTTAAATTTGTGCTCATGCATTTATTAACCAGAGAATTCTGGATAAGTAATTTAACCCTTCAATCTTTACTTTCAATGTTTGTATGTGATAATTGATATTTCAAACAATTGAGAAAAGATAAGTTGTTGAAGACCTAACACAAAACCAGTTATTACATGGATTTCAACAATCATGTTAAGGAAAACTAAATGTTCACACTTGCTACTTTCCTTGGGATACAACAGAATTTTTGAAATAAAAGGTAATATTATGCCCAGCCTAATTTTATGTACCGACAGAAATGACTTATTATACTTATAGGACACTTAACAAATTAAGCAGCCCTTTCTGCACAAGACAAAATGTGCAGATACAGAAATTTTGTTTATTGTTGTTGCATACTTTAATTGGTCCTAAAACTTACAAAAGTTCAATTTATTGAGCTACAGAAAATCCAAGGGCCACAGTAATAAACTCAGAATAATTAATCACTAAAACAACATAAACGAATCAAAGGCAGGTCTCTTGATACTGAATTTTGACAGAACAGGAAACTAGGCAATAAACCAACCTGTGAGCAAACTTGATTATGAAAAAAAAAAAACATATTTTATCTGTGATGGTATTATTCAAATATTTTCTTATGCAAATATGCCTTAACCACTTTTAAAAAGATGCTTATCTAGTTCTCCCTACAGCCTGTTAAACTGACTTGACAATAAGTCCAAGTATAGTTATTTGTCAGAATACCTTCTTGCCATTCACAGGTTTTCTTTCCCCAAATGTACCTATCTCACAGGGTCACTCACATTTTCAAATGTCAGGCGATAAGGTTTTTTAAAAATGGTTTTCAAGGCTAGAGTGATAGCACAGAGGTAGGGCATTTGCCTTCCATGCAGCTGTCCAGGTATAGAAGCAAATTCAATCCCCAGCATCCCAAGCCAGGGGCAATTTCTGAGCACAAAGCCAGGAGTAACCCCTGAGTGCCGCCACTGAGTGTGATCCCCCAAGAAACAACAACAACAAATTTTGTTTCTAGTTAGTGTTAATACTATGTCTGAAGAGCACCAATACTCCATGATAGAATTATATTCTGATATAGGATAACGTGACATCTGATGATTAGCCATTGAATACTAACTAGTTTTGATTTAATTTTGATGAGATTATCAGTGTAACCTTATTTCAGGTGCTTCTTGTATCCATCGTTCACATCATAGCATTTTCTGGTCCATTTGTTTTTCTCTTCTTCTTATTCCATTATTTATCCTTCTTTATGTCATAGGACACTGATTCCTACATTTAAAACTTCTCATATTCCTTTCATACGGGTTTAGTCAATGGAAGGTACAATTTGAGATCAGGGCATGTTTTATTTCTCCCTCATTCCCTCTCCATTATGCCTAATTTTTTACTTTAGTTGCTAGCCTTCATCCTCAGTTGAGCAAGTGGATTTATCTTCAAGAAGTCAACTCCCACTGAGTAATATTATGCAACTTCTTTTTCTCTTTGAGACATATTTTCATACATTATCTCAAGTACCATGATTAGTTTCTTAGGAAAGTCTCCTAATTACAGTGAGAAACCCTTTTAGGGTGTCTCTGGTGGGAACTGAATCGGATTCCATGTCCTGTCAGGACCTAAGGACACTGTCATCTTTAAAATTAACTTCCCTCTGATGTTTGTTTATTTATTGTTCCTCATAGATCATACTCTGTACTGAGAACTTCCTAAATATAGACTCACCCACCTTTGTAATGACTCCATGAGGAAATTATTCTTTCACAGATGAGAAATTGAACTTGCTTACAGATTCAGCTACACAACTTGTAAGTAATAGTTAGAATTTGAAACTCTAGAGTCCCTTTACAGACTACCAACAAGCTTCGTAGAGTCCATGTCATGATTATCTGGAGGCATTGTTAAATGCAGGCTCAAGCCTAACTAAAGATCTACTGAAGAAATAATTTTAGGCTTTAAATTGAACATGAGATTGCTCAGGCTCATCACCCAATGTGAGGTTAAACCTTGCATAGGCTGATTTACAATGACTTAAAATTGAACTTACTTAAAAACTCTGAGTCATTAGGCCAATAGTGCTTAGGGAGATCAATCAAACTTTCTGTTCTTTCCCAATTTAAATGAAAACTTCTGAGAAAATTGGTCATGAGAGATGAGAAAAGAAAACACATAAAGGATCTGAAGGCCATCTGGCTGCAAAATCTGTCACCCTATTGATCTCCAAGGTTGATTCAGCTGATCTCGCTAGCTAAGCAGATGCCCCCTTCTTCCTTCACCACTTCACATGCATCTCTCCCAAAGATATATGGTATGTTGAGGAAGACAGTCTTACCCAAATAGAGGAAGACCCAATTTTTTTGGTCAAGGGTATATGAGTATCTGCTCTCCCCTGCTAGCACCTCCCAAAAGTTCTCAAGAAAAGACCTAAGGAAAATCAAACAATGAGACAGTGACAAAGTCAAACTGATGATAAATTAGTGACTAATGGTGTGGCTATAAGGTGGCAGAATCCTTAAAGACAGCTTGAAGCCTGGAAACATGATTACTCTTAGCTTCTCTTGAGCTCTGTCTACTCTCTCTGCAAGACACAACTGATCTAAGTAATTGTTGATCATGTTTTTCATGAATAAAAATTATTTGACTGAATTTACAAACTTTTTTTATATAAAAAATACAAATGAAATAGACTCCCCCAGTAGTCTCTTGCATTTACTTCCTTCACTTCTTTAAACCATTATATTTGAAGTCACAGTAATTTTACCCATCTAATTTTTTGAAAAGCATTTGGTCCATTTCCTGACTCTAAGCTCAGGGATCACTCCTCATTGAGCTCGGGTACCCAGATGTGGTGCTGGGGATCAAACCTAGATAAGTTACTTCCAAGGCAAGCTCCTTAGCTGCGGTGCTATATCTCTGGTCCCTCCCATCTGAAATTTTAAAATTTTAGCTTTCTTGTTTAAAATTCATGAATAGTTTTCTATGCTTTTAGTAAAATGAAAATTCCATTTGCTGTGCAAGTTCTTGACATACTTTCCTCTTTATCAACTAGATTCAACTAGACAATCAACCAGTGTCAACCAATTGTATAGCCACACCAGCCTTCTCTGGTCCCTTTTGATAGCCATACTGTCTTCTACTGTTGGATTTAACAAAAAAATCTTCTTCCTTTTATTTTTTTGTTTCTTTTCTTTTGTTTTGTTTTGGGGCATACCCGGTGACACTCAGGGGTTACTCCTGGCTATGTGCTCAGAAATCACTCCTGGCTTGGGGTACCATATGGGATGCTGGGGGTCAAACTGTGGTCAGTCCTAGGCTAGCACAGGCAAAGCAGATGCCTTAACACTTGTGCCACTGCTCTGGCCCCTCTTTTTTTTTAATATAAATTATTCTATTTAAAGATCCTGTCTCACCTAGTTGACATAGTTTAACATAACACGTTTGTTTTCAAGAAAGTGGGATTTAAATAATGAAAAGAGACAAAGGAGAATAAAAATGAAAGAAAAAGAGGAAAGAGGGGCCAGAGAGATAGCATAGCAGTGGGGTGTTTGTTTGCATTGTAAGGGGCTGACCCAGACTGATGTTAGTGCAAATCCCAGCATCCCATATAATTCTCCGTGCCTGCCAGGAGTGATTTTTGAACATAGAGCCAGGAGTAAATCGTGGGTGCTACCAGGTGTGGCCCAAAAACAAAAAAAAATGAGGAGAGAAAAAAAGTACAGCAAAATTATAAATTGTGAAAATTGTTGTATCTCACAATAATGTCATTAAGTCATTGTCAGAAGGTTTAGTAAGCTCGTGTTGCTAATTAATCATTCGGTTAGTTCTTTCATTTCTGAATATGAGGTGGTTTTCAGATACACACTGGCAAGTAAATTTGTGTGCTCCTACAGAGATGACAGTATTAAAAAATTGGAGTTGTCATGCAGTTCAGGAATTTCAAGCACTATTGCTGAGACTTGCTGCTACCATGACTTATTAAAGTATGAGAAGTTGGGAGAAAGGTGCCTGCACTCACTTAAGAAAAGTCCTGGGACCAGAGCAATAGCACAGTGAGTAGGGCATTTGCTTTGCACGTGGCAGACCCAGCTTCAATTGCTGGCATCCCTTATCGTCCCCGAGCATGCCAGGAGTGATTTCTGAGAGTACAGTCGCAGTAATAAAAGCAAAAACAAAAACAGAGATGTGTTGTTGTCAGTTCAAATACCTGCATATTATTTTATCTGCAGAAAGTAGTGGTAAAGCAAGGCCATAGACAAAGCAGTGATTGTGGGTTGTGGGTGCAACAGACATAGCTTCTACATGGTGGAGACTTAGCCCACTGTCTCCTCCCATGATTGCCAGCTTTCAGCTACATGGCTGTGTACCCATAATTTTTCACAGCTCCATTTTTTAATGTTTTGAGAACAGAGTGAGTCTAAGGAGCTAGCCAAATGCAGACATGGAGACTGTGTTTCTCAGGATCTTCTGTCTGTCATGTTCTTTCACCTACTTAGTTCCTATTCCTCACTTCTACCGTCTTCTTGGAATGCTCTTCTCTCCACCTTTGACTAACAGTTTATGCATCTCTCTCACAGGGTACTATTCTCAGGTGTGACTTCTTATGTGGTTCTTTGTTACTATTTGTCTCTAACTAAATATTTACCTTTGAGATAAAGATGGTTGAATAATTTTACTCACTGATGTGTCCACATCGCCTTTGAGATATTTACTTATTGCTGAATTCATAAATGATTTTCTATCTACATTTAACAACACTAGAGAAAAGTCTTTCTAAACCTGCTATTCCATAAGTGTCATGGAGTGAAGGACAACAGCAACAGTGGGCAAGTAACTGTTGCTTAGGAAGGACAGACACACACAACAGGAGATCAGAGCATGTGTGGCTGTGCGCACAGTGCCCAGGACCAAGCACTTCACTTGGAAGGGAAGCCCAAAGATTTTGCAGCTTTGTCATCCGCCTTAGCATCTAAGAAAATGCCAAAAAGGTCAGTGATATTTGGATCTCCTTTATTGTGTTTTATTTAAGCTTGTGTGTATATTTCTAAAGAGTTACTGTCAATAACTTGATAGCCAAAATATAGGTTTGGTGCTTATTATCAATCACAATTCATTAAAGCTTAATTTAAGAAAAGCAGAACTTGCAGCTTTCATTTAAAACTGAAATTATGGTACACAAGCATCTTACATTGCTCTTGAGAAAAAAATTATAAATCAAAATTGGAGATGATCTCTACAATATAGCATATTTTTTTCAAATTATTCATGATTAAGATAAAATATTTCATACCATTTAACTATGTAAAATTAGCTTAGTAAGTGAAAATATACTTTCTCATAAATTTCCCATTAGATGCCAACTTAATTTCAAAAACTTTTTTAAAGTATTTATCAAGTAATTGATATTTAATATATTGGGAGCAGAAGAAACTAAGATAACTGCATAGTTCTTACTCTCAAGGTTCACTCACACTAATGGAATTAATGGAAAATGCCAGAAGCCATGTTGGAAGTGAATGTGCAAAATGAAAATATTGCTTATGTTTATTCTATCAAGGAGGTAACAGTCATGCAGAACTTGTAGAAAATTAAGAAGATCACAAATGGTCTGAGGTTTCTTAGAGTTCTTTTACTAACAAATAAAATGAACCCCTCTCCCCACTAAAGCAAATCTTAGACCAAAGTTTTCAGGCTGGAGAAATAGTACAACAGGGAAGTTGTTTGCCTTGTATGCAGCCAAATCAAGTTCTATTCCTGGGATCCCATAGGAACCCTGTGCCCCCCAGGGAAAGATCTCTGAGTATAAAGCCAGGAGTAAACCCTAAGTATCACTGAATATAGTCCCAAAACCATAAAATAAAATGAAACAAGGCTCAAATCCCAATTTCTCTTTAAAGAACTGTTGAAATATGGCCATGTACTATTGCTTTTATTTTCTAAAAATTGCCTAAGCCGTTCATGAACAAGTTACCAAGCAAACATTTATTTGCTTTTTTGCATAATAATCTGATCACAACATCACTTTTTTCATTCTTTACAATAATAACTTAGCACATTTCCAAAGCTTTGTGCACTATTGTTCTGCCCTAGGACTGTAGCCTTATTTGTCATCACTCTTGGCTATGCGATCAGAAATCACTCCTGGCTTGGGGGACTATATGGAACGCTGGGAATCAAAGCAAGATCCCTCCTGGGTCAGCCACATGAAATGCAAACGCCCTAGTGCTGCACTATCACTCCAGCCCTGGATGATTTCTTTACATTAGCTGAAAATAAGAAAGACTATGGAATAGTCTATATGGAACGTTATCACTCTTTTTCTGCTCTTTCTCAGTTGAAAGAATTTTAGCAATATGGTCAAATAACAAGAAAGATAAGGATCTGAGAGGTAATTGGTCATCTAGATGATCAAGCACTTCTTTTGTTTGTTTGTTTGTTTTTGTTTTTGGGTCACACCCGGCAGCACTAAAGAGTTATTCCTGGTTCTACACTCAGAAATCGCTCCTAGCAGGCTCGGGGGACCATTTAAGATGCTGGGATTCGAACCACCGTCCTTCTGCATGAAAGGCAAATGCCCTACCTCCTTGCTATCTCTCTGGACCGATCAAGCACTTCTTTAGCATCAGCCGAGATGAGAAAGAATTTTGAAAGATAGTTGGATGCTTAGGGAGTGTTTATTTTAGACATATTAATTTTAAAGATCATATTGCTTTACTTTATATGCAGATATCAAAACCCAAACTCCCAGAATCATTATGCTTCTTTTATTTGGCAGCATTTCCATATCCAAACAGCTGGCTTCAATAGAAGGTAAGTTCTGGGATGTATATATTTCCATTCTATAAAGGTAAGATTTAATGAGTTAAAAATAATAGTACATCAAAGTATATTACAATGTGTAAGGTAACTTGTGAATAAATCTTTAAATATTCATGATGTCCTCTATTAAAAATTTGGGAACACAAATATACTGTAATCTACAAACTGCCAGGGTCTGGTAATTAATTGAAAGATTAAATAAGATGTAGTGTGTGTCCCAGAGGACATACTCTACAGCTCTGTTCACTACAACAGGCACTAGTCACAGATGCATATTGAATACTTGGAGAATAAGTGGAATGTAAATATGCTCTAAGTGCAAATGGTGTATTGTAATCATTATTATAGCATCTCAATTATGTTTTATATTAAGCATATATTGAAATGTGTGTTTGATTTGTTGTAAAAGGCATGGTGGTGGGAATGTTGCACTGGTGAGGGGGGTATTCTGTTCATGACTGAAACCCAACTACAAACATGCTTGTAATCATGGTGCTTAAATACAGATTTATATATTAAAAATAAATATTTAATTTAAAAATAATTTTAGGGTCATAGTGATAGTACAGTAGGTATGGTATTTGCACTGTATGCAGTCAACTCGCTTTCAATCCCAGCACTTCTCATCATCCCTCAAACCATGGCAGGAGTGGTCCCTGAGAACAAAGTCAGGAGTTAAACTACTGAGAACCATTAGGCATGGCCAAAAATACTAAAACCAAGACAACAAACAAATAATTTTAGATCCAGAGAGATAGTACAGGGATTAAGGCTTTTGTTTTGCATCCAGACGATTCTAGTTCCATCCCTGATACCATCCCTATACAGCCCCACAAGTATCACCAACAGTGAGAGCTGAATACAGAGCCAGGAGTAAACCTTGAGCACAGTGAGATGAAAGTCAGCATGAATTCCCCCTACCCCAGAGGAAAACAATATTTCATTTTAGTTTTTAAATACGACTAAAATAAAATTGTATTGATTGTGACTTGTGTCACATATTTTTAGTATAGTCACAGAAGGAATATAAACACATAAACGTGTTTCAGAGTGCGTTTTGAAGCATTTATGTTTATTGAAGTAGAGAAGCATATAAGGGCATATATTCCAAACTGGGAACTTTTGAAAAACGTCCAACAGAATATACTGCTGAAAAATAGCATCTAAAGGCAGTGTGTATTATGGGTAAGATTTAGACTGTGTGATTTTAAACAAACCATCTAACCTCTCTGTGCCTTAGTTTCTTCATCTCAAAGTAGAATGATATTGCAACCTATTTCAGTGGGCCAGTGTAAGAGTTAAATGAGTTGAATCATATTTATTGCATGGAGGAGTGATTGGTATAGAATAGAAGTTCTACAATTGTTCATCATCCATTTCCATTATACATGAGGACCTAACTGTCCAGGAATGATATCTTATGATTATTCACTATACTATCTCCAGAACTATGTTTTTTGTGTGAATAAAAAGTCTTTCCAGATTAGTACTTTTTTTAATTATTAAAAAATGAGGTAGGAAGTATCAAGAGGGGTTGACATGGAGTGGCTTGATTTAACTACTACTCCACACCTCCCACTTCAGACACTAAAGAGCCCATTAAAAACACAGAAGGAGAAATGTCAATACTCTGCATTTTTAACAGCACTTAGCCTTTACAATATGCTTTTCCATATTCACTCACAACTCTGTGAAGCAGTCATGGCAGAAATCAAGAGGCAACATGCTGAGTTTAATAAGAGAAGAACTCAACCATAAAAACAAAATATCTAGCAAAGTTTCATCCTTGTGGCTATGATAACTGGTCTCTTGTTACTTCTTAATAGTTTTCTAAACCTACTCTTATCATAAGCATATGCTATTTTAGAGCTGGAGAAAGCCTATACTGAATTTCAGAGAATACAGTCAAAAGAAGAGAAGATTGTTAGTCCAATCAAGCCTCTCTCAATTTCATGAGAGAGTTGTATAATGTCTGCATTTCACAGCTTCCACAGGGAGGCCCTTATTTACAGAAAGATATTCCAAGGTGACTGATCTCACTCAGCAGTAGGATATATATCACATACATGGAAGGTCTTCATATGGATTCCAATAAGCATGTATGTGTGTGCACACAAACACACAACTAGAAAGTAAAATAAGATTAGAGTTCCAAAGATATAGACATCTTTTTGGTCTTTGAAGTCAGGCAAACTTTTAAATCTTTCCACTGTCATTTCTAAGTGATGTGACATAAGATTTTTAATCTCCCCAACTGTTGACTTTCAATATGTAAAATGGAGACACAAATAGTATCCACATTCAGAGTTTTGCTAAGAATTCAATACAATTATATTTGAGAGGCACCTGGTACATAGTAAACAAGATGTCTGTCATTATTTGCAGGTTCACTCAAATTTACCACTTCCTTATCAGTCAAAATATTAGCTACACAAAAGCAATAATCTATTTATCTCAAAAATATATCCTCAATGATGTGGATTGAGTCTATCAAATATTAAGTGCACCATTAAGAAAATACAGCACATAATTGAATTCAATTATTGCACAGAAAACCAAGAGCTGGGAAGATGTAGGATTTTTCCCAAGTTCACTTTATAAGCATATGGAAAAAATCTCATACTTATCCTATTCATTTTTGTTACTAACAAGGAACTTATATTCTCCACTGTTTAAAGATGAAAGTCAGAGTCCCTCATTAATCACCACTCCCAGTTAAAGGGAAAAAAAGCCATGATAACATACACCTTCAAAAATGTCCCCACAGTTACCTCAGAAGACATAGCCCAATCTCTGCGGATGGATTTTTTCCTAATATAGGCTGTAACATTATATATTACATTTTCACAGCTCTTAAGAAAGGCTCAGATCTGGAAAAAGCCATTGCCACCACAGCTCTGATTTTCAGAAACTCATCTGATTCTGATGGTAAACTTGAAAAAGCTACTGCCAAATATCTGCTACAAACCCAATTTAGGAATTTTATAGAGGTAAGAGAACTAACAAGGACAAAGAAACACAAAGTACACCATCCTAAATGACCCCAGAGTTCACCAATCAGCTCAATGCCATCATTATATTGTGTCATGTTTTTTTTTAAGTTTATTGAGCACCTATATGCTGTGAGGTGACCAGAGCAGACAGTTATGCTTAAGAAAAGTAATTATAAATGCACAAGGCAGTATGAAAGAGTAAACCAGAGAGATTATCTGGGGTCAGGTTGTCAAAAGATAGATTTCCTACATATCTAAAGTATAGCAAAGAGAGAAAAAATGAGAAGCAAGACAGACACTGGAGAAATAATGCAGAGGGTAAGTCACATGATTTGTATTTGGGTAATCTGAGTTTGATATTCTTCACCGCTTGTTCCTTTTTCTGCCCCCTCCCAGTCTATAGCAGCAATGGTCCCTGTGCACGGAGTCAGTAATAAGCCCTGAGCATCACCAGCTGTAATTTTCCCATCCTCGACCAAAAAAAGGAAGGAAGGAAGGAAGGAAGGAAGGAAGGAAGGAAGGAAGGAAGGAAGGAAGGAAGGAAGGAAGGAAGGAAGGAAGGAAGGAAGGAAGGAAGGAAGGAAGGAAGGAAGGAAGGAAGGAAGGAGGGAGGGAGAGAGGGAGGGAAGGAGGGAGGGAGGGAGGGAGGGAAGGAGGGAGGGAGGGAGGGAGGGAGGGAAGAAAGGAAGGAAGGAAGGAAGGAAGGAGGGAGGGAGAGAGGGAGGGAAGGAGGGAGGGAGGGAAGGAGGGAGGGAGGGAGGGAGGGAGGGAAGAAAGGAAGGAAGGAAGGAAGGAAGGAAGGAAGGAAGGAAGGAAGGAAGGAAGGAAGGAAGGAAGGAAGGAAGGAAGGAAGGAAGGAAGGAAGGAAGGAAGGAAGGAAGGAAGGAAGGAAGGAAGTTTATCAAAGCAAGGATAATAATAGCATTTCAACCAGAGTAGCACATCAAAGGCCAGCCTATTAGGCTAGGCTGAAGAGGGCAATAGGTTTTTGTCAATATAGAAATAGGATGCAATGAGAAATAAAGATTAGGAGGTAGGGAGAATCAAAAAATATGTTTTAGACTGAAGTTAAAAGAAAATTAGGAAAAAACCTCTGAGCCTAGGACTAAGAAATTAAACTTGCGGGGCCAGGAAGGTGGCGCTAGAGGTAAGGTATCTGCCTTGCAAGCACTAGCGTAGGACAGACCGTGGTTCAATCCCCTGGTATCCCAGATGGTCCCCCCAAGCCAGGGACAATTTCTGAGCGCATAGTCAGGAGTAACCCCTGAGCGTCAAACAGGTGTGGCCCAAAAAGCAAACAAAAACAAAACAAAAAAAAAGAAATGAGACCTGCTACTGTGGAGTTGCAAACTTACAATGAGAGTTGTGGGTAAGTTTAAGAAAATGAATGGTACCAGGACTAGTCAGTAATATGACCATTTAGGGAAAATAAAAATTGATCAAACTTGAACACCAAACCCAAAGTCAATGACAACAGAATTAATACCCAATCTACAACAAGCTTTACAAGTGGGAACCAGTTACAATAGCATCCTGGGGGGTGGGGTAAAGAAAGGAGAAGTGGGATGCATGCTGGGAAAAGGGGTGGAAGGAGGACAACACTGGTGGTGGGAATTCCCCTTATTATCACTGTGTACCATAAATATTACTGTGAAAGTTTTGTAACTCACTTTGGCCACAATAAAATGTTTAAAAAAGAAGTGATAGAAATTAAAAAAAATAAAGCAACACAGAGTAAATTGTTTCTACCTAAGGATTTCAATAAAATTTTACTCTAAGGACTAGAGAAAAAAGAAAAAAAATGAGAGTAACTATATAGACAAATTCCAAATATTCCAGAGGAACATGAGGGTTTGAACCAGAATGGTCAATATGAGTGAGAAGCATTTGGAAGGTGGGATGAATAGGATCTAATCTTTGTTTAGCAGTGAAGGTTGAAAAAGGAGCAAATAATGATAGTCCAGTTTCTAACTGTGCACAGTGGTCCCATTCCTGAAGAAAGAAAAAACCAGAGAGTCAGCAGATACCATGGGAACAATGGAATTTGAGGATATGATGAGTTTCATTAAGATATATCAAAATGAAATATTCTAGTGGAGCAACTCAAAAATCAACACAGTGTAGGGGGTGGGTAAAAATAGTGTTCAGTATCTTAGAAATAAGATGTAGCAATGTATAATCATTGACCCAATGGAGTGATAAAAGTTACCTACATGAACAAGCTTGAACAATTTAAAACTGGGCCGGAGAGATAGCATGGAGGTAAGGTGTTTGCCTTGTATGCCGAAGGACAGTGGTTCAAATCCTAGCATCCCATATGGTCCCCTAAGCCTGCCAGAGTGATTTCTGAGCATAGACCTAGGAGTTTGGCCCAAAAACCAAAAAAAAATAATAATTTAAAACTAAACTTCAATACTTTTTCTTCATATGCTATGACCTGTATTATAATTTTAAATAGAATATTTTTATGTTTTCCTCTATTAAATTTATTGTTTAAGAAATCTTTATCACTATACAAAATATAATTTGATGGGAAAAAGTGGGTGACTATTAATTTTTATTTAATATTTGTTCTTAATTCACCAAAAATTGCACTCATTTCTCTCAGCAGTAAATGCTCATAATTTTGGAAAATTCTGGCTTAGGGAAAGTGTATATAAAGAAAAACAAGTGGCTTGTGCAGAGCCTAAATTAACAATATTTATTGCTAGGCAGAGAATATAAAATAAAAAAAACAAGTCTTTATGGTGTTCTCAGATAATACAAAAGATTAGTATGATTCCATCAAATATAGAAACTATAGATATATTCTTCATACATAGTTTTAGCATAGTGCTCTTATAGAAAGGGTCCACAGGTTGAAGCTGGTTCATAGGTTATATCATTTGAGAATGTTTCAAAAATGGTATACTTGAAATTAATTAATTTTTATAAAGAACATGTGAATATTATTTCTCTAAGAGAAGCTAACTTGGGGCCAGAGCAATGGTACAGCCAGTAGGACATTTGCGTTACATTCAACCACCCTGGGTTCAATCCCTGTCATACTATATGGTTCCCTGAACATCACCAGGAGTGATCTCTGGGCATTGATTCAAGAGTAAATCATGAGCTCTTCAAAGTATGGCTCCACCCCAAAAAGAAAATAATTTCATAGAAGAAACATAGAGGAGGACTGGAGAAATGGCATAGCAGTAGGGCATTTGCCTTGCATGCTGCCAACCCAGGAGGGACCCGGTTCAATTCCTGGCATCCCATATGGACCCCCAGCCTGCCAGGGGCGATTGCTGAGTGCAGAGCCAGGAGTGGCCCCTGAATGCCGATGGCCCAAAAACAAATCAATCAATCAAGTTTAAAAAAAAAAAAAGAAATAAAAAATAGAACATCAGTTGCCAGAAGGTACAGAGAAAAGTTATGTGATTATGTCAAAGGATACATATTTCTAGTTACATGAATCAATTCTGAAGAACTAATGCATAACTGTTAGAGTCAGAAAAACCAAAGTATTGCCCATTGCCCCAAAATCCAGATGACAATCAGTGATGCCAGTAACATCGGGATTTTATTAACACTTGGTTGTCCCAGGGGTCCAACAGTTTCCTGATGAAGTAGGCTGATCTGCAGACTCTAAGTGCCAGTTACTTACAACCCTTATGAGGTTTCTGAAACATTGCATTCAATAAGTCATCACACAGCAATTTTGAAACAGTAATTCTTTCAAAATTTAACTACAAGCATCCTCTCCTATCCCACCTGCATTCTATGTCCTTCAGCGTATTGTCCCTTTAACATATTTTCATGTTTGTCTTAAGGACAATGCCTAGTTTAATAAATGACAAAGGTAAGACATTCTTAGATGTCTAGGCTCTGCCCTTTGCTCAGGTTTGTAAGCTTGAGCTGTCCTGGTATGTTCTGTCCATTGTTCAGGCTTTGGGGTTCTAGTAAAACTTTAAATAAGCATGATTCACGGAAGCAGAAGCATGATTAATATATTTTAATTTTATCGTTCATATTTCATTTTCAACATATCATGTTGACAGCAATTAACAAAATAGTGCTTTGGATATCGAAGTTGCTAGCACAATAAATTAAAAAAAAACACTTAGATTCAGGGAGGAGTTGTATGGGTTGATTAGCATGATCATAATAAGCCTCCCCCACTGTATATGTAAATAAAATCATGCCCTTGACAAGTTAAATATTACAATATTATTTGCCAGTTGCTCAACAATTAGATTTTTATAAAGCGTGCAAAAGGGTCAAAAATATAGTAAAGTAAGGCTTCCTTGCATGTGGCCAATTGAGGCTCTCTCCCTGCCACCCCATATAATCCCTTGAGCCCTACCAAGAGTAAACCCTGATCTAAGAGATAAGATTAAGCATTAAAATCTTCTAGATGTGAACCCAAAATAAACATAGGATATATAAGAGGAAAAAATAATACATACAATACAATCGGTCATCTAAACAAGCACTTTCAAATGTGAGTCAAAGGAATCAGTTTTGCTTGGTCCTGTGGTGCAGGGAAATCAGCCAGGTCCCCTAGGAAGTAATTGGGTGCCTCTCTGTGAAGCTCTCTAGAAGGAGTCTGTAACTCTAGGAAATCAATTGAGACAGATGCTTACAAGGCATATACCTCCAGGCCACCTTAGGGCTCTCTTCTCTTTGCTGGGGATTAGAGGCTTTGTAAGGTAGAAATTGTGTTTTGCAAAAACTAAAGGGTAATTTACCCGATGTTATCTCCATTTCATTGGTTTACATAACCTTATTGGGTGAGCATGAATTGAAAGAATGTTTTGTTAAACCAACCATATGGCCTTGAGTGTTTCCTTAAGGAAGATATGGGTTCCAGAGTGACTGGAAATAAAGAGCAGCCCCTTAATTATTAAATGGGCTCTCCCAAAATATTCCTATGGAGAGCATTGTGGTAAACAAACTTGACATTTTGGTTGCAGCCAAGGTTCTCAGGAGAATATCCCTATTTGGTATGATAGGTCTGTTTGGGGAAATCTTTGCACTCTGTAGTCACATGAAAATTGTACACCTAACTTTCTTTTGGTTTGGGGGACGTATACCCAGCAATGCTCAGGTTTTTCTCCCGGCTATGCATTGAGGGGTCTCTCCTGGTGAGTTGCGGGGACCATATGAGGTGCCAGGATTGGCAATGTGCAAAACAAATGACAGCTTTACTATCACTCTGGTCCTATTTGTACACATAATAGCAAGCTCTTTAGTCAGGTTCTTAGAGTGCTAGGCCTAAGTCAGCTTCATGTTCTTAGCATATGCTGTCAAATAGAAAAGAGATGATACGTATTACTCTCTCTCTTTTTAATCAGTGAGCTTTATACTAATGAGGTAGTCAATTCTTGCACTATACAGAAATCTTGTCCTTTCCACTCTCTTGGAGGAAGGCTGATGTGGCATTTACAGAATATATGAAAAGGAGAATGTAAAACAATTTATTTTTACTTCTGATTGCCTTCATCATTACTGTGAGGAATTTTTTCAGCTGGCACATATGTGACCATTAGGGGTTGAATTAAACATAAAAACACTCCAGTAGTTTGTGAGTCAAGTAACATTGTGATGCCTCTTAGAAGCTGTGGCTGAAAAAGAAATGTATCTCCATTTAAGTATTCTTCATATGTTTTCTTTCAATCTGTTTAGGAAAACCGTGAACTTGGATATGATTTACGATCGAATTATACAATCTTCTGCAAAACATTTTTCTGGATTTATTTTTGGTCTGGTGGTGCTCAGGGTCTTCTTTCTGGGTCTATGCTCAGGAATCACTCCTGGTAGAGTTTGGAGAACCATATGGGGATCAAATCTGAGTTAGCTGCATGAAAAGCAAGGACCCTATCTATTGCACTATTGCTCCTGCCCCATACATAGTACATATTTTCTCTTAACCTGTTTTGTTTCATATTTCTAAATAAACCTATTGCTCAACAAAATATCTAATGGATAACTTCATAACAGAGATCATAATTTTAAAACCTAAAAATATACAAAATTGGAGTGTGTAAAGAGGCAGACTAGTTTAGTGCTTTAATATGGGCTCTGGAATGAAGTTAATCACACCTCTACACATGTGACTGTCATGCTTGAGGAAAGTTACTAAACTCTCACCGAGTCCCCACTTTTATTCTATAAGTTGTAATAATCACAGTACCTATTTAGTAAGGTCTTTGTGGGAATTCAGTGAAGTTACTCAAGAAAAGATTTAACACTGTTCTCAGTCAGAGCACTGGTAATGACTTCAAATGCTAGTTGTTGTTAACAATAACTTATATATTATTGCCTGTTATCTGTAAAAGAATGAAATGGATTTTCAATCGCCTTCTTTATTCACACAGGGACAAGAAACCAAATCAAACTACAAAGACCTTCTTTCAGAACTTGATGAGAACACAGAAAATAAGCTTGATTTTGAGGATTTCATGATTTTGCTCTTAAGCATCACTGTCATGTCAGATTTGCTACCAAATATATGGAGTGCAAAAGTTACGAAATAAACAGTTTTTGAATGTAGTATGCATAAAATAATAATAAAAAAATAGTAATAAAACAGTGACACATGAGTCAAGATTTTACCATTTTATTTTCAATCAATTAAATATACTGAACATGCACCTAGAATTGACTAGGTTGGTCTTATTTGCTAGTATTCAGATTCAATGTAACTCTACACATATATGTATATCCTCAAAAATATTATCTCCCTGTGCTATACAATATGATGGTTTTGATACCACTGAATACAAATTGCTTTATGGCATCAGCACTGATATAAGCACTTTTTGAGCTCATAAGTCAATAATTCCTTTAATTCAATATTACTGGGTTTTGTTTGTTTTGTTTCTAGTTTTAGTTTTTGTTTTGGGGGCACACACTGCATTGCTTCGTAATCATTCTGACCATGGACTGGTTACTCTATGTAATGCCAGAGATAGAACCAGATTTGTCAACACACTGACACTAAAAAAGTGCCTTACTTGCACTCACTATTGAGGAGGCCACAATCCTCTCAACAGGATTTTAGTATTGAGTTGAGAGGACTGCTGTGCATACAGTAACAAGCCAAAAAAATCTTTGCCTTCAGACATGCCAACAGAAATTTAATCCGAGAGATAGGCACTGAGCAATAGGTCTATCAGCCATATAAAAATAGAATTAATTGTGATAAAGAGAAAGGATGCTAAAACAATTTATCAAATGACATGAGTCCAAATGTTACAAATATTTCACTGACTTTCTATAAAAGACAGAAATATACAAGGAAGAAATTAAATTAGATCAGTATTTCTCAGAGTTGTGATTAGGAAGTAAATTTATTCACAAATGCACATGAAGAAATCTTCAAGGTGGATGAAAATTATATTTTGACTATGCTGGTAGTTGTTTCTTTTGTTTGTTTGTTTGTCTGTTTTCCTGGCCACACCCATTTGATGCTCAGGGGTTACTCCTGGCTAAGCACTCAGAAATTGCCCCTGGCTTGGGGGAACCATATGGGATGCCGGGGGATCGAACCAAGGTAGCGATCTTTCCTTGGCTAGCGCTTGCAAGGCAGACACCTTACCTCTAGCACCACCTCGCCGGGCCCGCTAGTTATATTTCTATAAGCATTTACCAAGCACTTAAAATTGTATGCTAAAAATGATTTTATACTTTATGCTAATTATACATAAATAAATATTTCTTAAAATTCTCAAACATCACTAACATTTTTTGTAATTTCTGAGCATAATTTTATCAAAAACTCCTTAATAATATGATATAAAGGTAATCACATCCCAAGGATTCACATACTACATAGTCATACTGGTTTCTCCAAATTTAAATTATATATATATACATATGCAATTATATATTTTATGATTGTATATATACACAAACCATATTGATAGCTGAGCCTTTGAGGGACTTTCACGGGCTTATTCACTGTTAATTTTTTGTAACTTCCCAAATTCTTTGCTTTTTTCTCTTTTTTTTCTGAGTCCAATACTGTAAACCTCACATCAAAAGATATGTTAAGAAATACCTTCTGTGCTCGCTTCGGCAGCACATATACTAAAATTGGAAGGATACAGAGATGATTAGCATGGCCCCTGTGCAAGGATGACACACAAATTAGTGAAGCGTTCCATATTAAAAAAAAAAAAGAAAAAAGAAATACCTTCTAAGGGAGAGCTTTCCAGCCTTAGTCTGATAGTCTCTTTGACTCACAAGAGTCATTTTCACCCCATGTTAGTGCACCTCAAGAAGAGAGAAAACAGTTCTGTTTCACTCTGCAGCTGCATAATTCCTCTAGTGAATGAGTCCCATACAACACATAAAAATACCAGCACACCACAGAAGTAACAATGAAAAAGTAGCACAAAACCCCATCAATGTTAGTGAATAAAGATGGTAGCTCTAAAGACTCAAGTAGCATCAGCCACCTAGATAGCCACTCTAATAAGAACTTTAGAGAGGAAATGTTGAGGATGTTCAAGGACTTCAAATAAACCAAGGAACATATGTTCAATAAGACTCAAGAGGATATGAGAATTGAAATGAGAAAACTTCAAATAGGAATGACAGAACTGAAAAAAATAAATAAAAATAAAAATCTTACTGGAAAGACTAACCAGCAGAGTAACAGTTTCTGAAGACAGAATCAAAGAGCTCAAAGATGAGCTGCATTACACTTCCAGACAGCAGAAGAAGATGAAAAAGAGTCTTGAATTAGATGAAGAGAATAAAGGAAAAATCCTAAAAATAAACAGATAATAGAACTTTAAAATAAATTCAACAGAAACAACATAAGAATCATTGGGATCCTAGAGAGCCAGGAAAAATAAAACATATAGAATTATATATTAAACATTTAATTATATTATATTTAATTATATTTATTATATTTTTCTATTTTATAAATTTATAAATAAATTATATTTATTATATTAATTATATTTAATTATATATACTATATAATATAATATAATATAAATATATATTATATATAATTAAAATTATATATTAAAACATATAGAATTATAGAACATATAGAATTATAGACATTATTGTTGAAAAGTTCTCAGAGTAGATGTGTGCTAGGACCCACATTCTAGATATCTGAAGATTGCCAGCTAAAAAGACCCAAATAACAATAACCATAAGGCACATCTTAGTCACAATGATGAAAAACCTAGACAGAGATAGAATACTACAAGCAACAAGATCAATGGAACAGACTTGAATATTCTGAGGCTGACTCAGATATATGATAAACTGATCTTTATAAAGGGGCAAGATATACAAAGTGGAGCAAAGAAAGCTTCTTTGTGTTGTTGGAAAATCTGTTCAACTACATACAAAACAGTGCCCTCAGACTTCTCTTTACCACCATTTACAAAAGTTAAATAAAAATTGATCAATGACCTTGATATTAAACCTAACACCATAAAGTGCACAGAGAAAAGAATAGGAATAAGTCTCCATAACATTAAAGCTAAAGGCATCTTCAATGATGAAATCCCACTGAACAAGCAAGTCAAAGTAAAAATTAAAAAATGGAACTATATTAAACTCAGAAGCTTCTACATCTCAAAGGAAAGAGTGACTATGATACAAAGACTGTCCACAGAATGGAAGGAACTATCCACCCAATACACATCTAGTAAGGAATTAAAACCTAATATCTATTTTGGCAAAACTTAACAGAAAAAATTATTAACCCCATCAGACATTTTCTCAAAAATACAGATGTCCAGGAACTGGCAAGATAGCATGGAGGTAAGGCGTTTGCCTTGAGTGCAGAAGGATGGTAGTTCGAATCTGGGCATCCCATATGATCCTCAGAGCCTGCCAGCAGCAATTTCTGAGCATAGAGCTAGGAGTAAACCTTGAGCACTGCTGGGTGTGACCCAAACCCCCCCCCCCAAATACTGATGTCCAAAAGCACATGAAAAAAATGCTCCTCCACATCACTAGTCATCAGTAAGATGCAAATCAAAACAACAATGAGATATCATCTCACACCACAGAAAGACTGGAGCACATCACAAAGAATAAAAACAACCAGTGCTGGTGCAGATGCAGGGAGAAAGTGACTCTCTTTCATTGCTGTGGGAATGTAGAGTAGTCCAGTCTTTTTGAGAATATAGATATTCCTCAAAAAATCAGAAATTAAGATTCCATATGACCCAGGAACTATAAACTAAATCTCATGTTGTGAAATCACCCTACACATATATTTCCACCCCCAGGAAGATGGGTATGATGTAGTTAGCCACAAAGGATTAATACATCAAACCAGTCAGCATTGAGTCATGGAGTCAGTCACTTCTCCCTTGTCGTTTCTCTAAGCACACAGAGCCAAACTGACCTTTCTTTAGTCTCCTAGTACAAATTCCACCAGGAAGGGGAGGGTAGAGTGAGATCCAGGTGGGCCTTTACATAATAAAAGAATAGGTTTGAAGAAAGGAGGAAGTTGAAAGATGCCTTTCTTTGGTTTAATAGCTGGGTGTGGTCTTACAAGCAACTATTTGTAGAATGCAAAAAAAAACACAATATGCAAAAACACACTAAATCCCTATATTCATTGCAGCACTATTCAAAATAGCCAAAATAGTCAGAATCTAGAAACAGCCTAAGTGCCTAAGAACAGAAGAATGGATAAAGAAACTGTGTTACATTTACACAGTTGAATACAATGCAGCTGTTAAGAAAATGAAGATGTTAAGAAAATGAAGCTGTGAAATATGCTTATATATGAATGAAAATGAAGAGTATTATGCTGAGTGACATGAATCAGAGGGAGAGGAGTAGACAGAATGATCACACTCATTTTTGGCATGTCAAAAAAGATATTTAGGTAATAATATTCAGAGACAATAGAGATAAAGTCCAGGAGAACCAGTCTATACTAGGATGCTTGCCACCAAGAGCAGGGGAAGCCATTTAGGGTAGAGAAAAGACCATTATGACAAAGATAACTGGAAGTGATGACTCTACACAAGAACTAGGTGCTGAAAGTAGATAAAGTGATATACATGATATGCATTCACTAACAATATTGTAAGCCAACACAGTGTCGCAAAGAAAAATAATGAAGAAAAAGAGAAAAAAAGAGAAGGAAAATATCTTACATAGAGATAGGCTTGGGAAAGGGCAGGGGAAAAAGCAGAAGATAAACTGAAGACATTGGTGATTGAAAATGTGCACTGGTGAATATTGTTGTACTTGGTGTTGTATGTACATGGCCATGTTTGAAACCCAATCATGAACAGCTTTTTTTTTTTTATTTTTTTTTTTAATTATGAGAACAAGGATGCAAAGAAAGAGGACAAGGTAAAGTTATAGTGGAAGGACAATCACCCATAACATAATTCTCAGAAGTCCCCTTGCTGATATCTTAACTTTGAAATTTCAAGGGGGCCGGGTAGGTGGCGCTGGAGGTAAGGTGTCTGCCTTGCAAGCGCTAGCCAAGGAAGGACCTCGGTTCGATCCCCCGGCATCCCATATGGTCCACCCAAGCCAGGGGCGATTTCTGAGCACATAGCCAGGAGTAACCCCTGAGCGTCAAACGGGTGTGGCCCAAAAACCAAAAAAAAAAAAAAAAAAAGAAATTTCAGCCAAATAAGTAAATAAGACAGAATCCATATACAATTACTTTGTCCCTCAAGTCCCCAGATTGTAACACATTATAATATTTCTTAACAGCACACAAGGCAATCTAAAGCCATAAAACTTACGTAACTCCTTAAACATTACAGGCATAGTATTTTTTTACATTTCCATATACATGCATATTAGCTTAAGTTAACCTCAAATTTTAAGTGGGTTCTTTTTAAGGATTAGAGTCAAAGGAGCACAGTAAAAATGGTGTTAGAGTGGCAATTGTTGTTTGCATAGGCCCACCAAAATATGAGGGACATGGAAAGAAATAACCTTGGCCTAAATACAAAGAGACCCGACCCCTGAAGTTTCCTGGCACAAGACCAACTCTAGGCTCCAGGCAAGCTAGATCGTCCAATCCAAGACATTGTCTGTAGTGCCAACACACTTTTATTTTTCACAGTCTCTGTTGTTGGTATCATGTTTCTGTATTAAAGATCCTGGAATCTGCATATCCTACATTGAAGTCAGGATGTGGAGCGTCCTCTCGTTTCACCTCACAATCAAAGGGCAATGCAGGGAGCCCTGTCCTGTAAGCAGGTCGTTGTTGTTGTTAAGTCTTCTCAGTGTTAAGGGAAGTCTCTTTTGAGCAGGTCGATGTCTGAGCAGTGTAGGGTCTTCCGTGGTAGAGGATTGTTTCCAGGTGATGTTATAGACCAGCCTGGATGTTTCATGGATGGCTTCCCTGGATGAACAGCTTTTTAATGTGAAAAAAAAACCAACTGTATTATGAACAACATTATAAACCATAGTGTTTAAAATAATTTAAAAGATTTTTAAATATGTTTATTAACTAAAATAAAGCAAAAAAATTTTTGTCCCAATTTTCGAAATGTTTTCTTTGTTTAGAATTGAATGGAAGAAAAGGTTTCCATTCTTTAATTTTCTTTTTTAATTATTTCTTGGCAAGCACAGGTTTCATACTGTAAACTTTTATATGAGTAACATTAATGGTTATTTTAGAGGTTTTACACATAACACTTCATCATCTTTTAACAAACCCTAGAAAAGGTATTATTATTATTATTATTACTTTTTATAGTTGAGAAAGCTGAAACTCAAAGGGTTTTATTTTCCTGTCACGCAACCAGCAGTTTTTAAGAGTTTTCTACCCTTTTTGTGGGCATTGTTTTTGTTTTAATATTAGACTTCTTTGTGAGCAATAATATTATAACTCAATAAAAATAGATATGAACACATTTCAGGCACTGTGCTAGAAAGTAGTACCAGCTGGGTCCTGGAGAACCATTTGGCATTCCTCAAATAGAACTCTGTGGGCTGGTCTCCTTCAAGTCCTTTGTATCTTAGTCACAAGTAGCTGAATATGGCAATCTTGGTGACCAGTGAGAAGGTCAAATTCACACCTTTCAGAGAAGGAAATAAAAGAGATCCTAGCCATGGAAGCTTGGAAGCATTCCATTTCTCTGGACTGCCACTGAGAATTTTTTAAAATCTATCCCAGATGGAAAGTCAGATTTCTCTGGGAGGGTATCAATTATAGAATCTATTTTAGTCTCATGCAAAGAATGAAAACTGAGCAAAAGCACGTGAAACATCACTAGCAGATATATTAATGAACATGATGCTGAAACACTGGATGTCAAAAGCTTCACTTCTTATTCTATTTTCAGGACCTTAAATTTGGTTCTTACCTCAAGGTACCATCCTGAGAATATTTCTAGTCATCATTGGTAAGACAATGAGAGCAAATAAATACATTTGGATTCATTGGTTACAAAAAAATAAAGTTCATTCAAAACCCATACATAAACACAAACACACAAGAGAAAAGGGTAAGTGTTGTATTTACCTCCAAGGGAAAGAAGCATCGAATGAAAGGTAAGTACAGAGAATGCAGTGATGGTAACACATAGAAGGTAAAGTCACAGGTTTTTGGTTTTTTTTTTTTAAATGAATTGTTTTCTTTTTTATAATAATTTTTATTTTGACCAAAGTGAATTACAAATCCTTCACAGTAGTATTTTAGGTACATATTGACATTGAGTCAGGAGCATTCCCACCACCAATGTTGTCCTCCCTCCACCCCTGTTCCCAGCATGCATCTCATATCCTCCTCCTTTACCCCTTGGGCTGCTACTATAAGTAGTCCCTTCTGTGTCTAGCTGGTTGTAGATTGGGTTTCGATTCTGTTGTCGTTGACTTTGGATTTGGTGTTTAAGTCTGATCATTTTTTGTTTCTATTTAATATTCATACAACTGTTTGGTCTTGGTATCCTCCATTATTTCCCCCTCAATTTGCAAGGTGGAACAAGATGGTTCAAGTTATGTGGTTCTGTTTGAAGGAAAGAAAAAAAATAAAATGGGGGGAAAATAAAACAAGCAAAAAATGGGCAGAATTCTAGAGGCTATAAATATCAATTTAAGAGAAGAAGGGGGGAAAGGAAGAAAAACATAACAACAATACAAAAAAAAAAACGAAAAAAACCACAGTAATAAAGAAAACAACTATACAATAACCACGGTCCTGGAAAAAAAAGGAAAAGAAAAAAGAAAGAAAGAAAAAAAGAAAAAGAAAAGATAAAAAAACAAGCAAACAAACAACATTAACAAAACAAAAAAATTAATTTGTGCTTCTTTTTTTTGCATAGGCACAGTAAATATTGAGGAGATTAGAAAGGGAATTCCCTTGGCCTAAGAGATACAGGGTTTCTCCACCCTTGAAGTATACTGTCATGGGAATAACTACAGGTTCTGTACATGTTCTCTTATTCTCCCCTAGGTCCCTTTGTGTCAGCTGGAAACTTTTTGATCCATCGTGGATGATAAAAATCAGGCTTTTGTAGCTAGAGATCTTGATTCTTGCACAGGTCAAAGGATGGAACCTAGGATGCAGTCTTTCTTTATGGTTCTAGAAGTTCTGTTCCATCACTGTTGTTTTTTTTGTTTGTTTGTTTGTTTGTTTTGTTTTGTTTTTTGTTTTTTTTGGGCCACACCCGTTTGATGCTCAGGGCTTACTCCTGGCTAAGCGCTCAGAAATTGCCCCTGGCTTGGGGGGACCATATGGGACGCCGGGGGATTGAACCACGGTCCTGATCCTTGGCTAGCGCTTACAAGGCAGACACCTTACCTCTAGCGCCACTCGCCGGCCCCCATCACTGTTGTTTTAATCAGTCTTCTATAGTTGGTGGTCTTGTTTTTGCACCAATCCTAGAAAAAAACTTACGATAGAGTCTTTTATTATGTTTCCAGAAGATCTGCTCAGTTGCAGTTTTCACAGTCAGGCCTCTGGAATTAGAAATCTTAGTCTAGAAATTAGAAATCCTAGCCTAGACTAGGGTCTTTTTTTATTGGTCCCAGGAGAAGTTCTGCCCAGTCATGGTTGTCACAGTCAGTCTTCTGTAGTGATCTTAGTTTTTGCACAGATCAAAGGATGACGTGTCTTCTGATTTTATCTTATAGTTAGGTGGTGAGGTTAGACAACTGCTCTTAGATCAAGTTGTTGGCATTTCCTCATTGTCAAGATCTCATATCAAAACTGGCCCATGTTGGTGTCAGAGCAGTATTACGAATGTTGCACTGGTGAAGGCACGTGTTCTTTACATGACTAAAACCCAACTACAATCATATTTATAATCAAGGTGTTTAAATAAAGATTAATTAAAAAAAAAAGAATATCCCAGATGGAGTTTGGTTCCTGGAACTGTTGCGGAGAACTGTGTCAGTTCTATGTCTGGGATCTAGAATTCAGGGTTGGACGGTCGCTGTCTAATCACCTGGAGTCTAAATTGGGTGCACATGACATATGTTCAAGGTGGGAGATGCCCTTGTACTGTAAAATGTATGAGTTCTTATCCCTAGTAGATAAGAACTTGTTTCTATACATAAAATTTCCCTTTGAGTATGCCTTTGCAAGAATAAATGGCGCTATATTATATTGCTGGTGCATTTGGGGGTGAGAGCGTCAGGCTCCATCATCTTTTACCCCTACTTCTCATGTTGCCATTATTCTGCACTTTCAGATAATCTTTCCCCCTCCCTCCTCTTTCACTGTCTCCTCTTGTCCTCTATGTATCTCTGCCTCTCTTACTTTCTTTTCTCACTGATTCTCTATTTCTCTCTCTCATTACTTTATCTATCCCATCTCTATCTCTCTTTTAATTTTTGTCTTTTTCCATCTCTTTACACGTTCTTCCTACATTGTTACTACTGCTGACTCAACCTCTCTCTCTCTCTCTCTCTCTCTCTCTCTCTCTCTCTCTCTCTCTCTCTCTCTCTTTCATTTTTTGGGCCACACCTGGTGGCGCTCAGGGGTTACTCCTGGCTTTGCACTAAGAAATTACTCTTGGCAGGCTCAGAGGACCATATGGAATACCAGGGATGGAATCCACATTGGTCACATGCAAGGCAAACACTACCCACACTGTGCTATTGCTCCTGCCCCCAACTTCTCTTTTTAAATGCTCCACACTCAATTGCATGTCATGAATGCTATTCATGAATAACATGAAATTCAATTCCCCAAGAGAGAGAATTTGATTGTCTTTTTTTTTGAGTTGAGACTACTTCTGTCTACAATCAGGAAGGCAAAACACACATACTATCACACATCCTATCAGCAGGGACTTTAGGATCTGGCTTCTTGCCGAGTATGTGGACAGATTCTCAAAGAAGGAAAGGAAAAACTGGAGAATATATTATCGACAAAGGAAACTTGTTCTTCAAGTATGGACTCAGCGAGTACCTAGATGAAATAATCTCATTTCTTTTGCTCTTTTGGGTTTCCTTATTTAGGCACAATTTACATAATAATGGCAATGCCATAAAAGAATCCAACAAAACAGAGGTGGGATAAGCAGGTAGAGAAGGCTTTTCTTTGACCTTCACCTGTTTGTATCCTAAGGATGGCACAGAGAATGCACATACATGAAATTACAGTGAAGAAAAAGATCCCACAAGCACAGAAGTTGCGCCAGCCAATACCACGATCTCATTGATGTGAGTGTCTGCACAGACAAGTTTGAGAAGAGTCATCATTTCACACACACAAAAAAAGTGGTGGATTTTCCTTAAAATTTTAAAAGGAGTTAACCTGAGTTTTCCTGAGGTTTTCTGTGATTAAATATAGTTAAGATATTCCTATTCAAGAGCTGTGAGCACCCTTGCAATTTGCTGAGCATGACAGAAATATACTGAGTCCTAGAACCCCTAATTTTCTTTATTTTAGTGTCTAAAACTGGGTCCAAGTATGAGATCAGGGCATGTGCTTTAAATAGTCCTTCTTTAAGAAATGGGGAAAAGACTAGAAGAAAATCAACAGGCTCCTGTTCATGAGCTGCCCCTTGGTACTGGTAAAATTAATAAAAAGCTCTTGAAGAGAGCACACTACTGATTTGTCAAGGGCTGCAAACCCACAGATAAAAAGAGACAAAACCAGCAAGCTCATTTCTGGGTTTTGCTTTGGTTTTGGGTCACACCTGGTGAGGCTCCTGGCTGTTGTCTAGGGAATCACTTCTGGCTGTGTTCAGGGGGCCATGTGTGTTGCAGGAGATCTAATGTGGGACAGCTGTATTCAAGACAAGTTTCTTACCCACTGCACTATGTCTCTGTTCTGAGACCCGGATCTGAAGGATATGGTTTGTCTGTCTCCTTTTCTCATAGGGTACATTTTACTTTTCGTTCTTTTTAAAAGCCATGATTCAGAAATTGAAAAAAATTTAAAAAGTGAAAAGGTATAAAACTGGATCGCAGCATGCTTTCTATTCCATAGAGAAAAATTATATTTTATTGCTAGTTTTCTGCACTATATTTCCAATTCTAAGTGCATGAATAGTGAATACTGAAGTTTCTTCATAAGTTTGATATAAGTAATCACAAATTATTTTTGGCCTTTATCTCTCTTGTTTAAACTCAGACCACATCCCTAAGAAAGTCAGCCTGATAGAGCACCCAGACTCTAGTTCATAACCAGCTATGTGACTCTGAAAAGCTCTTTGCTTTTTCTGAAGGACTCTCATGTTGCTCCAATGTAAGTCTGTGATTGTGAGTGGAGCCTATTTTCCTAAAATTATTCATCACCTCCATTCTACTTTGTCTTTGTTTAATTCTAGACAAATCGCTACCATCAGTGTTTTATTAATAACCTATAATAGAAGAGATACTATATTTTAATATTAACATATGGTCTTTTACTTAATTTACTTAATAATAGTAAAGTGTTGATATTTTTCTCTAGTTGACAAAAAAATAAATTTAGCAACGTTATGTGACTTATTAAGGGTCACATAGACACAATCGGTAGACAAGAACCCAGGGTTAAAACAACCGAAGTGTGCTTTGTGGAATTTCTGTAATAGCACAAGATGATGTAACACTACCAAATAGAATGGCATTATTTAAGGATTGTGCCTAGTAATTGAAGATCGTTGCTCAAAATAAGGAGGAAGAAGAGAAAACAAATGCAAAGAGAAAACAATTGCCACAGCAATGGCTCTTTTTATTTCCAGAATCTAAAGGAATCAAGAAGAGCTAAGGAGGGGTGGGGTGGGAGAAGTAATAAGATTTTTTTCCTCATCTAAGACTTTTAGAAATGATTCCTTTAAAAAATATTTATATATCTGTATCATAATTCTACTTTTCTTTGAAGAAAATACAAATAGAAGAAAGGAGGCCATAGAAGGAAAGGGAGGTTGATGGAAGAGGAGAATGTCTTCCAGAGACGCAAAAAGTCACAACAATGCTGATGTTGAGGTTAGAAATATGTTTTCTGCTCCTGCCTTTATCTCTGCTCCTTCTTTTCTGGGTTCCAGCTTCCTTCTTTTTTTGTGAAAATGCACCATTGAGACCAGATAGCCTCTCATACACCTTTCTACTTTGCAATGGCTTTGTAAAAGCCATTAATTTTGAAAAAATTTAAAAGATACCAATGAACATATGGACAACTTTAGTCATTAAACACCTGAATCTCTTACTCACCTTTGCTGTTTTTTGATCTTAGCAGTCTGTGGCATAAGTCTGATACTCAGAAGGCTAAACGCCAGCTCACAAAAAGTCTGAGAGGGAATATGATAGGGGGAGAGAGAGAAATGTAAGGGAAAGAGTAAGAAGAAAACCTGATGGGGCCAGAGAGATAGCACAGTGGTAGGGTGTTTGCTTTGTATGCAGCTGATCCAGGACAGATGATGGTTTGAATCCTGGCATCCCACATTGTCCCTTGAGCTGCCAGGAACGATTTCTGAGTGCAGGGCCAGGAATAACCCCTGAGTGCCACTGGCTGTGATCCAAAAAATAAAAACAAACAAAAAGAGAAAACCTGATAATTTTCCATAGATTTTTAGATTAAAAACACATTGATAATTTTCTTGTATTTTTTTTGTTTTTGTTTTTAATTTTCTTGTATGTTGAAAGTTTCATCTAAGACAAATTTTATGTGATCATATACTGGCCTATAAGTAAAAAATTTTAATAATATTTTTGTTTAAGCACCATAATTACAAACATCTTTGTAGTTGGATTTCAATTACACAAAAGAGCAACCCCTTTCACCATTGCAACCTTCCCAGCACCAGTGCCCTCCATCTCCCTCCTCCCCCACCTCCTGCCTGTTAAAACTTTTTTAAAACAAGCACTATATCTTGAATAAGATACATAATGCCTAATATATAGCATTGATTCATATTACATGAGCAAATAAGCAAAATAAATGCAACCTCAAATACAATGGGTTAAAAAAACAAGATAAAATGTTTTTGTCTAGAAATGTATATATCCTAGATACACACACACACACACACACACACACACACACACACACACATATTCTTGTATTTCTTTACATGTATTAGGTCCTGGATTCATTCCTCCAGAGATTTCTACCACCCCATTAGAAATATATATTTATTTATATATGCATAAAAATAATTACAATGCTCAAGAAAATAAAACACTTGTTTAATTTTTCTGTAGAAGATGAGGGAGAAATTAGAATTTGGTGGCAGAGAGTGCCAGTTAAAACATTGTTAATGGTAGAAATAGCTCAATAGAAGATATGTCTTTTCATGTAGAAGACCCAGGTTCTATTCTTCCTATTGCATCATTCAAGCTCTGTGAGCCTAGATTAGGCCCTGGGCATAACCAGCTGTGACAAAAATAAAATAGAATAAAGCATCGTTGATAATAATGATTTTAAGACCGCATAATTTAAGAAATGAAGGTGAAAATCTGTTTAAGATTTCTTTCACTTGGGCCCGGAGAGATAGCACAGCGGCGTTTGCCTTGCAAGCAGCCGATCCAGGACCAAAGGTGGTTGGTTCGAATCCCGGTGTCCCATATGGTCCCCCGTGCCTGCCAGGAGCTATTTCTGAGCAGACAGCCAGGAGTGATCCCTGAGCACCGCCGGGTGTGGCCCAAAAACCAAAAAAAAAAAAAAAAAAAAAAAAAAGATTTCTTTCACTTCAGTTAAGCCTAGAACTAGCATATAAGGAATGGAAAAAACCTTTTATGGGAATTTATAAAAACACACACACACACACACACACACACAGAGAGAGAATGAAGCATCCCTATTGTTCAGAATGTCCCTATGAGTGGACAATCCATGTCAACAGAGGAATGCAGAGCCACTCACCAGGCAGTAATTATTAGGGGAACTCACCCAATTCCTTCAGTTTCTTATGTATTTTTGACCCACAACCAGCTCTGTCATTTTTTTTCCAAGACACATTTTTTATTTATATAATCAAGCTGCTTCAAAATCCAGTGACATTCTCTGTATTCAAAGTAACTTTACTAGCCTCATCTACTTCTCATTCCATATTCTTGTCCTTTTTTTACCTTAAGGGTATACTTTGACCTCAAACAGATTTGCAGCTCACAAAGGGGCAGGTTAATCCTGGGAAATCTTTAAACCGTTCACCCAGAGATCGAGAAGAGTTGAAAATCAGCACAAGGGCTTATTTAGTAGATTGTAGGGCTGCTGCATCTCTAATGGCCTGTAAAGGACTGGAACTAGCTGCTTGCTCAAAAAAAATCTCTCTCTTGAAAGGAAAAGAAAGCTGTAGATTGAGGCCTCTCCTCTGAAGGGCTTAATAAAAATCAATAATAAAATTAAAAGAGAGAAAAAGAAAACCATGAGGAAGTTTCTAAAGGAGCTTCGATTTCTCTGACATTCTGGTCTTCAAAAAGAGTTTGGATTTTCCCTGTAAAGCTGGTGTGAATGAATGGTGAAGACATTAACTCACTTGACAATACAAACTCATCATTTCTGATTTATCCATAGTAAACCTTCCTTTACCTCTGTTTTTCTGAAGTGAGGAAAGGAGAAAGAAGATGTAAAGAATGAAAATGACTTCTAATCTGCAAGCATGTATGAACTGGGATTTCTTGACTCCTGGATCATTTGGAATGAATGGAATGAAGCTAATAATAGGTGGTTGGACTGAGAGAAATGAGAGAGTTTTGCCTATGCCCTGACGCTATACACATACAATCACCTTGATTATGATATTATCTGTGTTCTTTATTTCTACTCTTCTGAACTGATTCTGAGCTACTGCAAAAGCTCTAGAAGAGCAAGTTCCCAAAGGATTCTTTCTCATTGGAAGTTTCCCATGGAGAATATTAGCTTGGTTCTTATTCATATTTGTATCTTCCAAAGGACTGATTGTACTCATTGGCATGTCCATTCTAGATGTTCCATCAGCATCTGGCTGGTCAGTGCTTATTCCTTTCAATCTATGTATTTTTAATGTCACCTTGTAGCAGATGATGATGATGACCTGCCCATATCCTCTCAGCACAAACTGGGTTCACTTAGAGTCATATTAAAATAGCCATATGGTGGGGTAGAGAGATAGCATGGAGGTAAGGCATTTGCCTTTCATGCAGAAGGTCATTGGTTCAAATCCTGGCATTCCATATGGTCCCCTGTGCCTGCCAGGAGCGATTTCTGAGCATGGAGCCAGGAGTAACCCCTGAGCATTGCCGGGTGTGACCCCCCCCAAAAAAAAAACAACAACAGCCATATGGCTATTTTAGCATACTAACAGCTTTTTACTTCATGTATTTCCTCTCTAAAGTTTTAAGGACTTTCCCTGTTGCAGGCAAGATAAACATGTTAAAGGCCCTAATTGCAATTTTCAATTAAGAGGATGTATATTAGAGCCAATTCTCCAGCTTCTATACAATGATTATATATATGCCTTAGGGTAACCAAAAAAGACAACTCCAATTGTCCAGAATGGTAATATATACAATAACATACTTTTTTTTTTAGAAGAAAATTTACTTTTTTGGGGGCAAGAATGAAACACTTTAGCTTTTATTATGAGAAAATGAAACATGATTTTCACAGAAAATGTCTTTCATGTATACAAATAATTTTGCTTATAAATATATATTTTTAAAAAAATTTTGGTGAGGCCATTGTGAATTGCAAGTCTTTCACAGTTGTTTAGTGACAGTGAATTAGAACCACTTTCACCATCAGTGTTGACCTCTTTCCATCATAGTTCCCAGTATGCATCCCAAACTTCCACCTCTAACTTCCTAGACTACTATTGTAACAGGTCAATTTTGTGTTTAACTTGTTATAATTTGACTATAGTTTGGGTCTCTTAATTCTGCTTCATTGACTTCGGCTTGGGTATTTAGATTTGACCTCTTTTTTTTTTTATTTTCATAGGCACATCAAATGTTGGGAAATTAGAAATGTTTTGGCTTAAGAGATACAGGGTATCTTTGCCTATGAAGTATACTGTCAAAAGACCAACTATAGGATCCTGGCATGTTGGTTGTCCAACCCTAATGTCTCTCTTTATGGTCCCAGAAAAATTCTGCTCAGTCACAATGGACAAAGTCAGTCTTCTGCAGTTAGAAATCTTGGTTTTTGTATAGGTCCTAGGATGAAGACTAGGAAAAAATTTTTCTTTGTGGTCCCATGAAAAGTTCTGCTTAGTTGCAGTTGTTATAGACAGCCTTTTATAACTAGATATAGTAGTTTTTGTACAGATTCTAGGGCAGTCTTCTGATTTCATCTCACCATTGGGGTAGGGCAACCTGCCCTTAGATCAAGCATTGCTGCAATAAAATACTTTTTATTGCCATTTGTCCTCTTCTTGGTTTTCAAAGTTCCTCAGTTAAGTTTCCCAGAATTTCCTTCTTATAAACTTCCTGCGCTTAAGTTTTCATTAGATGCTGTGCCTTTTGTTTTTGTTTTGGAGGGGGAGTGGTCTGGGGGGTAGTATAGAGCATAGACATATTAATTCAAATTGGTAATACTTCTCTCTTAACATCTGAGAACAGTATTTTAAATGTTGTAAGCACTCAAAAAGCATTATACATGTCTTGGAAAATATGACAAGTAATAATTTATTTTTTTCTATAATACTTTGGGACATAATTTAGAATCATAAATTCTTAAAGAAGAGCTTAAATGTCTATTTCTTCCGAGAAGCTGCATATATATGAAAGTAAGATTTGAGGGCTAGAAGGACAGACCACAATATGAAGCTTACCACAAAGAGTGGTGAGTATAATTAGGGAAATAATTACACTAAAAACTATCATGACAATGGAAGTGAGTGAGAGAAATCAGATGCCTGTCTCAAATACAGGCAAGGGGTGGGGAAGGAATGAGATGAGGGTATTGGTGGTGGGAATGTTGCACTGGTGAAGGGGGTGTGTGTTCATTTTATGACTGAAATCCAAAGAGAATCATATTTGTAATCATAGTGCTTAAATGAAGATATTTTTTTAATATGAGTGATACTAACAAGAAATGATTATGGTTCCATGTATTTAAGAAGCAAGTAGAAGATGAATGGTGGAATGAAACAAGAGACAGTTATCTATCAATTCTTTTGATTAATTTATTTTCAACTTAGAATAGGTTTAACTCCTGGTAAAAGAGATAAAGAAGACTTGACTTTAAACAAGTACAATTAGGGAACAATATGGAACTCAAAACTGAATATAATAAGGGATTTATAATCAATGGAAAAGGTGGGAAGTGAATCGAAAATTACTGCAAAGCTTAATTAGATTTAAAGAATGGTAGAAGTCTCACCCAACTCATTTGCAGTAATATGACTAAAACTTTGCACAGCAGTCAAGGAAAACATGTTGAGTAAAGGGCACAAGAAAACATAGGATCTAGAATGATTACACATTTCTGACAGTATTAACTTTGGAGTATATAAAGAATGTTCCCCTTCCTTATCTTTTATTCCCCTAAATTGCTTTAAAGTGACGTTTGTTATCATAATCTTTAATTAGAAATATCTTAAATTAACAATAGAGCATGTATTAGGGAATTGTGTCATAATGATACTAATTACCCATCCTGATACTACCAAACTGTAACTCCCCTATTCTATTCCTGTGTAATCTGTGTTTTATAACAGTGCAAGCATGATGGTTTTCAAAGCTATGAAGAGTCAACTACCAATCAACCTGTTGGCTTGGTGTTAATAATTCTCTTTCTCTTCTCATAATCTTGACTCTTGCTTGATTGATCCTCTTAAGGGACAGTAGAGCTAGACCTTCATGATTCTACAGGAACATACTCTGATATAAAAGGGTAACTAAGTTTGTAAAACTCTAAACAGGAGGAGGACAGTTTTCCCCATATTCCAAATATATTTGACTACAAAATTTTTATTTTGCTTGAAAGAGCATCTTGCAAAACTAACAATATCCACAAAACATGCTTTGAAAGTCTTTTGTCTATATCAGTGCTCTAGAAAGATTAAATGATAAATATTTATCAAATGATAAATAGTTGAAGAGCATATGATCTTGGTCACAAAAGTTCAACTTGTTTGTATCATGAAAGCAGTAATATACAATAAACAATGAATATTCATAGCTGGGTTTTAGTAAACCTTACTTACAATATCAGTGGTAGATAATATTTGGTTTCAAATTAAATTTGATTCTTCTTGTGTACATATTCTTCAAATCCATCCAGATCCAAGATTCTAAGACAGGATTGTTTTAACAGAGAAGTCTAGTTGACTGGGTTTTTTTTTTTTTTTGCAAAAAGATAACTCTCCCTCATGTATGTCCATAATAAATGTGATCAGGATCAATTTCTTCATCTCTCTAGAAACTAACCTAGCCTTCTGCAGAACCTTTAAATCCCCCCCCCCCCTTTTTTTTGCCTATAGTTGCTCTACTGTGATAAAAAACACTTTAGCCTAAATTTAATTATTCTTCTGGGGAAATAAAAATAGTGTTTCCCTGAGGCTGCTTGATGCCAAGATTTTTCCAAGTCACAGAAAGAGAAAAATAAATAGCAACTCAAAATAAATAAGTCTACCCACACCTTATCAGAGGCCTAGAGGATATAAAGACTGGAGGTTGGTAAGCAAAAGGAAGGGTAAGGTCACAAAGCAAGAACCTTTTGTAGCTTCTTTGTTTTTGCACCTGAAAATATAAGAATAGCGATTTCTCCTGATATTCCCATTTTTATTGTACTTATTGATAATACACTGCATGCTAAGAATTGATCCCTTCTTTTAATAGGCATATGAAGTACCTACTCTGTGCCAGACATTGGGTAAGACAAGACTGGTTACAGGATTTGGAGGCACAATGCTAGAGCAAATCTCAAGACTCATTGCTCAACAATAAATTATACTTTCAAATTGGTGACAGGAGAATATTAAACCAAGGCTCTATTAAATGTTGGCCCTAGTTCCCATAATATTTTGCATATGGGACTACAAAGAACTTGAAATATATATTTAAATATCACATATGATTTTACTATAGTAAATAGTACAGCAGGCAGGGCATTGGTTTTGCACACAGTTGATCCAGGTTTGATCCATATGGTTCCCTGAGCACCACCAGATACAAAGCCAGGAATAATCCCTGAATATCAATGAGTGTGGCTCCCAACAAAAATGACATAGTGGTACTTCATCTTTTTTCAAATCCTTTATACTTTCTGCTACATAAGATTCCAGCAAGTTGTCAAAATCAATAACTAAGACCTGTATCCCTTTGTGAGTATCAGACTGTAAACTGATCAAATGTCATTTTTCCTACAAGTTATTCTTGCCACTCAATGTGTGTATATATATGGTTAAATGGTTGTACAGACAAAAGAACAAATAGAACAAATCAGTGATGTCAGAATATTACTGTTAGAAAACAACGTATTAGCATTTATGGAGGTAGAATCATTTATTCAACTTCTTGGGATATGACTCAGTTCTCATTTAGTTCTCACAGGATTTCAAATTTTCTTTTCATAGACATTATTGTAATAATGCCCAGAGACAACAAAGATGAGGGCTGGAAGGACTGGCTCTCTGTGTGAAACTTTAAGTGGTGAGTTTAGTTAGAGAGATGACTATACTAACTAAAATGCCTGTCTGAAATACAGGCAAGGGGTGGGGAAGCAGAGAGGTGGGGGTATTGGTGGTGGGAAGGTTGCATTTGTGAATGGGGGTATTCTTTTTATGACTGTAACCCAACTGCAATTATGTATGTAATCATGGTGCTTAAATAAAAAATTAATTTAAAAATATCTTTTTATAGGGTCACAAAAATGAGGAAGTTTGGAGTCACTTCTCACAAAATGTCAACAGGAGCACACAGTTGCCAAAAATAAAGGGGGGAGAAGGAGGGAGGGAGGAAGAGAAGAAAGAAAGAAAGAAAAGAAAGAAAGAAAGAAATAAAGAAAGAAAGAAAGAAAGAAAGAAAGAAAGAAAGAAAGAAAGAAAGAAAGAAAGAAAGAAAGAAAGAAAGAAAGAAAGAAAGAAAGAAGAAGAAAGAAAGAAAGAAAGAAAGAAAGAAAGAAGAAAGAAAGAAGAAAGAAAGAAAGAAAGAAAGAAAGAAAGAAAGAAAGAAGAAAAGAAAGAAAGAAAGAAAAGAAAGAAAGAAAGAAAGAAAGAAAGAAAGAAGAAAGAAAGAAAGAAGAAAGAAAGAAAGAAAGAAAGAAAAAGAAAGAAAGAAGAAAGAAAGAAAGAAAGAAGAGAAAGAAAGAAAGAAAGAAAGAAGAAAAAGAAAGAAGAAAGAAGAAAGAAAGAAAGAAAAGAAAGAAAGAAAGAAAAGAAAGAAAGAAGAAAGAAAGAAGGAAGGAAGGAAGGAAGGAAGGAAGGAAGGAAGGAAGGAAGGAAGGAAGGAAGGAAGGAAGGAAGGAAGGAAGGAAGGAAGGAAGGAAGGAAGGAAGAAAAAATTTTGCAAACTAAACTGCATTAGGAAGAGAGAATGAGGAAGCATAAAAAATATTTCCTGTTAAGAACTACTTTGGATTAGAAATCAGTAAAAAGGCTTGATTGGATAGCCTGTTGGTGACAAATAGCCTGCAACTCTATTCTTTCTCCTGATGACTTTGTACTAGCTTGTTAGCTAGCAGTGTGCTTCAAATTTCATGTCTCTGTCATTTGATGGCTGCTTTATATATAATAGTAAAAGAGGAGGTAGGGAACTGCCTCGAGAAACATGTGTTTTTGTTGTTGTTAATTCTACTTCACTTTATTCCATAGGTGTATATACTATTACATCAGTCAAGACCCCTACAGGACAGTTAACACGCCTACATAAGTAAACCAGAGATCTTATTGAAAAAAGTTATTTCTTTTTAATCAGAAGATACTAAAAGAAGCCATTAAGAGTGAGTATAGTTCTCTGAACCTAGCAAAAATAGAAGCTGAGCTTAAATCTTCTAGAACAAATATCTTGTGACAATTTTAGAAGAGAAACTGAAATTGACTCTCTCAGTCAGGTGATCCAAAGACAGCTCTACTGTAAATAATAACATTTTTTGACTATACTATTAACCTTTACATTTATATCTTCTTACCACTACCCCCTCCACTACATGCTGGCGTTTTCCTTTCTGTTTAGTTTTCACAGTGAAATACCCTTTTATGCTTCGGACATTGCTCTTGTGTCTGCTTTCTGCTATTCCAGAGGCATAAATCTGTTGTCTTTTTTTAGTGCCCATTCTCCCTTATCAAAAGTGACTGGGTACTTCTTTCAAAGAATAGATGAGATAGTTGCTCAGTATCAGAAAGGTTCACAGTGATTCACTTAGGAATGATATACACCAAATTCAGTCAGTGAATAATGGAGCATTGTTGTTTTTAGTAATGGTTTTTAGTTTTAGTTTTTAGTAATAGAACTTACCTCTTGACAAATGTTCCTAACCCAGTAGATGGGAGTTACCTAAGAATAAAAGCAATACAGAAGGAGCCAGAGATGAGATATTCAGGGCACCAGTAACTAACTCCACCATAAAAAAAGAGGGCAGCCATTTGCAAAACAAGACTCCCCTTTGACCTCAGTGTCCCAACTATTAAATCAGTTTTGTGACGAGCCAGTTGAAAGCAATTTTCATTATTTGCTATTTCTAGGCTTTCTTATTCGACCCTTTCAATGATACCTACCACTCAGTATGACTATACTTTTATACATGACACATATATAATGTCACATATAAAAATGTCATAAGACATTGTTAAAAAATTTTTCTTTTTCTCTTTTTCCAAGGTCTAGCATAAAATTTTAAGTGATTAATAAATGTCGAGAGAAAGTACAAAGAGTCAGGATTCTAAGACAAGGTGACTCACTATTCCCAATTTAAAACTTATTTGGGAGCTTTCGTTTCACTAAACCCACCAGGGACTGATACTCAGAACCATATCTGATACCCACTAGAAGTGACCTCTAAGTGCAGAGCCATTGGTAAGTCCTGAGCACTGATAAATATGGCCCAAACAATAAAAATAACAAATAAATGTGTACTGCTATATACTTAGAAATCTGAGAGCTTGCACATAATGTTTAGCAGTTCCAAAGAAGTACTTGGAGAGCCAGTGGTTAGATACATGGTTTAACAATCATTTAGTCACAAAAACAAGTGGGTTCAGGGGTGGCAGACTGGTCTGGGATTAACCTCATCTTGGCATGGCAGGAGAATTTATATAGCATACAGAGCCCAGGGAAAATAAGAGATACCTGTATGCAATAGAGCCCTGAGATAGAGCAGGAGGGATGTATGCATGAAAGTTTGTGATTACACTTTCAGGCATAGTTTTAGATAGATAGATAGATAGATAGATAGATAGATAGATAGATAGATAGATAGATAGATAGATAGATAGATAGATAGATAGGTAGATAGGTAGATAGGTAGATAGATAGATAGATGATAGATAGATAGATAGATAGATGATAGATAGGTAGGTAGATAGATAGATGATAGAGAGAGATAGATAGAGAGTGATGATAGATAGAGATAGATAGATAGATAGATAGATAGATAGATAGATAGATAGATAGATAGATAGATAGATAGATAGATAGATAGATAGATAGATAGATAGATAGATAGATAGATAGATAGATAGATAGATGGATGGATGGATAGATAGATAGATAGATAGATAGATAGATAGATAGATAGATAGATAGATAGATAGATAGATAGATAGATAGATAGATAGATAGATAGATAGATAGATAGATAGATAGATAGAGATGATAGATAGAGATAGAGATAGAGATAGAGAGATGATAGATAGATAGATAGATAGATAGATAGATAGATAGATAGATAGATAGATAGGTAGGTAGGTAGGTAGATAGATAGATGATAGATAGATAGATAGATAGATAGATAGATAGATAGATAGATAGATAGATAGATAGAGATGATAGATAGATAGATAGAGATGATAGATAGAGAGAGATAGAGATAGAGAGATGATAGATAGATAGATAGATAGATAGATAGATAGATAGATAGATAGATAGATAGATAGATAGATAGATAGATAGATAGATAGATGATAAATAAGATCGATAGATAGATGATTGATAGATAGATAGATAGATAGATAGATAGATAGATAGATAGATCACCTTGGTAATCTTCTGAGTCTGCATTTACTTTCTGCCAAATACATGGGAAAGAGAGAGTCACTTAAGTTTCCCTTAAGTACTCATCATCATTGATGATGATGTTGACGACAGCTATTATTCATAAAACAATTTTAATTATTTTATAAATATGGCTTCATTAGATCATTATAGCTAGCACAGCAAGTAATTATTGCCAAAGCTTGTTGCCAATAAAACAACAAAAACTCAGATTTCAAGTAGCTGATTAAAAAATCTCACAGATGGGTTGCCGGGATTTGAACCAATGACCTGCTGCATGAAAGGCAAATGCCTTACCTCCATGCTATCTCTCCAGCCCCACACTCTTTTTTTGTAATGCCTGCAACATGTAAAGAAGAATTAAACTGTACTGAGAAGCAAATGTTAAGAACTGAATTAGGCTTATTTACTATTCTGCAATAATTGTGGCAGTTCATCGATGGCTAGGATTCAAATTTATGCCTCAGAATTGGAAATCCTTATTTTAGTCACACCCAGGTGTTCTTAGGGTTTACTCTTGCCTGTGCACTCAGGTATGACTTCTGGTGGGGTGCTGAGGACCATGTGAGATACCACAGATCGAAGCTAAAGCAAGAGCTCTCCCCAATGTACTATCTCTCCAGCCCAGAAGTGGAAATTATTTTAATGGTTTTAATCCTCTAAAATTAAAAATACTTAAGACCACACATTAAAAAATTTAATGCCAAAAAAAAAAGAAAGAAAGTCTCATACCTCAAAGTATCAGGCATAAAATATCTATTGGCCTTTGGCTCTAAATTCCATGGTCTTGTCCACAAATAATCCCTAATCTTTCTTCCTACTAATTTAATTTTACTGAAGGAAACTTTCTATCCTGAATCTTTCCTGGGTCTTAGTAAACTCTGTCAGATCAAAGGAACAGGGCTAACTTTATTTTTAAGTTTTGCCTCCTTGTATCAGGCCTGCCCCTAGATGAAACAAATGCCTCATCTAGGCTGAGCAGGAAGTATCACCTCCAGTACAGAAAATTTGTGCCTTCTAGACTAGTTACAAAAGTTGAGGAAATATTAAAAATCTAAGTCCAACTTCTTCAGACATTGCAAACTGATTCCTCTGAAGCTGTAGTTTTTCATAGGGTCCCCCAAGCAATCTGAGAAGCAAGAGAGCATACAGGTTTGGAAGTCATAACATCTGACTTTAATTTCGGACTCAGTCACAAGCTGGATAACTCAAGGCAAATAAGATCCACTCTCTCTGTTTCCTATTATTTAAAATAGAACACTTTCCTTAAAAAATGTTGATAGAGCATTGAGAAATCAATATAAATAGAGAAATTTAACTATATCAGGAACATAGTAAATATTCTAATAGTAGAAGCTATAATTATTATTATCTAACTTTCAACTTTTTCAGGAAACTGAGATATGAAAAATCCTATTTCCATAAACTCGATTGGAAGAGGGACAATGTTGATAAATCTCCCAAAACCTATAAAGTTCTAAGAAATTCAGATTCGAAATAAATTTCTGGAAATAGGTCCTGAAAATTAACTGTTGCGGGGTCCTGAAGCCCCCCAGGGGGGCCCGGCCAGCAGGAATTAGCTGGGAAGGCTTCTCAGACAACCGCACTTCTATTTTGCTGAGTAGAAGAACAACCACACCTGTAAAAAATCTGAGAGAGGTTAATAATAAATGGCCCAAGACATAAACTCTGTTCAAAGGCGTTTATTGAGGTCCAGCACCTCTTTATATAGGGAAGGTGAAGGAGGCAGGCAAAAGGCAATGTCAATCATTCTTTTGGCATGAAAATTACTTCATTATTCCAAATAAGGCAAGTGGGCAATACTTCTTGCAGTATCCATGGAAACATCTTGTGACCTTCTAGCTGCATTTCTAAACTTTTAACAGATATAAGGTGGGGGCAATGTTCTTACAGAAATAATTTTGTACAGACAATGTAACATATACACATAATAACTGCCTTGTTGACTCCGGAATGTAGTTGAGGGAGTAAGACCTCATTTCTGGGAATGGTACCGGGCCGTGTTGCTCTCCTCCGGGCTACAAGATTAATTATACTTTGCAGCTGCACATTCCTTTCTCTTTGGCCCAAGAACTTACAGCAAGACTGCATGTAGCCTTTAGGTGAAAGGCTGAACTAAGGCAGAAAGTATAGCAAAATAACCTCAAACAAGTCACAGTCCCCAACAAACTGTTACTTTAGATACACACATTTATCTGTCTACATCTCTTCAGAAGTGTCTTCTCAATAAAACTTTGACTCTTTTTCACCAGAACTAAGAATTGCCACCTTAAGTCAAGAGAATTATATGTCAAATTCTATCAAAGAAAATCCTGAAACCAGATAGCTTCACTGGTAATTCTACCACATTTGTCAATAAGAAAAAAAAATGTCAAACCTTTCCAATTTTTTTTTCAAAAATACAAGGCAAAGAAATATTTCTTGTATTGGCATATGAGGCCGGCAAAACTATGATGTTAGTCAGATAATTATACTGCAAGAAAGTAAACAGTAGAATTATATGTTGAATATTATTCAAGTTTAAATGTAAAATTAAATATATAAAGTTTTGAAATCCTTAAGAAAATAAATTGAATAGCACACTAAAGTGACCGCACTACTTGACTTAGTGGTATTTATTCCTAAGTATACTGGAGATAACTCAATACATGAAAATTAGTTTCCTTGATGAGGAAAAAATGTTTTAATTTTTCCACAATGTAACCAAATGTGCATAAGATTTTGTATCTTATGATAAAAACTCTCAATATACTACAATATAGACCAAATATATGCATCTAATAAAGGGCTTTATTTTCCTTCACTGTTGAAAAAATATAATTTGTTGGGCTATTTGGTAATCTAAAATTACTGTTATATCAACATATATGAAAAATTGCTTTAGAGTTGTTAGACCCTAAAAAGAATTCTAAAGTAATAAATAATAACATTCTACTCTTGGAGGAACATATAATTTATATATGAAAACTACTTGTGTTAACATTATGTTCAAAGTGAAAAAATTAAACTTTTTCTTTAAAGATCAAGGGAAAAAAAGATACCTACACTCACCACTTCCACTTAATGCAGTTAATTTACTCCAACTTAGAGGGACCTTTAACTGAGTTTTGTTCTCGGTCCTGGGATTTCAGTGGGGAAGGGGCTCTCAGCTCTTGAGTGAGAAGCTGCCTTTTTCTTTTGCTAACTGCTGAAAAGTTAGCTTCTGCATAATAATGTCAATAGGAATCCCCACTCCCACTCTGAGAAAGGGTAAAGCCTCACTTTATATTTTACTTTGAGACTTCATAAGTTTATGTTTACAATGTGTGAACTCTCAACCTCCCTCCAAAGCTCCTGTCTGAGTTTCTTTAGTTGGAGCCTGATATGAATTATTTTTTCCTGTGCACAATAAGGAAGAAAATTAGAAGAGGGAAGGAAAAACATGGATATTCAAAAATTTTAACTAGCCATTCATGAATAAGTGTTTGCTGCTGCTTTCCTAATCACTTTATATTTTTAAGAATACAATTACATATGTGCTCATTTTTTTAATCAAGCAAACAACAAAGCACAGATTATTAACAACACACTACCACAATATCTACACTTAAGTATAATCATTATTGGAGTTTTAAGTCTAAGGAATACCAAATAAACCAGGATCCTATAGTAAACGGTGCTTTCAGAACAGAGAAGATATACAAGATGATCTTAGAGGACTGGAGAGATAATATAATGAGTAGGGCATCCTAGGTTCAATCCCCAGCATTCCATATGGCCCCCTGACTCTGCCAGGTGTGATTCTGACTGCAGAGCCAGCATTAAACCATGAGACCCTGGGTGTGACCAAAAAAAAAATCTTAGAATATCTTATACTAGAAATAAAGTGCTAAAATAAAAAAAAAATTCTGAGGACACAGGTGCTAAATAGATAAGGTCAAAAGAATAAAATCTAAGACAATTTAGGCCTCAAAATAATCAAGACTAGGGGCTGGAGAGATGGCGCAGCAGTAGCCTTGCACACGGCTAACACAAGATGGACAGGGTTCGATCCCCAGCAGTCCCATATGGTCCCTTGAACCAGAAGCAATTTCTGAACACATATCCAGGAGTAGCCCCTAAGCGTTACTGGGTGTAGCCCAAATAATAATAATAATAGTCAAGGCTATTAATTAGCAATAGTGGGAGTACTGGTATGGTACAGTTGAAAATAGAAATGTGTTAGTTCCTAATAAAAATGCATGCTTGGAACAGGGGTGGAGGGAGGACAACACTGATGGTGAGAATGGTCCTAGTTCACTGTCAGTATGAACCTTAAATATAACTGTGAAAGACTTGTAATTCACATTGGTCTCAATAAATATTATTTAAAAAATAAATAGATAAAAATACATCAGGAGAAAAAACGCTGTTTCCAGAATTCCCAGAACAGATATACATGTTAAGGGAATGCTGAAGTTGGGGTATCCTCTTTGATTGTTGATTTTAAAAAGGAATAAGTATCATAAATATATACTTGATAAAACTGATAGCAATCTTGTAGTCATAGCAAAGAATGACCATAATTTTCACTTGCATCCAAAGAAAGTGTAGCAGTGGTCCTCAAACTATGGCCCGTAGGCCACATATTGTATTTGTATTTGTTTTGTTTCTTCATTGCAAAATAAGATATATGCAGTGTGTGCATAAGAATTCATTCATAAATTTTGTTTTTACTATAGTCAGACCCTCCAATGGTCTGAGGGACAGTGAACTGGCCCCCTGTTTAAAAATTTTGAGGACCTCTGGTAGAGGAACAGTGTAGGTCAAACAAAGAGGGAAAATCTAAATCAAATAATGAGAAAATATTAGACCGACCCAAAATGATCGATATCTTTTCAAAGAAAGTTTGCCATCTTCTAGAAAAGTACAAGTCATAGGGATCAAGAGAGAAAGTTAAAAATTCAAAAACAACATACTTATGCTGTTCTATACCACTGTTAGCTTACATTTAGATGTGGCCTAGCCCAACCTAGAGTGCAGACATCAAAATTAGAGAGAGAGAGAGAGAGAGAGAGAGAGAGAGACTAAATGTTATAGCTGATTAAAGAATGAATCATGTGTTCAACCTAACACAAAGAAAATTTATGATCAAATTTTAAAAAAGAGAACACAAAAAGTGGTGAGATCGTTCAAAGTACTGTAACACTCTCCTATATTCTCAAGGTCCTAAATTTCAATAATACCTGCCTACATGCCACCACTAGCAACACTGTGTGTCCCTGGAGGCTCCTGAAGCACTGCTTGATGTGGTTCTTGTGGTCCCTCAGCTCCTCTAAAATGAGCAGCATTGCATGTGCAGGCCTGAGCATTGAACCAACTGGCCCTGTAACCAAATATTACCTGGAGAGGTTCCCGGGCCACCTAAGAATAGCTTAAGAGTAGGCTCTCAAAATAGAATACATAATTTATAGTTTATTAAAAATCTATAACAGTTTGTCCTAGAAGATATTATTCTAAAAGTTTTCACTTTAAATATGCATGATGCCCATTCTGGAACAATATGGCAAACCACAGTGTCTAAACTGAAAAGAAGAGAGAAAGTGTTCATATCACTTCGGGGTCACCAAAAAAAAGGAAAAAAAAAAAAGAAAAGAAGAGAGAAAGAAGAAAAATAGCTGCCACAGAGACAGGGAGGGAAAAGGACAGGAGGGTAGGGCAAGAAGAAAACTGGGGCCATTAATAGCAGAAAATATGTGCACTGGTAAAGGGTGTTGAGCATTGTATGACTGAAAATCAATCATGAGCAACTTTTATAACGGTGTATCCCATAATGTTTCAATAAAACAATTTATTTATAATATATTTATTTAAAAAAGGTTAAAATTTTAAGTATTAATTACAATTTTCTTTTAATGATTTTATTTCTTTATGTACACACTTCTTACATATTAGGATTTGGCCACTGAAGAGTTCGGTGCTGCAATGCAACAAATCGGTAGTAACTATTGAGAATAATAGAGAATTTTGAAAATTGAGTTCATAGTCAATTTTGACTATGAAAAATAAAGTTCCAGGCAGTAGTATTGGCATAGAGGGAGTTTTGAGATCCTTGTCAAGACTAAGTCAACACTGGAGGCCTGTTGGTTTGGTCCTTGGACCCGACAGTATTTAGGCAGAGGAACTGAACCAAGTGGTACTCAGAAACCATGTGGTGCTGGGGTTCAAACTCAAAGTTTTGTATAAACCAGTCATGTACTGTACCCTGAGTTATCTCCCAACCTGTGACTCATATATTTCTTAAATCTTTTCTCAAGAAAAGTATATATTTATTTAATACTTAAACAATACATGCATTAATAAATAAGAAGTTATAAAGAAATATGAATTGCTTTTAAAGAAAAGCAAGTCAATATTTAAGTTTGTGATGTTTTAACTTACTTATTTTGAAGTCTTAGGGAGATCACACTCCAGTGTTTTGAGTTTACACCTGGTTATGTGTTCAGGAGACTATAATAGTGCCAAGGATCAAGCCAACTACCCTAGACATTGTGTCCTACTTAGATTTTTGAACTAGAATCTTCTTTGTACAAAATGTACACTGAAGTATTTAAATATAAAGGGGCATGACATTTGTTCTCAAATACTTTGGTTCATAAAAATAAAATCGGTAAAGTAGAGAGATAAGCAAATGTGAAACAATTATAATAAAAATAGGTATCTGTGTATAGTCTATGTGATAATTCTTTTTGCTGTTTATGAAGTTTTTCTATGAGATCAAAATCAATCTTTGTGTGAGGTTAAATTTGAAATGAAAAAGGTCAAAAATATTTTAAGATTACTGGAAAATATAGTGAAGATATGAAATACAATCATAGAAATGGTAGTTCATTGACTGACACTCTTTTATTCATCCCATGACCATTTACAGGATATGTTTTAGTACTTGGCACTAGTGCTCCGTATTTAAGAAACACTCTTGTTTTCAAGGAGCTTAAATTAGAAACAAGGAAAGAAAGTCATTCCAAATTAACATACTCTGGGAAGAGTCAAACTTATTGGCTAATCTTGTGAGGTTTTGATATTACTTATCCAAAACAATATTTTTAAATCCCCTTAATCAATAAAAGTTATGCATTTAAATCAATTTAAATAATTTACTTTTAATTAATTCACCTTGAGCTACACAGTTACAAAGTTGTTCATGATTGAGTTTTAGTCAGACAATGTTCCAACATTCATCTCTACACCAATGCACATTTCTCACCATCAGTGTCCCCAATTTCCTTCCCACTGTTATACAGATTTAAAAATGTTAATGAAAGAAAATCAAATTACAAGGGAAGTGACTTATGTAGCAAAACTGTCTTCAGGTATCTGTTGCATTCCAATGTTTCCTCAGAGATGGTATGAGGGACTGAAGACCCAGATTCTACCATATTTCCTTTTTTTTTTTTTTTTTTTTTTTTGGTTTTTGGGCCACACCCGGTGATGCTCAGGGGTTACTCCTAAGCTCTCAGAAATTGCTCCTGGCTTGGGGGACCATGTGGAATGCCGGGGATCGAACCATGGTCCATCCTAGGCTAGTGCGGGCAAGGCAGATGCCTTACTTCTTGCACCACTGCTCCGGCCCCAATAATTCCCAAGTTAGTTAAAAAGCAACTCTGTTTAAACTAGTCTTCTGGAAATATTGGGGTCTATTCTCTACCTTATCCCCATTAGAGGACACTTGGTGATGTCCAAAAATATTTAGAACAACTCAATTTAAAATATGGATAGGGTTGGAGTAGTAGCACAGTGGGTAGGGTGTTTGTCTTTCACGCTGCTAACCCAGGTTCAACCATTGGCATCCCATTTGGTCCCCTGAACCTGCCAGGAGTGATTTCTGAGAGCAGAGCCAGGAATAACCCCTGGGCACCTCTGTGTGTGGCCCAAAAACAAAAGCAAACAAACATTAAAATAAAATGTGAATAGTGTCAAAACTGAGAAACCTAAACTTGCCCCCCAAATTTCAGTAGTTTAGTCAGAGGAAAAGGATGAAAAGAAGAGAGAAAGCTTAGGAAAAGGTTCAATATTGAGAGAAAATACATAATAAAGATAACTTTAAAATACTCATTTCTCTTTTTTTCTAAAGAAGTATACTGTAGATCACCCAGAATCATCATTTTCCCAATGGCCATTCCTTATCTTTCAACTATGGTTACTTTTGAGAACACCAATCTGATAAAACTTCGGGTACATTTTTTCCCAATGGCTCTGCCCCATTCAGAACTGTATAGGCCTACAGTTCCCTTTGGGGACACCAATCTGACCAAAATTCCAGTTTGCCAATCTTTGAGCTGATACCATCAGGGCTTCTAACAGCAAATGCAGCACCTCTCCCCCCACCTCCATATTTTCCTTCTTCCAGGAGGCCTGGCCGTTCTGTACATGTCCCTGAAAGTGGCAAGTCATAGTGCCTTGAATTTATGAATAACTTCATTTGTTTGATTCTGTCATCCATATAGAATCACTCAAATTTCACAAAATGAATAGCTAACAAGAGTTTAATAAACCTTCTGTCATTGTATGACTGACTTCATTGGAAATATAATAGTTTTCATAAATTTGCTACTATTGTACTTTTTATTTAATTTTTATTTTTTAACTTCTCTTCCTTTTCCTTTTTTATTTTTTCTTTCTATTTTGTAAAATAATTTTGCTTCAATTATTTGGAAACAAATGCATTATGGTCAACTATGCCAATTATGTGATGCGTTTATTTTAAATAAAGTTTAAAAAAAAAAGCATGATGTAGAGAAATCCAGGATTGTCATGAGCGTTCCACAATTATGACGGAGCTGGGCTGTCTCTGCTGACCTATCTCCTGCCCTAGATATTTCTTTTCATGATTCAAGTTGATCACTTGAGTCCCAATTGTCATATTTTCTCTAGATGAATCTGTGCTAGACATTTCCTCATCTTCACTAAAAAGAACTCATCACAGTGGCACACTGAATTGCAAAAGACAATGAAAAAAATAAGGCCAAAGTAAAAATACATGGGTTGAGGTGCTTGCCTTGCATAATACCAATCTCTGTTCCATACTGGACATAGCATATATTCCCTGAGTACCACCAGGAATGATTCTTGAGCAAGAGCCAGGAATAACCTTTGAACATGCCTCTGTGTGACCCAAAAGTAAATAATGAACAAAGAAAAGGAAACCCTTATCTATTAAAATAAAAATCATAATCAGGATCTTCTATTTCAAGAACAAAGAACGGACACAACATATATAGTCTGTCAGGGGTCTTCAAACTATGGCTCGCAGGCCACATATTGTATTTATTCCCATTTTGTTTCTTCACTTCTAAATAAGATATATGCAGTGTGCATAGAAATTTGTTCATAATTTTTATTTTTACTATAATCTGGCCCTCCAATAATCTGAACGACAGTGAACTGGCCCCATCTTTAAAAAGTTTGAAGACCCCTGTAAGATGCACAAACCAGATATTTGCTTTGAAGATTTTTGTACTCTTTAGACTTTAACTAAACTTCTTTTGATAAAGAATTATTTTTTTTAATTCAGATGAAGAGGACAGATACAAAATGATCCCTCATATGTAGGAGATAAAAAAAAGCACAGTAAGGGAGCAACAAATGATCAATACACAGTAGAACTGGGGAGATGGGTTACAGGATTGAGCTTAATGGGATGGGATGAAAGAGGGATGTTGGCATAATGTGTACATGAAATTATCATTAACAGTATTATAAATGATGGTACATCAATAAAAATGGAGGGATACTAAAAAGAATTATTTTTAAACATCTTTTAATTTCACCTGATGTTTACATCTATTGAAGCAACAGGTAATATATTATAAATTTTCTTATAAATTAAGTGAAAATTGATTTGGGAAAGGATATGGAGAGGACTTCATTGCTCCTAAGCAAAAAACTTTAAGTAAAAATGATAAAGATTGAAATATTATACAAAAATGTAAGTATAAAAAAATAAAAAAAATATAAATTCTTTTTTTTTAAAGCCATTTTATTGAAGCACTGGGATTTACAATACTGATCATGAGGCTTTCCATGCACATATCATTCCAAAACCATAAACATCACCAGAATGCCCACTTCTTTCCACCAGTGTCCCAAGGCAACTTTCTAAACAATCCCAATAACCTCCTCTGTGTGTAAGTTCAGTTCAATAGACAAAATTTTTAGTTAGATAAAATCTTGGGTTCTGATGACTATTTGCAGTTCTTTCACTATGTTTCTTTGTTATCCCTAATATCAAAGACAGCTCTTTTTTTTTTCTTTTGGTAGAGGTGATAATGCCTACATATTAAATAAAAAGAGCTAATCTAAAATTACACAAAATTATAAATTATAACTTATAATTTATATATAATAGAATATAAATATATACAATTAATATATAAATAGAAATCTATAAATTATTCTTTTAAAAATGAATTTTTGGAGGCATAAAGATTTTAAGAATTACTACTCTAGATAATTCTGTGCTGCTACACTATAGAGTTTATATGAAATAGTTAAGTAGCACCAATGTGAGATTTAAGAGTGAAAGAACTGGGCCCGAGAGATGGCATGGAGGTAAGGCGTTTACCTTTCATGCAGAAGGTCATCGGTTCGAATCCCGGCGTCCCATATGGTCCCCCGTGCCTGCCAGGAGCAGTTTCTGAGCACAGAGCCAGGAAAAAACCCTGAGCACTGCCGGGTGTGACCCAAAAAAAAAAAAAAAAGAGTGAAAGAACTAAGAGAATTCTAAGGAGCAAATCTATATAGGTATACAAAAGAACAAAGAAAAATGATATTGGCTTTATATGTTATTTATATATTATATAATAGTTATTGCTTAAGTGTATTTATTAATTAAAAAAGATAATAAAGATCTCAGATATGGTGACCGGAGACATAGCACAGCGGCGTTTTCCTTGCAAGCAGCTGACCCAGGACTTAAGGTGGTTAGTTCAAATCCCGACGTCCCATATGGTCCTCTGTGCCTGCCAGAAGCTATTTCTGAGCAGATAGCCAGGAGTAACCCCTGAGCATCGCTGGGTGTGGCCCAAAAACCAAAAAAAAAAAAAAAGATCTCAGATATAAAATGATCAAGCACAGATATAAAATGATCAAGCACAGAATATCCAAATATATGAGATTTTAATTTTATAAAATGTCTTAAAAAGTTAGAAGTGAACATACATTTATTTTTTTGTGTGGCGGGGGGGGGGGGTCACACCTGGCTGTGCTCAGGGGTTACTCCTGGCTCTCTGTACTCAGAAGTCCAGAAATAATTCTTGGCAGATACAGGGGACCATATGGGATGCCAGGATTTTTAAGCACCAACTGTCCTGTATTGCCTGTGTGCAAGGCAAATGCCCTACCACTGTACTATCTCTCCAGCCCGGAACATACATTTCTTTCTTTCTTTTTTTTTTTTTTTTTTTTGTCCCCCAATTCACAATACAGACTAGGCAAAGGGCCTAGGTTGAGGTGTATATGGGATGCATTTACTGTATGTCCTCTTTCTATACAGTCAGTATAAAGTCATTATAAAGAACACAGCCTGTGGTAAGACTTGGGAGGCCTTCGGAACATACATTTCTTAATCTAGTAGAGGTCCGATGAGTGCCATTCTTGGTGCGACATGTTGGATAGTTTGTCCTGTTCTTTAATAAAGCTCCTTTAATGTTTCTTATAACCTGGTTTCAAGGCTGAATTCCGCAACTATTGCTTGTCTAAGAGGCTCTGTACAAATTTAACTAGATAGGATATCCTTGACAAGGTGTTTATTTTATTGTGTTTTTGTACTAATATCCCCATTTTCTACTGACTCATAGAGTCTCATTTGATAGATTTTATGGGATGCACGTGGGCTTTTTCTTTAAGTTACTTTTATATCTTGATGCTTTTAATATTCCATCTGTCTTTTGTGGGTATTTATTTTGTTATTGTTGTTGTTCATTTTTTAATTACTTTACTCAGATACCATGGATGCAAGCTTGCCAGGTTGTTTATAGTGCAGTTAATTCTTTATCCACAGTTACAAAGTTTTCATAAGTTTTATACAATATCCAACACCCTTCTTAGTGCATATATATATATTTCCTGCCACCAATGTATCCAAATTTCCTCTCACCTTCTCTGCCACTGAGGCAGACATCTCTCTCACTCACACACACTCTCTCTCTCCCTCTCTCCCTCCCTCATGCCCCCTCTCTCTAAGACACTGTGGTTTGCAATATTGCAGATTTCATGACTTCACTTTTCCTAATAATTGCATAATTTTTCATTGTATAGATGTATTAGTTTCTTTATCCACTCATCTGTTCTTAGGCACTTGGGCTTATTTCCAGACTCTGAGTAATGGGAATAGTGCTGCAATGAATGCTGAGATTTTTTTTCTGCGTTGCATTTTGTGAGGCTCTTAGGATATATACCTAGGAATGGTATTGCTGATTCATTCAGAAGCTCAATTTCTAGTATTCTTGAGGGAAAACCATACTGTTTTCCAAAAATGGCTGTTCCAGTTGATATTATCACCAGCAGTGAATGAGAGTCCGTTTCTCCCCACAACCACACCAGCACTGGTTGTTCTTGTTCTTTATGATGTGTGCTCTCATTTCAGTGTTGTAAGATAGTATCTTAGTTCGATTTGCATCTTCCTGATGAATATGTGGATTATGTGATATGGGGAGCATTTATTTTTAATGTGCCTTTTGGCCATCTGTCTTTCTTTGAGGAAATGTCTATTCATTTCTTCTTCCCATTATTGGATGAAGTTGGTTTTGTTCCTGCTAAGCTCTACCATTGCCTTGTATATCTTGGATATTAATATTTTATCAGATGGAAAATAGTTAAATAGTTTCTCCCATTCCATGGGCAGTTTTTGTATTCCAGTTACTGTTTCCTCTGAGGTGCGCATGTTTCTTAATTTAATCTAGTCCCATTTGTTCATCCTTGCTTTCACTTGTTTGGCCAGTGGTATTTCATCCTTGAAGATTTCTTTAGTTTCAATAATATAGAATGCCCTGCATACCTTTTCCTCTATGAACATTATGGTTTAAAGGTAAATAGAGGAAATATCAAGGTCTTTAATCCATTTTGATTTGGATTGGCATTAAAGGTTAACATTAAAGATTGATTTGGATGGCATTAAGGTCTGAGTGCACTTTTTTGCAGTAGTTGACTGGTTTTTCTAACACCACTTGTTGAAGAGGTATTCCTTGTTCCACTTTGTATTTTTTGTCATTTATCAAAGATTAATTTCTCTTACACATGAGGGTCAGTCCAACAATATTCAAGTCTATTCCAGTGATTTGAGGATCTGTCTTTAATCCAGTATCATGCTTATTAAATGACTATTGCTTTCTAGTACAATTTGAAGTTGGGGAAAGTGACTCCTCCCATCTTTCCCCCAAGGACTGCATTTTAGCTATTCACAGATGCTTATTATTCAATATTAATTTCAAGATTGTTTGGTCTATTTATTTGAAAATGTCACAGGTATCCTTATAAGGATTACATTAAACCTGTACAAAGCTTTGGGAGATCTTTCTGTCTGCCTCAGGCTATGCTCTTTGAGGAAGTTCTACCCTATGGTGAAAATGGCTCTTTTGATTCAAAGAGGAGCCCACAGTCAGTCTTTGTCTACCTAGTAGCCACACTCTTCTCAAGGCATACTGACCGGGGTGAAAATAGCTTTTCTGATTCTTGTCCTTTGCTTTAGTCACAATGAGCACAGTATGTCCTGGAGCTTTCCTAGTTGAGTCTATTTTCACTGGTACCCTTTGGGCCTTTTAAATTTACATGCCTATATTTCTCAGCTCTGGGAAATTGTTAACTATTATTTTTTGCTATTGGTTCTACATGATAGTCACCTTTTTGATCTTTAGAGACACCAATTATTCTTGTATTAACTCTTTAAAATTTTATTTATTTATTAATATCTTTATTTAGGCAACATGGTGACAAACATGTTTGTAGTTGGCTTTCAGTCATAAAAAGTATGCCCCTTTCACCAGTGCAAACTTTTCACCACCAATGGTCCCCATCTCCATTCTCCACCACCCCCTTACTGTCTTCGAGACAAGCATTCTATTTTCTCACTCACTACCATTATCATGATAGTTGTTGGTGTAGTTATTTCTCTAACTGCACTCACAAGTATCTTTGTGGTAAGCGTCATATCATGGGCTGGCCCTTCCAAACCTCATCTCTATTATATCTGTCTATTACTACCATTATTACTGTCTTTTATTTTACTTAAATTCCTGAGATAGGTGAGACTATTCTATGTCAATCTCTCTCCCTCTGACTCATTTTACTCAGCATAACAGTTTCTATGTTCATTCATGTCTAGAAAAATTTCATGACTTCATTTTTTCTGGCAGCTTCATAGTATTCCATTGAATAGATGTACCACATTTTTAGCCACTCCTCTGTTGTCAGACATCTGGACTGTTTCCAGATTCTGGCTATTGTAAATAGAACTGCAATGAACATAGGAGTGCAGAGGGCATTTTTGTATTGTGCTTTTTTGTTTTTAGGGTATGGCCCTAGGGATAGTATTGCTGTATCAAATGGGAGCTCAATTTCTAATTTTTTGAGAATCTCATATTGTTTTCTGGAAACACTGTACTAGACAGCATTCCCATGAGCCATGAATGAGAGTTCCTTTCTCTCCACAATCCCAATACCAATGATTCTTTTATTGTTCCTCTTGAGCACATTTCAAAGTTCTTTAAAAAAATTATGTTCTTTTCTGTATTTCTTTCCACTTCCTGTTTATTTTCTAGGAAGTTCCTCCATCTCAGCTTGGAGGTCCTCAATCTTTTCCTCAGTTACTAATATTCTGCTTCTCAGAACTTCTAAAGAGATTTTTAGTTCACTCACCATACTCTTTATTTCTATCATTTATGCTTATAGTTTTCTCACTTAAGCTTTCATATGTTTCTTTTACTATGCCATTAGTTAACTATGTTAACTATGGCATTTTTCTTTGACCTCATTAAACATCCTCACCATGCTATCACTAAAGTCATTTTCTGAGAATGTACAAAACTGGTTGATGTTGTTTGTGCTTTCCATGTTACTTTTTTGCTCATTGAACTAGGTAGGCTCCTAAAGGTTTTCTCCATTGGTTTTCCAGTGTTCTCGTCAAGGGTGATTTGTTGTAGTTAGACCTTCTGGGACACTCTGAAATATTAGGCTGGAGGTTGTTCTTCTCCTTCTCTGCTTCTTTTTACAGGTCACAGGAAGCAAAATTGTGAGCAGTGTAAAATTTGCTGAGTAAATCTATTGTGCAGCTGCATATGCAACCTAGCACTTCAGATGTGGCACAGATCTATTCATATGGTGGTGGTAAGTTGTGGGGGGGTTCTGAAACCTAGCTGCCATCTGTTCTGAGTGGTGATGTCAGTGGGAGATTAATCTCACTTGAATGGGTGGAGCAGCAAAGATTCAGGAGATATAGTATGGGCCTGATAATATGGTGAAGAACCAGAAAACATGAGATTCTCTCTTTTTTTTTAACATGAAATTCTTAAAGGGCCCATTTTTCTTCTTAAAGTAAAGAAATATACCAACTAAAAGTTTAAAAGTAAAGGGCAGAAACCCTGGCACACCAAGTGGTCCCCTGAGCCCTGCCAGGAGTGATCCCTAAGTACAGAACCAGAAATAAGCCTTGAGTACTAATGGTCATAGCCCAAAACAAATGGATTTTAAAAAATTTAGCTAAAATATGTATATAGTAGGATGTGTTTATTTAGAATTTGTGTAAGTCTATATGTATCCATGTGTATATGTCTATAGAGTGTATATGAGTGCATATTTATTTCCCAGATAATTTTTCTTTTGTTCTTTTATTTTCCCAATCAAATATTTGAGTTAATAACAGCCTTTAATAACAACTATTTTAGTTTGCTTAGTTTTGTATCTTATGCATCATATCTCAATATTGTTCAATAAATATTAAATTTTTCTCACATTACTCTTTTCTTAACAATGACTTTTTTTTGGGGGGGGAGTTTGGGCCACACCCACTGACCCTCAGGGGTTATTCCTGGCTATGTGCTCAGAAATCGCTCTTGGCTTGGGGAACCAAATGGGAGGCTCAGGGATTGAACTGCAGTCCATCCTAGGTCAGCGCTTGCAAGGCAAATATCCTACTGCTGCGCCACTGCTTCGGCCCCAACAGTGACTTTTATATTTTGTCAGATCTCCTGTTATGCTATCTAAAGAGTCTGTTCAGAGTGTTTGTCAAAAATATTTTTCAGCCTTAGGCCATGAAGCTACATGTCTCCCACATATTATTCTACTTTTCTCACTAAATACAATTATCTAACTTTGTTATCCAAAATTAAACATGCATGTGCTGAGTAGATAACAGGGTTTACAAGCAGTTTTACCACCAGAGATGGTAAACAAATAAAAAATGCTTAAGTATCTAAAGCTCATATTGTATTACTAGCAACTCTGGATTCATTTGGGTGGGTAGGTTGAGCTAGCCCAGTGCTAACCTGGAACTCTGGGGAAAATTTATCCACTGTTTCTGCTTAGCAATGATGCCACTTTGTTCCCTCAAAGATTGGAAACTGTTTACAAAAACAGATTTTTGCCACTTCTAAATATGCGAACTCATACTCCAAACCTCTCATTTGTGCCTCTATAATAAAGGGAAAAATAAGCTGGGAGGAAGAACAACTATACTCTTGCTTTCGAATTTAATTTGAAGCTGGCATCACTTCTTCTGAGCTACATATTAGAATAAAAGTTATTACTCTTTAGATAGCAATTAGCATAAACCCCTCTTGTTGGGATTGGATGAAGGTTCCGGGACCTGATTTTTTTTTTTATACTAATTCTGTTTATTTTTTTTAATGCATAATTTTTTTTATTTAAACACCTTGATTACATACATGATTGTGTTTGGGTTTCAGTCATAAAAGGAACACCACCCATCACCAGTGCAACATTCCCATCACCCAAGTCCCAAATCTCCCTCCTCCCCACCCAACTCCCGCCTGTACCCTAAACAGGCTCTACATTTCCCTCATACATTCTCAATATTAGGACAGTTCAAAATGTAGTTATTTCTCTAACTAAACTCATCACTCTTTGTGGTGAGCTTCCTGAGGTGAGCTGGAACTTCCAGCTCTTTTCTCTTTTGTGTCTGAAAATTATTATTACCAGGGTGTCTTTCATTTTTCTTAAAACCCATAGATGAGTGAGACCATTCTGCGTTTTTCTCTCTCTCTCTGACTTATTTCACTCAGCATAATAGATTCCATGTACATCCATGTATAGGAAAATTTCATGACTTCATCTCTCCTGACAGCTGCATAATATTCCATTGTGTATATGTACCACAGTTTCTTTAGCCATTCGTCTGTTGAAGGGCATCTTGGTTGTTTCCAGAGTCTTCCTATGGTAAATAGAGCTGCAATGAATATAGGTGTAAGGAAGGGGTTTTTGTATTGTATTTTTGTGTTCCTAGGGTATATTCCTAGGAGTGGTATAGCTGGATCGTATGGGAGCTCGATTTCCAGTTTTTGGAGGAATCTCCATATCGCTTTCCATAAAGGTTGAACTAGACAGCATTCCCACCAGCAGTGGATAAGAGTTCCTTTCTCTCCACATCCCCGCCAACACTGTTTATTCTCATTCTTTGTGATGTGTGCCATTCTCTGGGGTGTGAGGTGGTATCTCATCGTTGTTTTGATTTGCATCTCCCTGATGATTAGTGATGTGGAACATTTTTTCATGTGTCTTTTGGCCATGCGTATTTCTTCTTTGTCAAAGTGTCTGTTCATTTCTTCTCCCCATTTTTTGATGGGGTTAGATGTTTTTTTCTTGTAAAGTTCTGTCAGTGCCTTGTATATTTTGGAGATTAGCCCCTTATCTGATGGGTATTGGGTGAATAGTTTCTCCCACTCAGTGGGTGGCTCTTGTATCCTGGGCACTATTTCCTTTGAGGTGCAGAAGCTTCTCAGCTTAATATATTCCCATCTGTTAATCTCTGCTTTCACTTGCTTGGAGAGTGCAGTTTCCTCCTTGAAGATGCCTGTAATGTCCTGTAGTGTTTTGCCTATGTGCTGTTCTATATATCTTATGGTTTTGGGGCTGATATCGAGGTCTTTAATCCATTTGGATTTTACCTTTGTACATGATGTTAGCTGGGGGTCTAAGTTTAATTTTTTGCAAGTGGCTATCCAATTGTGCCAACACCACTTGTTGAAGAGGCTTTCCCTGCTCCATTTAGGATTTCCTGCTCCTTTATCAAAAATTAGATGGTTGTATCTCTGGGGAACATTTTCTGAGTATTCAAGCCTATTCCACTGATCTGAGGACCTATCTTTATTCCAATACCATGCTGTTTTGATAACTGTTGCTTTGTAGTACAGTTTAAAGTTGGGAAAAGTAATTCCTCCCATATTCTTTTTCCCAATGATTGCTTTAGCTATTCGAGGGTGTTTATTGTTCCAAATGAATTTCAAAAGTGTCTGATCCACTTCTTTGAAGAATGTCATGGGTATATTTAGAGGGATGGCATTAAATCTGTATAATGCCTTGGGGAGTATTGACATTTTGATGATGTTAATCCTGCCAATCCATGAGCAGGGTATGTGTTTCCATTTCCGTGTGTCCTCTCTTATTTCTTGGAGCAGAGTTTTATAGTTTTCTTTGTATAGGTCCTTCACATATTTAGTCAAGTTGATTCCAAGATATTTGAGTTTGTGTGGTACTATTGTGAATGGGGTTGTTTTCTTAATGTCCATTTCATCCTTATTACTATTGGTATATAGAAAGGCCATTGATTTTTGTGTGTTAATTTTGTAGCCTGCCACCTTGCTATATGAGTCTATTGTTTCTAGAAGCTTTTTGATAGAGTCTTTAGGGTTTTCTAAGTAGAGTATCATGTCATCTGCAAACAGTGAGAGCTTGACTTCTTCCTTTCCTATCTGGATTCCCTTGATATCCTTTTCTTGCCTAATTGCTATAGCAAGTACTTCCAGTGCTATGTTGAATAGGAGTGGTGAGAGAGGACAGCCTTGTCTTGTGCCAGAATTTAGAGGGAAGGCTTTCAGTTTTTCTCCATTGAGGATAATATTTGCCACTGGCTTGTGGTAGATGGCCTTCACTATATTGAGAAAGGTTCCCTCCATTCCCATCTTGCTGAGAGTTTTGATCAAGAATGGGTGTTGGACCTTATCAAATGCTTTCTCTGCATCTATTGATATGATCATGTGGTTTTTATTTTTCTTGTTATTGATGTTGTGTATTATGTTGATAGATTTACGGATGTTAAACCAGCCTTGCATTCCTGGGATGAAACCTACTTGATCGTAGTAGATGATCTTCTTAACGAGGCATTGAATCCTATTTGCCAGGATTTTGTTGAGGATCTTTGCATCTGCATTCATCAGTGATATTGGTCTGTAATTTTCTTTTTTGGTAGCGTCTCTGTCTGGTTTAGGTATCAAGGTGATGTTGGCTTCATAAAAGCTATTTGGAAGTGTTTCTGTTTGTTCAATTTCATGAAAGAGTCTTGCCAAGATTGGCAGTAGTTCCTCTTGGAAAGTTTGATAGAATTCATTAGTGAATCCATCTGGACCTGGGCTTTTGTTTTTCGGCAGACATTTGATTACTGTTTTAATTTCATCAATGGTGATGGGGGTGTTTAGATATGCTACATCCTCTTCCTTCAACCGTGGAAGATTATAAGAGTCCAAGAATTTATCCATTTCTTCCAGGTTCTCATTTTTAGTGGCGTAGAGTTTTTCAAAGTAGTTTCTGATTACCCTTTGAATCTCTGTCATATCAGTAGTGATCTCTCCTTTTTCATTCCTGATACGAGTTATCAAGTTTCTCTCTCTCTCTTTCTTTGTTAGGTTTGCCAGTGGTCTATCAATCTTGTTTATTTTTTCAAAGAACCAACTTCTGCTTTCGTTGATCTTTCGGATTGTTTTTTGAGTTTCCACTTCGTTGATTTCTGCTCTCAGCTTTGTTATTTCCTTCTGTCTTCCTATTCTTGGGTCCTTTTGTTGAGCATTTTCTAGTTCTATTAGCTGTGTCATTAAGCTACTCAGGTAAGCTCCTTCTTCCTTCCTGATGTGTGCTTCCAAAGCTATAAATTTTCCTCTCAGTACTGCTTTTGCTGTGTCCCATAGGTTCTGAGAGTTTGTGTCTTTATTGTCATTTGTTTCCAGGAACCTTTTTATTTCTTTCTTGATTTCATCTCGGACCCACTGGTTATTGAGCATGAGGCTGTTTAACTTCCAGGTGTTAAAGTGTTTCTTCTGAGTCCCTTTGGAGTTCACAAATAATTTCAGAGCCTTGTGGTCAGCAAAGGTAGTCTGCAAAATTTCTATCCTCTTGATCTTATGGAGGTATGTTTTATGTGCCAGCATGTAGTCTATCCTGGAGAATGTCCCATGTACATTGGAGAAGAATGTGTATCCAGGTTTCTGGGGATGGAGTGTCCTATATATATCCACTAGGCCTCTTTCTTCCATTTCTCTCCTCAGGTCTAGTATATTCTTGTTGGGTTTCAGTCTGGTTGACCTGTCCAGTGTTGACAAAGCCGTGTTAAGGTCCCCCACAATTATTGTGTTGTTGTTGATATTATTTTTCAGATTTGTCAACAGTTGTATTAAATATTTTGCTGGCCCCTCATTCGGTGCATATATGTTTAGGAGAGTGAATTCTTCCTGCTCTACGTACCCCTTGATTAATATAAAATGTCCGTCTTTGTCCCTTACAACCTTCCTGAGTATAAAGTTTGCATTATCTGATATTAGTATGGCCACTCCAGTTTTTTTATGGGTGTTGTTTGCTTGGATAACTTTTCTCCAGCCTTTTATTTTGAGTCTATGTTTGTTCTGACTATTCAGGTGCGTTTCTTGTAGGCAGCAGAAGGTTGGATTGAGTTTTTTGATCCATTTAGCCACTCTGTGTCTCTTAACTGGTGCATTTAGTCCATTGACGTTGAGAGAAAGAATTGTCCTGGGATTTAACGCCATCTTTATTTCAAAATTTGGTGTGTCTTTTGGGTAGTCTTGTCTTAGATTAGGTCTTTCAGTTTTTCTCTTAAGACTGGTTTTGTGTCTGTGAAGTTTCTGAGCTGTTTTTTGTCTGTGAAACCATGTATTCTTCCATCAAACTGGAAAGTGAGTTTTGCTGGGTATAGTATTCTGGGTGAAGCATTCATTTCATTCAGTCTTGTCACAATATCCCACCACTGCTTTCTGGCATTGAGCGTTTCTGGTGACAGGTCTGCTGTAAATCTCAGGGAAGCTTGCTTGAACATGATTTCCCCTTTTGATCTTGCTGTTTTCAGAATTCTGTCTCTATCTGTGGGATTTGTCATTGTGACTAGGATGTGTCTTGGGGTGGTTTTTCTGGGGTCTCTTTTGGTTGGTACTCTTCGGGCATGCAGGATTTGATCACATATATTCTTTAGCTCTGGAAGTTTTTCTTTAATGATGTTCTTGACCATTGATTCTTCCTGGAAATTTTCTTCCTGGGTCTCTGGGACTCCAATGATTCTTAAGTTGTTTCTGTTGATCTTATCATAGACTTCTATTTTCGTCTGTTCCCATTCTTTGACTAATTTTTCCATTGTCTGCTCATTTGCTTTAAGTTTTTTGTCCAATCTCTCCTGCTGTATGGAATTGTTATGTATCTCATCTTCCACAGCACCAAGTCTATTCTCAGCTTCTGATACCCTGTCCCAGAGCTTATCCATTTTGTCATTCACTTCGTTTACTGACTTTTTCAGTCCTGTTAGTTGACATGTTATTTCAGTTTGGAGTTTTGTCATTTCTGCCTTCATATTTTCTTGGTTCTTATTAGTGTTCTGTTCAACTCGATCCATGGTTTCTTGGAGTCTGTTGAGCACCTTCCATATTGCTAGTCTAAAGTCCTTATCTGAGAGGTTGATTAGTTGTTCAGTCATTATCTGGTCCTCAGAATTGTCATCTTCATTGTCTATGTCTGATGCTGGCCTGCGTTGTTTCCCCATTGTCACACTTGTATTGTGGGTTTTTCTACGTGTTGTGATGGTATTCATTGTCTATATGATGTAGGCAGCACACTCCTCTGGCTCCTCCCTTTCTGGATGGGCTGACTTGCCTCTAAGGGAGGGGAGTCCTCCGTGGATGAAGCCTCACACCGGGTCAAATCTTAGGCCCGAGCATGCAACAGAGAAGACAGTCCAGATAGAAATGTTCGCTTCTGTGATATAGTGCCGTTCTTAGTGTGATTTTTCCTTCTTGTTGCAATGGAGTTCTTTCCTTAGAAAGAGTGCACGGCCGCGTAGCGAAGCGGAGCGGCTGTGCTCCTCTGAGCCTCTTTTTGCCCCACTCGCAAGAGTTTCACGCAAGAGGACAGTAGACAGACATAGACAGGTCACACTCACAGTCTTTCACAGCTGAGCCCCACTGGGCCGGTGTACTTTCGCGGATTTTCCCCGCCTGGTGTCACACACAGGGAGCCAGCTTTTGCAAAGGTTAGCCGGTTTTTATGCTCTGAAGTCCCTCCCTGAATATGGCATCTGGGCGAGTGAGGTTTCTGGAGCCTCTTTTTGCCCCACTCGCAAGAGTTTCACGCAAGAGGACAGTAGACAGACATGGACAGGTCACACTCACAGTCTTTCACAGCTGAGCCCCACTGGGCCGGTGTACTTTCGCGGATTTTCCCCGCCTGGTGTCACACACAGGGAGCCAGCTTTTGCAAAGGTTAGCCGGTTTTTATGCTCTGAAGTCCCTCCCTGAATATGGCGTCTGGGCGAGCGAGGTTTCTGGAGCCTCTTTTTGCCCCACTCGCAAGAGTTTCACGCAAGAGGACAGTAGACAGACATAGACAGGTCACACTCACAGTCTTTCACAGCTGAGCCCCACTGGGCTGGTGTACTTTCGCGGATTTTCCCCGCCTGGTGTCACACACAGGGAGCCCCCGGGACCTGATTTTTACATGGGATGAATTGTTAAGTCTCGTTTTGGAGGGCAAAGAATAGTACTTATTAATCTTCTGAAGTTTTAGACAGATTTTTTTCTTTCCCTTTATAAAGAACAATGTTAAATATTTACTGAATGTGCGTTTTATATGTACCATTCTAAACCTTTGGTACAATTCTTCTGTTGTGAGAAGAACACAGCACAAATCCATATTTTTAAATATATGACAGGTTTACTGAGGTTCTCAGCTGACAGTGCAGGTTAGATGATTTGGTGCAGATGCCTGGTGATATCACGGGTCCACCAGCGCTCCACCTAGCTATGCTGAACAGTGAAGCATGCAGTGTCATGAGCCCAAGAGCTCTAGAGCTCTCTTCCCAGTTCTATATTATATCCATTTGTATTAACGCATATTCAGAATTTTAGAGAAGTTAAGCAACTTGTCCAGGTCAAAAAGCTATAAAATGGCTATACTGAGTCAAGCTCAGGTAGACCTAATTCTATTACATTTTCTTCCATTGTTTTTAATTAAACACATATTTAATCTATTTGGAGCTTATATTGGAACATGCTGTGAAATAAAACCTTCATATATTATTTTCTACATATATAACCAATTTCTAAAAATGTAAATAATTGTTACACAAATTACAATATTTATTATTTTAAGATATTAATAACAAAAGGGCATGCCTATGACATCTGTTAAGAGGGAAACAGGAACACTAAGTTTATTTGTAAGCTTTGATTTTTTTCAAGGAAGGGTGCTTCTCTATGGGACTGGGGGCCAACAAGGATGACTAAGTATGGTATAAGGAGCTAAAGAAAAAAATTAGGTCCCGTGAGTCCCAGGCAAGTGATGCAATCCTTTGAGTTACAGCCCTAACCCCTGTTACATAAGCTTTGATTATATATAGCATAAGAAAAAAAAATATGAATCCTTAAAAACTCCCTTTTGAGAAACCTTCTGACTCCCTTACAGAAAAAATGACCCTTATTTCCATAAACTAACACACAGAGAGTATCAGGGCAAGGATTGAGAAAATATAAATGTGTGTGCTTATATACGCACATATACATAAATCTTAAATAACAATTAAAATGATGATTAAAACAAGAAGCAATAAAAGCATAACTTCCGGATATGTTATCTTTGTAAGTCTCTTAGGTATATTGTGAACTAGGAATGTGTTCTATTGCATTAAAACTTATAATTGGATCTTGCAGTCTGTTCAGTAATTGGTCTACAAATAGGGGGAAGAAATAACCTTCAATTCACACTTCCTTATACTGCCAAGATTTTTGCCACGCTGGACTCCATTTTCATGTGTATAAATAAGGAGTACAGGCAAGCCCCCAGGACTCTAGTCAGGTACTTAAACACAGAGAAATGCCACAGAAGAAAGCTGATTATTCAATATAACGCATTTCTCTGTCTAAACTTCTCCTGGATTCCAATTAAGTTAATGAAGCAGAGATTTATCTGTGTTTCTTCAGAAATGATTGATTAAAAAAATCAGTGGCAGATAACTTAGAAAACAATGGAGGGAAAAACTTATTGTGTTTTCTACAGCCATAATTGTCACAGACATGTAATTTCTAATGTTCCAAAATTCATCATGTAGAAAGGAAAGAAGAAACTAGAACTAGTCCTAGTCACCTAGTACTCTTCTAGAAAACAACCATTAAACATTTTCCTTCCATTGATGCTTACCTTCCATTGACGACTTAGAAAACTAAGTAAAGTAACTGATATCTGGGTAACTGAGTTAATTTCTCGACCTCTCTGAACTTTGCCCAATAAGAATACCTGCCTTATAACAGTTCTCTGGGGATTCCAGAAATACATGGAAATCTGACATTTAATGGGTAGTCAGTGGCAATGAACATCATTCTGCACAGGTTCTGATTTTAGGAATCTTGGAAGGGTGTCTGGGTCACTTGTTCCCTAGGTAATTTGCTGATATTTGTACCCCTTTAATTAAAGAAATCTTCTTTTGTTCCACTGTTAGAGATAAGGCCTAACTGCAAATATTGAAGGAGAATAGAAATTTACTTATATTTACACTAAGTTACAAATGATCCATATTAGATTTTGATGAGCTAGAGGGAGAAGGAAAATATTTGCAATATGTGCCTGCTCATTCATGCATTAAGCATACTTAGCACTGATAATGTGCCAAGTTGGCATCCCTCCTTAGGCGATGGTGGGAAGTCAAGCCGATGAACACTGAAAATGTTCCTCTCTCTTCCAGTCCCTTCTCATCTTTTAGGACTTTTTAACTTAGCTGCATTTTTAAGAATCTGCTGAATGACAGCATCAAACTCTTCCAAGATAATCCTCCATGGAATATTCAGCATTTGGTTTTAGCTATCATAGTAGTGTCTGCAATACATTTCTATTTAATTTTAAGTCATTTTTAATTCTAATCTGTTTCCAAACTTTATATTGCCAAATTGAGTAGAAATCCCATGTCAGTTACTATTGGACATTTTCCTCTCTGAGTCACTTTAGAATCCAGGGATCTTTTTGTTAAAGTGCAATAAAAATAAAAGATACGATATGTGACTTAATTGAGTTTTGACAAAAATTAGTCAGGGTGTGCAAAAGTTCATAATATAGAGTCATATATGGTAACACTTATTTTACATGTGAAAAAATTAATAATGCTGTGGGGGAAAATCTAGAATATATATATATAAAGAACTCATGATCTCCCTTACCCCCATTGCCATCATCCTCTTTTTTTTTTTGGTTTTTTGGTCACACTCAACAGCACTCAGGGGTTACACCTGGCTCTATGCTCAGAAATCCCTCCTGGACCATATGGATGCCAAGATTCGAGCCACATCCTTCTGCATGCAAGGCAAACACCCTAGCTCCATGCTATCTCTTCGACCCTGCCATCACCCTCTTACTCATAAACTCATAACTTCTCTAGGTGCAGTAAACTTGCTAAAGCAGAGAGCTCATGATATTAAGTCCCATCATCAACTTTAGCATCAGCCTTGCTACATTGCTACTACAATTATGCCTGAGGTATGAGGGTCCAGTCATCTTTCACTTAGCTTTTTTTAAATAGAGACAGCTACTGTTAATCCTAGGGCTCTGCAACACTTTTCTATAAAAGTCAGGTAGCAGATAGACTTACAGGTCACTTGTAGGTCAGTTCTATTGTTGAAGAGCACAGCCATGTACCATATGTAAATGAATGTGTGTGCATGAATCCCAATGACACATTAATTCCATACCTAAAACATTTTTTCAAAAGATTTTCACATCACAGAATTTTATTCTTTGTTTTATTTTATCTCTTTAAAATTGTTCTGTAGTATTCAAATTATTACCCCAAAAAAAGACAGTTAACAAGACTTAATACATGGTCAGTCTTTGATCAACTTCTACTCTAGTTTCTGGTCTTCAAAGAACTAGAGCAGGGGTCTCAAACTCAATTTACCTGGGGCCACAGGAGGCAAAGTCGGGGTGAGGCAGGGCCGCATAAGGGATTTTGCTTACTGAATATTTGCAATAAAAAATCGCATTACTAAGAAAAAAATCGCAAAAAATCACATTAAACATTTGCATACCCCGAACAGAACTGCTCGGGGTATGCGAATGTTTAATGCGATTTTTTTCTTACTGATGCGAATTTATTGCGATTATTCGGTAAGCAAATAATCGCGAATACTGCGATATCTGAAGGCCGGCCACGGGCCACAAAATGTTGTACGGAGAGCCGCAAACAGCCTGCGGGCCTCGAGTTTGAGACCCCTGAACTAGAGCATGATTTCTTTCTGATTGCAGTCTTTGGAAAATAAAAGCCTTTTATTTAATCATTGGTTTAACACAGCTTATAGGATAATCAATCCACTCAAAGTGTTTCCTAGAGTTTTCTGGAGAAACGATTTTTCAATTCTGCAACTAAGAATGTTTGGAACCTGGAGTAGCTGATTATCCAGTAAATTAGATGTCAGACAATTAAGAATCAGTGTAAATAGGGCCGGAGCAATAGCACAGCAGTAGGGCATTTGCCTTGCACGCAGCTGACCCAGGACAGACCTGGGTTGGATCCTCAACATTCCATATGGCCTCCAAGTCAGGAGCAATTTCTGAGTGCATAGCCAGGAGTTACCCCTGAGCGTCACCCTGTGTGGCCAAAAACAAAAACAAAAACAAAAACAAACAAACAAAAAAGAATCAGTTCCCATCTGCAAGTGAAAATCTATTGCCTTATTTAGTTGTCTTTGTCTTTATGAAGCCAATGGCCTCTTAAGAAAGGCAAATATTTTTGCTCATAACTTTTATCTTGAAAAAATGCTTGGAGAGGGGCCAGTGAGGTGGCACTAGAGGTAAGGTGTCTGCCTTGCAAGTGCTAACTAAGAAAGGACCGCGGTTTGACCCCCGGCATCCCATATGGTCCCCCCAAGCCAGGAGCCAGGAGTAACCCCTGAGCATCAAACGGGTGTGCCCCACCCAAAAAAAATGCTTGGAGAAAAGAGCTCAAATTATTGATGCAGGAACAGTGAAGGCTGGTCTCTGTGTTAATGCATGGTTCCCAGTATGCTTCAATATTTTCAAGAATAAAATGTTGAATAATAAAGAAGCTCAGAATCAGAGTTGGAAAATTGGAAAAGTTTTTGAAAAGTAGAAGAGAGATGAACTCTCCAGCTGGGGAGAAATTTTTTGCAGGATTAAGTATTGCTCTTTTCTGAGGGAAATGTGGGGGAGTGTTTCATAGAAAAACTGGTTCTTTGTATTACTAATCAAGTGACAAGAATGTTACATAGAACATGAGTATTTTACATAGTGCTCTGGCTAGTTTAAGGCCTTTAAAGTTATCTGTTTTATCATCTGCCTAGATATTGCCCATTACTTCTTAGTTTCCTATGAGCCTAAGGTCTGGGACTGACTCTATGATCTTAGGAAATCATTAATTTCCCATTCTTATAAAAAGCCAGGAAATTGCAGAAGTATTAAAAATGTAGAATGGGAAAAGTTAAAGTGGAACTGCCCACAGCAACTGGCAAGGGGAAACTGAGGCTTCCTCTTCATTATCATCTTAACAAATTACAGTGCTATTCAGTGAAAGTATAACTTAGTAAATTTTAACTTAACAAATGTTGGAGCTCTTATTTTAGTTATTCATGAATTGGGCAGCAGCTAATCAAGCAAACAAAAAATGAACTATACCAGGCAATAGAATTTTCACTTGCAGATGGGAATGGAGAAAGAAACACTATGCTAAAATATTGGACTGATTGTTTACTTTTCTTATAGATGATGGCAGGAGTCCATTAGACAATTTATCTAACTATACATAATTAAAACATTCCAAATTAAATTTTCATTCTTGGAGAGATAAAATTAAGTCTTGGTTTGGTGACAGGAGTCTTAGAAAAAGTGACTCTCTTTGGGATCCATTTTCTTTAGTAACAGTATTGGTTTTAGGGTTAAAGGAAGAGTAGCAAGATAAATTAGGAAAATCATCCCCCCATTGCTAAGTGCCTGAGTCCCAAATCTTAATCAACTGTTAGGGGAAAATTTATAAAACGAGATATTATAATAACTCAGATATGTGATAGATTCCTGTTAAACCCTTCTCCACCCCTACCTTGACCAGATATAGATGCCTGTTAAGTCTTTTTTCCGCCCCACCTTCTTGATCCCCCTTGATCTGGTATTTCACCTTGAAGCATCAAAGGCCTGCTGCCATCAGCCAATGCCCCTCCTAAGAGCTTGACATATTGAGACCTTATTTGAAAAAGGACAAGCTTACCATCTGATTGGATATTGTGTTTAAACCTGAAATAGGGATCGGCCTAAGCTTCCTTAAACCTATAAAAGACACCTTCCTAGATTACCCTGGGATTCTGGTTTCAGACTGCATGGCTGTCCCCGGAGCCCCAGAGCTCTGGAATAAACCCAGTTTTGCTTTCACATTCTCTGAAGGTATGTCTTGTGGTCATTATTGAGGCAATGGGCTTTTCCGGGACCCTGGGCTTCCTGCTTGGCCCCTGGGCTGTCTTGGATCTTGGGCCTCCCCAGGCCCTAGGCTTTCTCGGCCCCTTAACAAACCCTGTACTCAACCTGAAGAAATAACCAAATCTGGCATACTAAGCTTAAAGAGCAATAGTCCAAGCCCTTTTCACTTCTAGACTCTTATTTTACTAGAAACATCCAAATTCACACTGTAAAAATTGTGAGCTGCCTTACTTTTGTGTTAATTAAATCAATTCTGCATTATATTAGAAGCTCAGCTGGACTTTGTGAGAAGAGTCTACTAAATTTGTAAAGTCTTAGCAAAAGAACTTTCTTCTCTCTCATTATCCCCATCCCCACACTTACTGACCCTGCCATTAATAAGAGTTTGATAAAGTAATGTAGTCTTACCAAGAACCAAAGCTTCTATTTAGAGCATTTGTTTAACTAAGAATACTTCTCACTGGGAGACAATGTATGATTCCAGTCCCAGTTTAGCTTCTCCATCAGGCAGCTATGTGCTGTGTACAAACCATACCACCACACAAAGGCAATATGAGACAACAGAGTGGCCCCCACAGAACAGAAATCAGGGCCTTTGTCTGAAGTTGGAAGAATAAGGATATGGTGAATCTAATTGCATCAGACAGCTCAGGCACCACTGTGTGCTATGCTCAGGGTAACTGGCATCTAAACTACTTTCCCTGACTCTGGGGCGATGACTTGCTTCTTATGAGAAGTGATTTCTCTCCCAATTATTTGCTTTTGACAACTGGCTGTTTCTTGCCTATTGTGTCATCTAGTTCTACTTGCAGAATGTGCCTACAAAGGTGGGGTTGAAGCCCGATTGGGAAAGCTTTTGAAAATCAGCCAGGCAGAAACTTGAGGACAAAAGGAGTACAAAAAGACATTATTTGTACTCTGGGTTAAGCAGCTGTTGTTGGGGGGGGGGGGGAGGTGGGAAGGATAATAGAGTGCACCTTAAATCAAGCTGCAGAAAGGAGGTTGTTTAGTTTGCCGAGAATAGTGAAAGGAACCCCCAGAACAAGCATTTTTATAGCCTTCACTCTCCTCCACCAGCTGAGAATTGCTAATCAGGTTGCTGGTGGTAAAGTTCTCTAAATGAGCAGCCTGACAGCACAGCCTGACAGCTGGTAGTCAGGTTGCCATGTCAACAGGAAGAGACCCTATTGGGGTTTTATTTACTCATCACTAATTCCTCTGTCTGAGTAGCTCTTGGCTGTTAAAGAAGCTTAGAAACCTGATCTGTGACTCCTAAAATGCATCCTGGGGCGCAGAAATTGGTTTGACCCCAGGAGGGTAGTCTGGGAGTTTAGTAAAGTCCACACAATCTAGGAAAGAGAAAGTAGGGGAGGAAGAGTCACAAGAAGCATAGCATTTCATTGACAGGGGAACTGACATTCTGGCATATCTTACCATATGTTCATAATTCTGCTAAAAAGTACATAGATTCTCTTTTATTTTATCCTTATGGCTATCCAATACAATTGATATTACTTACCCCTTTTCTAAGATAAGCAAAAGAAGACTAAAGGACACCCAGGTACCAGCACAAAACAAAGGTGTTCCCCCAACTTCCTCCTTCCTTAAACCTCTTCCTTTGATATGCAAAAGCCCACTAGCTGGGTTCTCTCTCTCTCTCTCTCTCTCTCTCTCTCTCTCTCTCTCTCTCTCTCTCTCTCTGTCTTTCTCTCCTCTCTCCCTCCTCTCTCCTCTCTCTCTCCTCTCTCTCCTTCCCTCCCCCTTCCTCCCCCTCCTTCCCCTTCCCTCCCTCTCTCTCCACCTCCCTCTCCCTTCTTCCCCCTCCTTCCCCCTCCCTCCCTCTCCTACTCCCTCCCTCTCCCTCCCTCCCCCTCCCTCCCCCCCAGCCAAGAAAATTTGTGAAAATAATTGCACCTTCAATGAGGTCATTAACTCATAGAAAGTTTAGTAATCTCTTGTTGCTACTTGACTATATTCTGTTATGTCTTTTGTTTCTGAACATAGGTGGCTTCAGATATGCCTTGAAGTCTAAATTGATGTGCTCTTATGGGAACAGTATGGCAGTATTTTTTTAAAAAAAAAAATTAGGTGGCTCCCTGTGTGTGACACCAGGCGGGGAAAATCCGCGAAAGTACACCGGCCCAGTGGGGCTCAGCTGTGAAAGACTGTGAGTGTGACCTGTCTATGTCTGTCTACTGTCCTCTTGCGTGAAACTCTTGCGAGTGGGGCAAAAAGAGCCTCCAGAAACCTCGCTCGCCCAGACGCCATTTTCAGGGAGGGACTTCAGAGCATAAAAACCGGCTAACCTTTGCAAAAGCTGGCTCCCTGTGTGTGACACCAGGCGGGGAACATCAATAACAAGAAAAATAAAAACCACATGATCATATCAATAGATGCAGAGAAAGCATTTGATAAGGTCCAACACCCATTCTTGATCAAAACTCTCAGCAAGATGGGAATGGAGGGAACCTTTCTCAATATAGTGAAGGCCATCTACCACAAGCCAGTGGCAAATATTATCCTCAATGGAGAAAAACTGAAAGCCTTCCCTCTAAATTCTGGCACAAGACAAGGCTGTCCTCTCTCACCACTCCTATTCAACATAGCACTGGAAGTACTTGCTATAGCAATTAGGCAAGAAAAGGATATCAAGGGAATCCAGATAGGAAAGGAAGAAGTCAAGCTCTCACTGTTTGCAGATGACATGATACTCTACTTAGAAAACCCTAAAGACTCTATCAAAAAGCTTCTAGAAACAATAGACTCATATAGCAAGGTGGCAGGCTACAAAATTAACACACAAAAATCAATGGCCTTTCTATATACCAATAGTAATAAGGATGAAATGGACATTAAGAAAACAACCCCATTCACAATAGTACCACACAAACTCAAATATCTTGGAATCAACTTGACTAAATATGTGAAGGACCTATACAAAGAAAACTATAAAACTCTGCTCCAAGAAATAAGAGAGGACACACGGAAATGGAAACACATACCCTGCTCATGGATTGGCAGGATTAACATCATCAAAATGTCAATACTCCCCAAGGCATTATACAGATTTAATGCCATCCCTCTAAAGATACCCATGACATTCTTCAAAGAAGTGGATCAGACACTTTTGAAATTCATTTGGAACAATAAACACCCTCGAATAGCTAAAGGAATCATTGGGAAAAAGAATATGGGAGGAATTACTTTTCCCAACTTTAAACTGTACTACAAAGCAACAGTTATCAAAACAGCATGGTATTGGAATAAGGATAGGTCCTCAGATCAGTGTAATAGGCTTGAATACTCAGAAAATGTTCCCCAGAGATACAACCATCTAATTTTTGATAAAGGAGCAGGAAATCCTAAATGGAGCAGGGAAAGCCTCTTCAACAAGTGGTGTTGGCACAATTGGATAGCCACTTGCAAAAAATTAAACTTAGACCCCCAGCTAACATCATGTACAAAGGTAAAATCCAAATGGATTAAAGACCTCGATATCAGCCCCAAAACCATAAGATATATAGAACAGCACATAGGCAAAACACTACAGGACATTACAGGCATCTTCAAGGAGGAAACTGCACTCTCCAAGCAAGTGAAAGCAGAGATTAACAGATGGGAATATATTAAGCTGAGAAGCTTCTGCACCTCAAAGGAAATAGTGCCCAGGATACAAGAGCCACCCACTGAGTGGGAGAAACTATTCACCCAATACCCATCAGATAAGGGGCTAATCTCCAAAATATACAAGGCACTGACAGAACTTTACAAGAAAAAAACATCTAACCCCATCAAAAAATGGGGAGAAGAAATGAACAGACACTTTGACAAAGAAGAAATACGCATGGCCAAAAGACACATGAAAAAATGTTCCACATCACTAATCATCAGGGAGATGCAAATCAAAACAACGATGAGATACCACCTCACACCCCAGAGAATGGCACACATCACAAAGAATGAGAATAAACAGTGTTGGCGGGGATGTGGAGAGAAAGGAACTCTTATCCACTGCTGGTGGGAATGCTGTCTAGTTCAACCTTTATGGAAAGCGATATGGAGATTCCTCCAAAAACTGGAAATCGAGCTCCCATACGATCCAGCTATACCACTCCTAGGAATATACCCTAGGAACACAAAAATACAATACAAAAACCCCTTCCTTACACCTATATTCATTGCAGCTCTATTCACCATAGCAAGACTCTGGAAACAACCAAGATGCCCTTCAACAGACGAATGGCTAAAGAAACTGTGGTACATATACACAATGGAATATTATGCAGCTGTCAGGAGAGATGAAGTCATGAAATTTTCCTATACATGGATGTACATGGAATCTATTATGCTGAGTGAAATAAGTCAGAGAGAGAGAGAAAAACGCAGAATGGTCTCACTCATCTATGGGTTTTAAGAAAAATGAAAGACACCCTTGTAATAATAATTTTCAGACACAAAAGAGAAAAGAGCTGGAAGTTCCAGCTCACCTCAGGAAGCTCACCACAAAGAGTGATGAGTTTAGTTAGAGAAATAACTACATTTTGAACTGTCCTAATATTGAGAATGTATGAGGGAAATGTAGAGCCTGTTTAGGGTACAGGCGGGGGTTGGGTGGGGAGGAGGGAGATTTGGGACTTGGGTGATGGGAATGTTGCACTGGTGATGGGTGGTGTTCCTTTTATGACTGAAACCCAAACACAATCATGTATGTAATCAAGGTGTTTAAATAAAAAAAAATTATGCATTAAAAAAAAAATTAGGACTATTGCTTGGCTGCAAATGCAGCCTTGAAGTCCAGGAATTTAAAGCAACATTGCCGATACTGCGGCTTTTGTGCAATATAATTTTGGCTGCCAGGGCCAAAAGTGCAAGATGTGTGTAGGGTGCCCATTCTTATTCAAAAACAAAAAACAAAAATCAAAAAACAAACAAACAAACAAACAAAAAACGCCCTGGTGATATCAGCCCTGGAATTTTGATCAGATTGGTTTCTCTGAAGGTCTTAGAGGACTGGTGAAACAGGACCATTGATTAAACAACAATTATTTATAGTTTGACTTTTACTCATGAATGTGTTCCAGCAGGGGGTTTGCAGACTTGGCCATGCCTCAGAGCTTCAGAGAGACATTGCCACTACAGTGACCAGATTATGCTCATTGTCTTCAATCCAGGTCACATCAACAAACATCATTCCAGTCAAAGCTTCTAAAAATCCAAAGCCCAGATTCATTTTGATCCAATATTATGAATTCCACGACCCACATAGGGAGAAGTATTGATGCCACATGCCCTTTCATCTCACACTTCCGAAGCTGTGGTGAGTTGGAAGCTTCTGCCTGAACTCACCAAAGAGATTTTAGAGACTGCTAAATGACTTTTTATGTGTTCGAAATCAACTTCAAAGTAGGAAGCTCAGATTAAGCAAACTTTTTGTTTCTAGGCCACACCTGATTGGCCTCTGGACTTATTCCTGGTGATGCTGAGAGGACATGTGTGGTGCTGGAGATTGCAAGCCAAAATCTTTACTTGCTGTACTATCCTTCTGGCCCCCAAATCTACCAAATTCTTAGATTCTACTCCCACTCCTTCTTTCACTTGAACTACTAAGTATATTCTAAATATGCCCCTCAATTATTTTGGAAAAAATTTTTATTTTTCAGCAGGAAATTATTAAGCTTAAAACACTGATTACATCCTTAACTATAAGTCAATTCTCCAAGATGACTTTCTAAAAAGTTTTTTAATTTATGTGTACATATACATATATGTGTATTTGTGTATATATATATGCTTTGGTGTCACATCTACCAGTGATCTGGAGCTATTACAGGCTGTGCTCAATATTACTCAGGAGGTACTGAGAATAAAAACAGGGTTGGCTACCTTCAAGACAAGCACTTTACCTCCGATACTATTAATCCAGCTCTGTTTTCATTTTATTATTAAAATTAAAATGTTTTATTTATTGTCTATCTGGCTCTCAAAGAAATTCCTTTTTAAAAGCACTTTTTAGTGGAGTGAGAGCAGAGAGATAGTACAGGGGGTAAGTTACTTGTCTTACAATGTGGTCAACCCTGAATTCAACCCCTGGCACCAGATATGGTCCTCTGAGCCATGCCAGGATTCAGGGATCTCTCCTGAATATAGAGCCAGTAATAATCTTTAGGAATCCATGTGTGGTTCTATCCCCAAAGTAATGCCTTTAATAAGCATAGGGATGATTAACTTGTGAAAACTGACTAAATGTGTGAAAAAAGTTTTGTTTTGCTTCAAAATTTCTAAAATGTTGGTACAGTCCCTATAAAAATATGAGCAGTGGACAATGAAATGTTCTGTCATCCCAATGGCAGCAATTTCACTGCAGTTTAAGTATCAAGGGAGTAGTGTTTTTCTTAGATAGTGCAAAAAAATTATAAAAGAAACCAATTGAACTTAATTTGAATAATTAAGCATCTATTGCCCATACTGAAGGAACACATATTTTTTTGATTATTATTCGTCCATTGAGAAGTTTAATAAATGATGTATACACTGGCTTATTAACAGAGAAAACAGAATTGACTGTTTTCTTTATCATCAGTGGATTGAGATGCCTGGAGTAGTATTTACTATGCATTTAAAAACATATGGAGAGACCGAAGAATTACCTCTCAGAGAACATTATTCCAGTTTTTATATTTTGTGTTTGACAATCTTTCAAATATTTTACCTATTTTTATATTAACTCTTACAGTTGGTCTTTTAGTTAGCATGTTATTCTTTTAAGCTGTGAATAAAAGAAATACATCTTAAACATAGTTAAGCATAAAAGGGAATGTCTTAGCATACATTAAATGGACTACATTCAGGTTTGGTTTGATCCAGAGGACAAACTCCACATTTTCTACCTTTCTCTTTCTATCCTTATACTCTTTCTTTCCACTTTTCCTTTCCTTTAAGTATCTTGGCTTCTTTTTTCAACTAAACATGTTAGTGTCGTATAGTATTGTAGATGGATTCCTTTAAAAACCCAAATATGCCATCATCCTAGGAGATTGCAATTCTAGATGAAACAGGAATCAAATCATGTAGAGAAAATGTATGGGCCTTTCTTTGGACATGCAGAACACTTCTGACCCATTTGCTGTGAAAATGACACTATTGACTCATTTTTCAAGCTCAGGTCTGTGACCACTTAAATGGTCAGGCAGCAGATGTGGCTGATTAAAGTCGTGGGGATTTAAGATATTTTTTTCTAGTTTTAAAATCACAATTAACAATATTGGGAGACAATTCATGATTCTGACACTGTACTCAGGACCTATCCTTTGGAGTGTTCAAAGGATAGTTTATGGTGCCAGGGATTCAAACCATAGTGGAAGTTGAAGCAGCTACAAGCAAGGCAAGTTCCTTACTTCTCAAACTATTTCTCTAGCCCAGAGAGTTATGTCTGAAGGTACTACTCAGTAAAGAAAAAGAGAAAGTTAACAAAAACATACATAGTACCAATCTCACTTTTGCAGATGAAGAAATTTTAATGGTCAAGGTGTTTTTAAAAAAAAATGGAGCCAGAGAGATACTACAGTGGATAGGGCATTTACCTGGCATGCAGTAAACCAAGGTTAAATTGTCAGCATCTCATATGGTCTCCTGAGCACCACCATAAGTCCTGGTGGCAGAGCCAAGAGTAACCCCCTGTGCATTGCCATATGTAGCCCAAACCCCTGCCCCAAAGTCCTTGGGAACCAGAGATAGTACAAGAATTAAGGTACTTGCTTTGAATGTATCTGATTCTGGTTTGAACACCAGTATTAAATATGGATTCCTAAGCACACCCTGGTATCACTCCAGAGAATAGATCCAAAAATATCCTCTGAATATCACCAGATGTTCTCCAATGATGCTTCCAAAATAAAATAAACAAATGTAATCCACAAACAACATATGTTAATGATGGCATCAAATTTATTTTTCTAAAAATCCTATCCACTCTTCAATAAGTGGTGTTGAGAAAACTAGTCAATTACCTGCACAAAAATGAACTCAGGCCTCTTTTTAATACTATGCAAAAAGATCAAATCAAAATGAATTAAAGACCTTGATAGTAGACCAGAAACCATAAGGTACATAGAGGAAAATATAGATAAAATACTCCATGACATTGAGGCTAAAGGCATCTTTAAGGAAGAAACAGCACTGTCTAAGCAAGTGGAAGCAGAGATAAACAGATGGAATTACATCAAAATGAGAAGCATCTGCACTTCAAAGGAAACAGTGACTAGGATACAAAGGCTACCCAGGTAATGGGAGAAACTGTACACTCCAAACCCAATACCAATAAAGGGTTAATATCTAAGATATGTAAGGTACTGGCAGAACTGAAGAAAAGCACCTAATCCTTTCAAAAATGGAGAGAAGAAATGAATGGACATTTCATCAAAAAAGAAACACAGATGGCCAAAAGGCAAATTAAAAAGTGCTCCAATCACTAATCATCAGGATGATGCACTATCACAAAGAACAAGAACTATTAGTGCTGGCAGAGATAAGGAAAGAAAGGAAATCTCATTCACTGCTGGTGGGAATGCCACCTAGTCCAACCTTTCTGGAATACAATATAGATATCTCTAAAATACTGAGAATTGAGCTTTTATATGATCAAGCAATACCACTCCTAGAGATTAACCCAAGGAACATAAAAACACAATACAAAACTGCCATCTGCACTCTATGTTCATCACAGCACTAGTTACAATAGCAAGAATATGGAAGCAAATCTAGTACCCAACAGATGAGTGGCTAAAGAAACTCTGGTACATCAACACAATGAAATGCCATGCAGACCTTAGGAAAAAATAGTCATGAAATTGGCTTACACATGGAAGGACATGTAGATTATTATACTGAATGAAAAGGGAAAGGGATAAATACAGAATAATCACACTCACCTGTGGGATATGAGGAAAATGAAAAGGCAGTGTGGGGATGATATCAGAGACAATAAGAGATGAGGATTAGGAGGACCAGACCATGGTAGGAAGCTTGCTATAGAGAGCAGAGAGTGCAGTTACAGTAGAGGTTAGTTCCACTATAAAAGTGATAGTTGGAATGGATCACCCTGAACAAGAACTGGGAGCTGACAGGGAATAAAGAGGCATGCAGGCCCCGGAGAGATAGCACAGCGACCTTTGCCTTGCAAGCAGCCGATCCAGGACCAAAGGTGGTTGGTTTGAATCCCGGTGTCCCATATGGTCCCCCGTGCCTGCCAGGAGCTATTTCTGAGTAGACAGCCAGGAGTAACCCCTGAGCACAGTCGGGTGTGACCTCCCCCACCCCCACCCCCCAAAAAAAACAAACCTTTCTGAACTGATGGTTTCTTTAACTCCATTCCCTGAGCTGCACAGCCACAAAGATCTCTAGAAACAGAGGTCTGATTTTACCATCCAAGACAAAGCAGAAGTCTTCGGCACACCACAAAAGCAGCAATGGGAGAATAAATATCATGCAAGAAGTCTAGAGTTAATCCCATGACAGTATACTTCAGGGGTGGAGAAACCCTGTGTCTCCTAGGTCAAGGGAATTCCCTCTACAATAACCCCAATAGTTACTGTGCCTATGCAGGGGGATAAAGAAAAGGAGAAAAAAAAAAGCACAAAACAATCATTTTTCCACATGTTTATTTATCGATTGATCGATTTTTTTGACGTCTTTATTTTGGTGTGGAGATTACGGTTGATGTCTCCAATAGTATTTTATTTTATTTTGTCTTGTCTTTCTCTTTCTCTTTGCATTCGAGCATGAGTTGATTTCAGAACTGAGACTATTTGTGGTGCCTATCTTTATTGCTGTAGTGCTCACCGGTTATTTAATTTGATAATTTTTTCTGTATAGTTGTGGTATTTCAATTACCTTTTTCATACTCTTTCTCAAACTGAGGTTTGAAGCCTCTAGAGAGACACAGCCCATTTTCAGTGTATTTGACTTTTGACTTCTTTTTTTTCCCCTCTTATTTTGTACCGCATTCTATTGCTTTTCTTGCCTTCAAACAAAACCACATACCTCGATTTTTCTAGCTCTGCCTCTTAAATAGAAGGAGAAACGAGGGTTCCAGGACCAAACAGATATGCGATCACTAGTAGTAAGCCAGACAAAGAGGGGTCCACCTACTCTAGCAGCCCGGGGGGTGATGGTGGGGGCTATGGGTTACAGGAAGGGAACAGGGATGGGGAAAGGACAAATTTGGTGATGGGTATTCCCCTGATTCAATGTTAATATGTACCTAAAACACTACTGTGAAAGATATGTAAGCCATTATGGAAAAAAATGTTTTTAATCAGAAACTTTCTTTGACTTACATGTATTATTATTATATCAATTATATTATATGTTATGTTATGTCACTATATTATGTTATGTTAGCTTACCTCATTATGTTAATCAATTTTGTCTCTTAAATAAATTCTTACAATAAAAATTTAAAAAAAAATAAATAAAAAAATTAAAAAAAAGAGGCATGCATGGCACCCCTTCAATCACAGTAGTGCAAACCACAGTATCAAAAAAGAGGGAGGCAGGATGGAAGGAAAATGCCTGCCCCAAAGGCAGATGGGGAGGCTGGGAAGGAAGAAAGGGAGTATCACAGAGAGTGAGAAGGAAATTGGGGACATTGGAGCAGGAAATGTGCACTGTTGAACTTCGTTGTACATTGTATGAATATAACTCAATAATGAGCAACATTTTCTGTGGGGGAAAAGGCATTATGTACAACCTTGTAACCACAGTGCTTAAATAGAAAAAAATAATTTTCTGCAAAGGATTTTTTAAAAAGACTTGAAATTTGACAATGATGTGAGAATTCATTTGGTTTTCTATTCTGGCTGCTTCCCTGTTGCTGGCAGACCAGCACATTAACTTAGAAGCTTCTGAAGTAAAACCACATATCCATCAGTCTTCATCATATCTAAACTTCTTCAGAGTTCTTTCTCTTCTCCATCACCAATAGTTCTCTTGTCCTTATTTATTTATTTATTTATTTATTTATTTATTTATTTATTTTTGGGTTTTGGGTCACACCTGGCAGTGCTAGGGGCTACTCCTGTCTCTACACTCAGAAGTTGCGCCCAGCAGGCTCAGGGGACCATATGGGATGCCAGGATTCAAACCACCATCCTTCTGCATGCAAGGCAAACGTCCTACTGCTGTGCTTTCTCTCTGGCCCGATTCCTCTCTTCTTACATCTTTCAGTGGTTTGATACTGTCATTAAAAACTATTTTCTTCTTTTCTCTTCACTCCTATGTATTTCCATTTAGTTGTGGTTAACATTAATAACATTAGACCCCCTTCTTCAATGTTCATTTAAAATTCTCATTCTGGCTTTCTATATACATTATTGTCTTGCACTTTTGATACCATACATCTATCTTTGTGGGAAATTTTGTTAGACTACCAAAACATAATCTTTTGCTCTTTCCTTTGTTTAATTCCTTCCTCTCTTCCCCCTTCCATCCCTACCTGCCAACCACTCTCTCCATCTCTCTGTCTCTCTCACACATACACACACAGGTAGTTTGTCTTTTCACACTTTATTTTATATATGATCCCTTCCCTATCTCTCTCTCCATTCAATTCTACTCTTTCAGCTGAAAACAGAGGAAGGAAAAGACTTTCTTCTCCCTCCATATGGTTGATGAGTGAAGGTGGAATCAATGCAAACTGGACTGTGCACAGAGAATAATACTCAATGTCTAACTGATCTATCTTAAAATTCACGATCCCAAATAAATCAATCATACATGCCCAACATTTGTACTGCCTGTCACTCCTCATGGTCCTACTCCATGCATGCTCCCACCCTGCCAAATAGCTCTTTGTGCCCTCACTCTCTACTGGCACTTTTAAAAATTCCTTTCCCATTTGCTTGGTTAATAACTCTACTTCTTTAGGGATTGAGGAAAGAGAAGCAATCAGAGAACATATTCCAGCATTGCTTCCACCTAACCTACTTTCATTGCCACATACTTTGCCACCCTTCCTATTTCTTTGCTAAAGGTGTTCTCTTGAGCTGCTTTAAATATCACACATAATAAAAGAACTCAATCACTATCTGCCCATTTTCCTACACCTTACTCTGCCTTTTACACTGTGAGTTCTGTTCATCAGCTTCTTCTGCTAGAACATTGCAGGCACGCATCTACCGATAGGCCTGCTTCTTCTCTTGGTGTCTGTCTCTCCTGTCAAGCTTCTGATAACCCAGATCTCTTGAAATCTTCCCTGTTGACTAGTTTTACATTTCTTGTAATGTTAACTTAGCAAAAATGACTATTCCTTACCAACCAACTACATATGGTATCCATATGTTCCCTTATTCCATGTTTTTTTTTTACAAAAGGCCACAGGGTTTGCTGTTGTTGCCATTCTTGTTGTTGCCGTTATTGTTATTTTTGTTCTTTCCACTACATGGAGGTAAATTTTTGAAAACCAGGGGCTTGTGTCTCATTTGTAAACCACTGTTGATAGGGTTCTTAATAGACTGTAACATTTGTAGGGTTCATCAAATTCAAATGATGAAATCTGAACTAAAATAAATTCAATTTATTATTTGAATAAATGCATACATCTGACTTTAAAAATGTGCTTCCAAGCACAGAAGGCAGTATCCTTATTGAAACTTGGCTTTTCTGCAATAAGGAGATGGCCCCCAACTTCATACCTGTCAGGTTCTCTTCAGAACCAGCTCACAGTCCCTCCACAATGAGATAAGGGGCTCATCCCCTGACTGTTTTAGGATCCCCTTCTTTGCCAGACAAGGCTCCCCTGGCCCAACTAGGCTATGCTCTCCCAAATGAAGACCCTCCCCGAAGGGCAGGGATCTTCCCCAATCAGGTCAGAATACCCTCCCACAATCAAATCTGTGTCTTCTCAGAGCCCCAACCAGGGCTGAGTCCCCATAACCCGATCAGGAGCTTATGTCCTGTGGCGACTGTTCCTTCCTCCTATTGCCCCAAAGCTAGGCTTCATGCACAGTGGCATGCTGTGGCCACTAGTTCTAAATATTGAGGGGGACACTCATGACTATTTCACTGAGAATTATTGGGGCCTGATTCTCTTCAATGAACTCCCAGCCTTACATGGAACAATTGGGACAGGTGGCCCCAAGTTCCCCCTATTTCTGAGGTGTTCTGTTCAGAGAACTGGTCTTCTAAGCCTTTCTTCTAAGTCCTTTCTTTCCCTAAACTCATACTCCTAGGATCTCTAACCTCAGACTTCCAACACAGCAGACAAAACATTTTAGAATATTCCATTCTAATTCATATCAGAATAATTTTATGTTTGAGTTTGGAGAAAGTACACCAAGATGATGGGGGTAGGCCCAATTTTGTTCCTGTATGGTGGTGGGGCTGACGCAGGGTAGGGGTGGCTTTTACCCTAAGTCTGAATTACTTAAAGTTCCCCCTGCAGCAGCAGCCACATGTCAGGCATCTCATGAGGGCTCTCCTGAAGCGGGTCCCAAAGGTGGCCTGTCTGTGTTTCCGTGGCTTTGTTAGCCTTCTCCACCATTTGGGGCCACGGTGATTATCAGGTGTCGCAAATCTGCTCTGGCTCTGGGATCCAGATTCCAGGTGGATCGAGTCCAGGTCCATTGTGGGAGCAGAGAGATTGTAGTTGTGATCCAGGCCAACACCGGTGGTCAGGAGGGGCCCTTCAGGAAGGTGGACAGAGGAAGGGGCCGGGGCAGATGGCTGGAGGTCCTCTTGCTCTTCGTGTGTAGGGTGTGCGTCCCATCCTGGTCTTAGAGGAGAATTGGGGGGTGGAATTGGAGGCACAGAGGAGCAGAGTGTGAGAGATGGGCCAAGTGGAGTGCCTGGGGGATCCTCAGAGGGAGGGATGGGTTGGGGTCCAGGTGGGGCTGTGGGTTCCGGGGAACCGATGCTCCTAATGCCCCTGAGAAGACGTGTAATCGAAGGGATGAGGGCAGGAAGGTGGATCATGAGGACCAGAGGAACAACCGTGGCCCGGTTGAGTGGGAAGGAGCGACTGGCTGGTGCACGGGAGCGCAGGTCTGCAATGATTTCATCGATGACAGACAGGTCTATGGAATGGAGAGCATCGATGATGAGCCAGATGAGGCAGGCCAGATTCGACATCACGAGGATGGTGCAGAAGACGGAGCGAGAAGCATGGACAGCAGATATTGGGAGGCACTGCCGGAAGATGCGGATGTTCTGCGTCATGATGGAGGGATTGATGCAGCGCCTGCAGAAGGCAGGGAAAAGAGATATAGTGGGAGGACCATAAGCGACTGGGCCCCCTTCCCATGGTCTCTCACCCCTGTCTTCACCTTCTATTCCACACACTCATCCCAAAGCCTTCCTTCACCTGGGGCTCTCTTTCCCGCACCAGGAACCCCAACACCCCTCCTTAAACAGGGGAAGTGGGGGAGGCAGAGACAGTCACCTTTGAGGGGTTCTGGTTCCTGGGATGACCCTGAGCTCGGCCAGTCCCTGACGGATCTTCATTTCTAGGAATCCAGGAGAGTGACTTTGATTAATGAAGACCATGGCCCTGGCACTTCCAGAGTTGCCCTGCAGGGTACTGGGGGGATGCTAGTCTCCTAGAGCCTCAGAAAACAGGGAAGGGCAAGGGCCAATGGTACATATAGGCCTACGGCCTCCTCTGCAGAGCCCTTTCAGAAGTCTCTGGGCATCAAACTGCGGTTGGTCCTTAGCCTCAGAGTTCAACATTCTGCCCAGCAGAGTCTGATCTCGCTATACCTGGAATCTCCCAAACTCAAAGGCTAGAGTTTTATCCTCTCTTTTCTCCCAGGGCCAGCTGGGAGAGCAGGGGGCATCATTAAGTAGGCATCTCCCTACTTCATGCCCAGTGATAGAAAGAACAGATTCTGAGGAGTGTTTTATCTTGTCATTTCAGCTCAGCAGTTCCTGCGTGGTTTTATTATTATTATTATTACTATTATTATCTTTTTTATTATTATTTGCGAGACAATGTGGAAGTAAAGATCATTCACAGAAAACTGGAAGAGAGGGGAAGGGTCTCCCTGGGAGAGAGCTCAAGTGGAAAAGCAGAAACTCACCCCTTTGTAACTCGAACCACTTTCTCCTGCTTTTGTTGCCCTGTGAGATGAAACCAAACAATGAATATTGGGGATCCAATGTTTCCCTCCTCCCTTAGAAAATCACAATCATGAACCAAGATCAAGGGGTTTCTAGCATTGAGCAGAAAGGTGGATTCATCCTTGCATTTAATCCAATATTTTGCTTTTTGTTTTGTTTGTGCTTTCCTTTTACCTCCTCCAAACCATGCCAGGATTTTTGATGTTGACAATGGACCCCCTGTACAGGAAAGTTTGGAGAGGAAGACCCTATCTCCCCTATGTTCCCTCTGGCTGACACCGAGGTCAGAAAAGGATCCTGGTTCTGCCTCTGCTCTCCTGATCAGCTAGTAATAAAGGCAAGCTTAATGTTGCCGCCCTCCCAATAATGGAGTCATGTTGAGTTATTCCTCATTTATGGACACCTCAGCGTCTCCAGAAAGGGGCTGGAGAGATAGTACACTGGTAAGGTGTTTGCCTGGCATGCTACTAACCCAGAAGGGACTGGGTTTGATTTCAGGCATCCCATATGGTCCCCCAGTCTTCTAGGGGTGAGTTCTGAATGCCGAGCCAGGAGAGCACCTGAGTGCCGCTGGGTGTGGCCCAAAAACCAATCAATCAATCAATCAATAAAGTTAAAAAAAAATAACAGAGCTTCCAGAAAGGGAAGCTCAGTTCCTCTGTGATAGTATCATTATGATTACTGGGTTTTTAGACTTGGGAACCTGCCACCCACCCCATATTCAGTTAAGCTCAGGGGGCCTCTGTCTTTACCAAATGTCTGTCCTGTCCAGTCTGTCCTCCTAGATGAGTGAGGTCCCACATTCTCTTCAGAAACCCAAGAAAGGTGATTCTCTGAACCAAGCAAACTCACACTTCCATGTGCCAGGAGAACGAGAAATCACCACCACCACTAAACACAAGTACTAGCCCTGGCTCCTACCTTTTTGGTGGATCCCAGCCATATTATAGTGGTATAAAGAGTTAATCGAAAAAGAGCCCCAAGTATCTCCAGAAATGGAGACGGGGTCCTACGAGTCAGCACTCTTGAGCCTAAGCTCAAGAACAGTTCCATCAGGAGGAAGAGGTGCCATAGCACCAACTCCACCATCCTGACAGCAAGCTGCCGAGGCAACTGAGCCCTCAGCACAAGACTCTGATTAATACAGGACAGGGCTACTTGCATCACAAAGCAGGGAGTGTCCCCCAGGGTTCCACAGGGGATGAAGATGCCCATGGTTCCTCTCCTGCCTGCTACCCAAATGTTTCTCACACCTATGATGCCCTTTCTCTAGGTCCCTGTGCTGTGCCTGCCATTTCACCATTCATCCTCTGATGTGCTCTATCACCATGAAGGGTCCTGTTGGTTCTGCTTCAAACCCAGCTTTTGCCTAAGAGGTCTCGACTCTCAGCAACCTTGACGCAGCTCTCACCAACTGATTCCACATCTGAAATAGGCCCTGAGAGTTTTGCAGATTTCACACTGATGGATATATGTGTTTTTACATCCTTATTTCCTAGAAATGCTTCCTGGCCAACATGAATCCAGCTTTGTGAAGTCAATTTCTTTTGCACTTAGGTGTACAAAATGGAATGTGTACATTTTATTTTTGGTTGCAGTTTACCTTTACCATTTTTCATTATGGTGGCTAAGCCAATTAACATGACCAAACCGTTTGAACATTTCCAAAGTGGAAGTAGAAAATATGTGTAAGCTAGTGTTTAGCCATATTGCTGCTTATTTTAGTCTTCTCCCTAATTCAGTCCACATAAACTCAGATTTTCAGGTCTGAAATCAACATACATAGGGACATACCGACATACACAAGTATCAATGTTTTTATTTTTTATTTTTCCCATACCTGGTCTTACCCAAGACATACACCTGGCTTTGTGCTCAAAGATCACTCCTGGCAGTGCTAAGTGGAACATATGGGGTGCTGGGGATCTTATCCATGTCAGCTGTGTGCAAGGCAAATGCCCTATTTATTGCACTATTGCTTGGCCCCTAGTGCTCACGGTTTCTTTAGCAAGCCTAGACAACAGCTTTCAGTAGCAAAAGTTGAAACTTTCAAAGCTGTTGTCATTGTGCAGCCAGTAAGGCTCTTGCTTGCCTTGCATGCAGCTGATCTGGGTTTCATCCCATCTGGTCTCTGAACACTGCCAGGATAATTTCTGAGTACCAAGCCAGGAATAACCTCTGAGCATTGCTGGGTATAGGGGTCCTTCTTGCCTCCCCCCACAGAAACCCACACAAAAGTAAATCCTTCCCCATTCCCTGCTCAATCTTTATTTTCAAATTTTGAGGATTAGTGATGGCTGAGGTGGTGCTGGGCTGTGATGGGGTAAAGCCTATGCATAGTGTGCCTGGGGGTTAGACATAGCTGGAATCACATTAAGGCCTTGCAAGTACTCTGTGTATTTTGTACCACTTGGGCTATCTTCTGAGCCCAACCAGGCAAAAATGAACCCAAATAAAAGTTAATGAGAGATTTTAGTATATATATATTACTATTTTTTGCAATAATCAACACTTTTTTTTGTAATGACTTATTTGGGGGAGGTGATATTTTAGTGGAGCCTAAGGCTACTGCTGGGTCACTCCAGAGTTTGGAACACAACCAAGTGATTTGAGGGACTGAACCAGGGACACATTTTACAATTAAGCTACTTGAGCTAGTCCCTCACCCTAACTAACATGTATTGCCAGCAAAGCTCAAGGCTTATTTCTGGTTCTGTAATCAGAAATTTTTTTCCAAATGTGCTTGGAGGACCGACCATATGGATTGCTGCCAATCAAACCCTAAAACTGACCACACAAAAATATCTCTCATATAAAGCCGGCTATGCATCATGGACACCACCCAGTCTAAATCACAAAGTCCAGTCCTTTGAGTTTATGGCCTCAAAGTGAAGACTAATCTATGCAGATTTAATTAGCATATCTCAGAGGAACTAAAAATCAGAATGCTTACTAGTCAACAGAATGTGCAAAAACAAAACAAAACAAAACAGAAAACCCTAAACCAGCTTGTGCCTTCTCTGACTTCTCTCTGACTATACTCCCTTATTTCAATACTAAAAATAATGCCTTTGTATGGAGATAAACCAGCGCTAGTCAGACCTGCAAAAACACTTTTTGTCCTCTGTGTATGTATACTCAACTTGCTGCATTTCCTGATGCTACAACCTCTCCTGCCTTAAAAAACTTAACCCGTTTGATGTGAGGGGAGCCAGAAAAGGAATAAGGTCTGAAGCCACCTTCCCTGTCGCCCAGCAGAAGCTTACAGTGAGCTCACTTTGTCCATAGACCCATTCCAATGTACACTGAAAGTGAAAGAACCTTCCTGTCAAAAACATCTTCATTTCTCTTTTTGGGTAGCACCATTATTGGCCCATGGCTAATAGTGACTCTCTTTCAGGAATAAAGCTAGCATGTGTTGTATTTATGCTTGAAATACACAGGTACCTAGATCACCCCACAATCCTCAATAAGTTTGCTAGAACACTGCAGGTATAGGACTCATTCCTGGGGCTTTGTATCAACTAGGAGCAAAGGAGGCAAAGTCTTTGACGAGTATCTTGACAATGATTTAGATACTTCTGAGAGTAGAATGCAGGACCACACTTGGGCTCAGCAAGTGTTCTTCCACTGAGGTACATTCACAAACACAAGAGGATTTATTAAGTGTAGACAGGGGCAGTGAAGAGAGAGAACAGGAGGCAGTGGACCAGCATTAGGTATGACTGTGACCACAGGGAGACTTGGGACCTGATCTAGTTTCATCAGGGAAGAGACCTGAGCCAGATCAGTGCTCCATAGCCTCACATATCTTCTTGTCATTGAACCCAGCACATTACATATAAATCATCCCTCACGTGCCAAGGTCACAATAGGAAATCAAGGTAGAACCCCTCCACACTTAGTGAATGAACAAAGGAGTTCTGAAGATATAACTAATATAACAGTCACCTATGTAGCTTCTCTGATAAGGAAGGAAGGACATATTTGGCAAGCAGCAAAAACATTCCCAACATTTTCCTTTCCTCTTTAGAAAAAAAATGTTAATGACGTTCAAAGAACTCAGAGAAACCATGGAACAGGCAGCTCCTAAGATTCAGTGGAGCTGAGACTAAAAATGAGAAAACTTCAAGCAGAAACAACAAAACGAAAAACTTGGTATGCAAAATTAAAAACTCACCGGAGGGCCTCATCAGGAGAGTAACAGCTGCTGACGACAGAATCAGTGAGCTGGAAGATGAGCAACACAACACTTCCATACAACAAAAAAGGTAGAAAAGAACCTCCAAATTAGTGAAGAGAAGATAGAAAAAATACTGAAAATAAGTGAACAGACAACAATGGAACCCTGGGATAAATTCGACAGAAACAACACAAGAATCATTGGGGTCCCAGAGCTCCAGGAAGAAAACTCACATGAAGCATCAACAGTGAAAGACATCATTGCTGAGAAGTTTGCAGAGCTGAATAGTGTGTGTACCCCTATCCTGGATGCCCAAATATGAAAATCATAGATAGAGCCTAGCTACTGGATGCAGCAAAAGCAAAGAAGGAAATAATGCAGCCAGAATTTCATTCAGGTTTGAGGGGAGGATACACACCTTCATGAATAAATAGCAGTGTGGGAACTTTACAAACTAAAAAACAACCTTAAAAAATAATTAAATAGCAAAACAAACTAAAACACACACTAAAAAACTAAACATCTCCAGAAAGATTTCACAAAACCCCATGACAATAATCTCTCTCAAAGTCGATAGGCTAAATTTACCACACAACATGCCAGAAAGAGTAGAAATATTGATCAGAAAGTTGAATCCAAAAAGTTTGCTGCTTGCAAGAAACAAACTTGAACAATCAGAGCAAACACTGACTCAGAGACAAAGGTTGAAAAATGATTTTCAACAACACAACCTGTTAGAAAAATCTGAGGTGACCATTCTACCTTAGACCACATAGACAACATAGACTTCAAGCTTATAGACCATATTCTCTCTTTGCTTTAAATAAAGCACCATGAGATACACAATTACAAAGTTGTTCATGATTGAGCTTCAATCCCAAAAGTCCAACCATCCCTTCACCAGTGTACATTTCCCACCACCAATGCCCCCGTTTCCTCTCATCTTTCCCCTGCCAGACCCTGTCCCCCATCCCAAACTTCCCCTCCTGGTGCATGGGAATTGGTTTAATAAAGAAAGAGGAATTCTGGCTTTTTGGCTTTGGGAGACACCACAAAAGAGAAGTCATGTGAAACCACTGACTCCATTACTCTCTCCTGACTGGCTTGGCTTATTATTTCTTCTGTGGTACCGTGTTTCTCAGACCAGTCCACCTGGGGTTAAAGATATGGTACATAGGGTGATCTCACAAGTTGTGGATTTTTATTTTACAGGCTATATGCTTAAAATAGATTATGATGTAGCCCTTAAACATCAAACGTTTTGAAAAATTTTATGACAAAATCAACTTAGCACATTGTTAACAGGAAGGCACGCAAGACAAAACTACCTAATACTGTATATACAAATAGTAAAATAAATATATAGAAACTAAGTATGAGTAATGGTAGTGTGGAAATAGTCAAAGATCACTAAGATGAGAATAAGTAAAGAACTAAATTGAGACTTAATCTGAAAAGCAAGCTTTCTCCTGTTGGACACTGGAAAAACACAGGGCAGAATAGGAGTAACCCTAAGTATTATTTGGTGGTTGGCAGTGCAGAGGACTCTGCTTAAACACTGGTAGGTTTCCAAGAGGGTTCTGGGTGATTTTTTTTCCTAAAAAGGAGGAAGTGGAGCCGAAGCGGTTGTGCAAGCAGTAAGGCGTCTGCCTTGCACGCGCTAGCCTAGGCAGAACAGCGGTTCGATCCCCAGGTGTCCCATCAGGTGCCCCAAGCCACGAGCAATTTCTGAGCTCATAGCTAGGAGTAGCCCCTGAGCATCACAGAACGTGGCCCAAAAACCAAAAACAAAAATTAAAAAGGGGAAAGTAAGCTAAATAATGCCCTGAGTGGAGGTTTTTCATTAGCGACCAGCTTCCTGATTTCCTCTCTGATTCCTACAGGACCAGTCAGTGACAGTCAAATATGTACCTCTAAATAATCCCAAAGTCCTGCTTCTGCTGTTGATTGTCTAGAGACAGAGCTTGTGGTTTAATTTCCTAGACTTCTTGTGCTGAGTGTGAGTCATAGTATTATTTTTAAACATGGGTGGGTCATTGTCTGTGTACTGTTCCTGAGCTTGCAAAATGGTAACTAAGCCTATCACAAAAGTTTTGGACTCATGTTGATTTTTTAATTTTCTTTCAAATTTGTCTCAGATTTTTATAACTATCACTATTACATGTTTTCCTAAGGGAAAAGGGCGTGAGTTCTTAGAAAGGATAGTTAATGTTCCTGAAATAGCACAGCTAAATAACTGATCCAAAATTAACAGGAATTAAGATAATCTATTGTATGTATTCTAGGAAATTTGAAAGCTTAAACCCTGAAAGCAATGATGAAGAAAACAGGAATAACAATTTTACCCAAAATGAGCACTTATTCAGATAGAAATTTTAAATGAACTAGTTAAGTTTTATTGTTTAATAGCTGATGCACTTTTTTAGTGTGCAGAACTATGTCTTTTTTCACTTTTGAAATTTTGTTCTATTTTTCTGTAATTGGTTTTTATTAATTAACTTTCTTTATTTTAGACACTCGTTTACAGAGCTGTTCATATGACATTTATTGGTAGCATTCCAAAACCAATTCTACCACCAGTGTAACATTCCTTTCACTCTTGTCATAAGTTTCCCAACCTCCCTAAAGCCTACCCTTTGGCAGGTACTCATGATTTACTTAATACTGCTTGGTACAAATAAATGGCAATAGAATTATCAAAAATGTATTAAAAAAAGTATTTTTGAAAATTATCATATCTCACAATGTAGTCTGTTGAGATTATGTGACTTCTATGTTATTTTCATGTCTAATTTGGTGTATTTCTATTAGGAACTTAGTATTAAAATTACAAGGGTGGTGTGCAGCTGCATACACTGCTTCATGATCCACATCTTTGAGCATCTGTGGAGCTGAGCTGATGATCTTATACAGTGGCAGCAGTGGTGTGGGAGGCTCTCTGAAGGGCCCTGATGTGCTCAGCTGTGAGCCATAAGTTTTTATCTGCTACTTCTGCTTCTTTTTCAAGAGTTTAGATGAGTTTATGGTGTTGGCAGGAGGTTCTAGATTATGGATTCTAAAAGTACAGTGGAGCTAGGAGAGGTGGTCCAGCCTGGCTTAGCTCCAAACTATCACTGGAGGTGTCCGCCAAAAACCAGAACATCTGGAGGTTTTGGCAGAAAGGAATCTGCAGAGATTAGTGGAAAAGCAACAAGTGGGGCTATTGGTAGACATTGTAAGATGGATCTGTGTATGCAGCCTTCAGGGCTTCAGCAGGGCTGAGTTACGTCCCTTATTCCATCTAAGGGCCCAGTGCAGTGAGTTAAAAGGAGAGTTTGTCAATGAATTTTTTCTGCTAGTTGTGTCTTTCTTCTGAGAGTTAAATGAGCCGATGGCTATTAGATTACACCTTATTTTACCCAGAACAAAGATCAACCCTGGTTTCTCTGTATCTGTTTGTTTACAACTTGGTCTCATCTAAAACAAAGATTGTCTTATATATAAACCAGGGCAGGACAGGCTCAGGATAGCCTGAGCTATCTGCCCTTACTCTGTTCTTACTCCCCCACCTGTGGGTAGTTTCTCTAATCAAAAAAAAAAAAAAAAAAAGACCATTCTGGCAGGTTACTCAGGCTCCATAGGAGATAGAAGATTGTCAGACTACACATATTTCATCCTCAGCCCGGTTTGGAATATTTCATATATGCTCCTGCTTTAGACTCATTCACCTGGGGTTGGAGATACAGTGCATGGGGTGATTTTACATACAGTGTTGGCATTTGTGCAGATATCTGCTGATACAATTTTAAGATGTACTCTTATCTTGCAGGAAATTTTAATTTAAACAAAATCAATACTAAGCACCTAAATTAAATTTGGTGGAAACTTTTTCAGATGCTTTTGAGTATCTGTCAAGCACAATAGACCATCTAAAAATAAATGTACAATGTCAAAATTTCTTATTATAATTTTAGAGGTCCATAGATGTAAGGAAGTCAAAAACCTTCATGTACTGTTAGATGAGTAATATTCATCACAAATATAGATGAGAACGATGTCTGAGATTAGCAGACATCTTCTGTGTATTTCAAAATTTTATCCTGAATGTTAGGTGAGTCTGCGTTCAATGCACAGCACCTCTAATTTGTAGTTGGCAGATTATAGGGCTACTTAAATAGTAACTTAGATAGTGTCTGCACAACTCTATAGAGACAAACCCGTAAATCATGTTTCTCGGATTTGTAAAGGTTAATCTGTCTGAATGTGGAAAAAGAAAGCCCATAAATAATACACACATTCAACAAATGTCTTCCCCTATACCCACTATCAAATATTATCATCATTGGTACCCTGAGGGAATAATTGACACTATTTCTCCTCTTCCCCTGAAATAACAAGAAACCAGGAAGAGTAAACTATTCCATAATATTTTCTTGCATCAGTAATCTTTGAAAGGCACTTATGAAAAATTACTTGGCCATTTCTGGTATGGCCAGGTAAACTATAAACTGAGCTTCCACAAATACAACTATACACTTTAGACAACCTACATAAGTGACCTATTTGAAAACTCTGGGAAAAATAAGCAGATTTGGATATAAAATAAAAATTTAGAACTCTATAGTATGATTTAATTTTTATTTTATCTGAGTTCCTTTGGTTTGTTGCAATTTTATGTACTTTTATTTGCTAATATAGTCTAGCATCTCCTATGAGGATAGATTTTATTAGCCCTGTTTTATTAATATAGTTCTCAAGATTCAGCAAAATTTTCAATATGTAAATACTCAAAATTATTGACCTCTTATTTTATAATGTATCCAGACTGAGACCTTGATGTACTTTTCTTATGTCAGTGGTATAAATATTGTAAGTAAAAGGCATAGGTTATATTGCACAAAAAAGTAATACCCACAATATTATGCTTATAAGAGATTCACTTTGAATATAGAGACATATAAAAATTAAAAGAATTTAATGGAAAACTATATATTATGCTAATAGTAAAATAAAGTTAACATAATCATATTAATGTCAGATCCAATATACTTCAAAGAATATTACTATAATAAAGAGGTATACTTCAGAAGCATCAAAAGACCAATCTTCAGGAATGTATTATAAATGAAGTGCAAGAAGTAAATGAGAGTTCCTGGATCACACATTTTCTTTTTTTAATATTTTTATTAAAATCATTGTGAATTACAAAGTTATTCATAGTTGAATTTTAGGCATACATTGACCGTGAATTAGGCCTATTACCACCAGCAGTGTTGACCTCGATACATGTGTATCACACATTTTCCATGACCCTGATGTGAACCATTTCCCTACATCTTGACTTTGTCCATATGACTGACCAGTGGCAATAAATTGGTAAAGATGGTGTCTTTTATTTCTTCAAGAGCATGTTAGCAGATTTAGAGCTTGTCTAGATGATAATGCAAATATTTAGAAGATTAGGTGAAAGAGTAACAAAAAAATTACATCCTTATAACTTAGGAATCAAGAAAGGATAGGTTGAAAGATAGTTGAGAGATAGGCTAAGGATTGGAAGTCAAGAAAATAATACACTGCAGTCATTTTAGGAAGCAACCACTGGAGCTGACCAAACAAAAACAAATATAATGGATGTAAGAGAAAATATCCTAGCAACATGTATATGATATAATTGTCAGAACTTGTTATTCATAGATACTGTTGAATATGGAGAATAGATAAAATTTAGGAGGTGAGGAAAATACCCAGTTTTTAATAGGGAGAAGCTTAATAAATGAAAGTGACCCAGTTCACAGAAAATGAATTGGCAGAAAGAAGCCTAGACTGCTGTTCACTACATTCCATGGCATGTATAACTTGCAATCACATAAAACTTAAAAACATAAATAAGTTGTCATTTCCCAAATGAACATCTGAATATCCTCAAAATCTACCAACTAAAACCATATAAAACAACACACATTGCTAGAAGTGTGATTTGTCAAATTAACAATTTAGCCAACTGGTCATGTTATAAGAGTGCATATGTCCTTTGAGATGCCTAGGGCACATCAAAGTGAAGATCCCAGTTGGAGCTCTGTTACAGTCATAAAAGGAAGGTCATGATGGGAAATGAAGGTTAAATAGTCCTCAGAGTTCAGGTAAAAACTTAAAACATCAGGCCTTAAGGAGGTCAACACTCAAATATAAAAGAGCAGAAGGCAAGTGTACTAGTTTCCTTTGCTGATTTAATAATTTACTCTACTCATGGTGTTCTAAAACGACACAAATTTATCATTATTTCATGTAGTTCTCAACATCAGAAATCCAAAATAAACTAATGTCAAAGAGGCAGAGCTATATTAGATTTAGAGGTGCCAAGGTATTAAGCTATTCCTGCATATTCCTGCTTCTGAGGCTACCTGTATTCTTTACCTAGTCATTCCAACAATGACTAAATTTTATCATTATCTTTGACTTAAATGCCTATAAAGACTCAATTGAGATGCACAGTGAAATGTAAGAGATCATGGGTACAATAGCCCACAAAACAGAAAACTGGCCATCTCAGAGGAGAGGTCAGGCCAAGCCCTGCCCTTTTGAAGCCATGATTGCTGCCTCTATCACTCACATAGCCATTTCCTAATGGCTAATGGCCATTTCCTAATGGTGCCTCATCACTGAACCTCTATGATTCCCTTTGAGGACACCAATCTGACCAATTTTCAGGTAGGCCATTTCATGTCGTCTCATAAGCCAAGATCCACAGATTCTTGAAGTTCTGTACTACACAGCCACATACGTGAATAACAACTCCATATTTTTCTGTGCTGCCATGTCAGTAGGAATGTACCAAATTAGATGTAACATTTTTATAGAATCTAAGCCCAACAAACAAAACTAACATCAGAATGCTTAGAGTAACAACAAACTTAATAAATCTTCAGATACCAGTAATATATAATGACCCTATTGTGAGATATAACAATTTTCACAAATTTTCTTTTAATAAAGTTTTTCAATAATTTTATTACATTTCATTGTAATGAACAATCTTAAGTAATATTTGTACCTGCCAAGGGGCAGATTTGGGGAAGGGTGGAAAACTGGGGACAATGATGGAAAGAATGTTGTTGAACATTGAAAGCCAGAAATAACTATATTATAAGCTACTTTGTAAACTACCATGTTTAAATAAATAAATTTATAAAAATTTTAATATAATAATCTCCCTCATTTGTGGGATATAAGAAAAAAGACAGTATGTAATGATTTCCAAAGACAATAGAGATGAGAGCCAGAGGACTCAATCATGGTAGGAAGCTTGCCACAAGAGCAGTGAACGCAATTAGAGTAGAGTCCACTATGACAATAATAGTTGGAACTGATCACTCTGGAAAAAAACTGGGTGCTAAAGGGGGATAAAGTAACATGCATGGTACCCCTTAATTAATAATAGAGAAAACCATAGTGTCAAAAATAGGAAAAGATTGGGGCCATATTAGTAGCACAGTGATAGGACGTTTGTCTAGTACACAGACTACCCAGGATGGACTCTGGTTCAATCCCCAGCATCCCATATGGTTCCCAGAGCCAGGAGCAATTTCTGAGCACAGAGCCATGAGTAACCCCTGAGTGCCATCAGGTGTAACCCAAAAACCAAAGAAGGAGGAGGAGGAGCAGAAGAAGGAGGAGGAGGAAGAGGAGGAGGAAGAGGAGAAGGAGAAGGAGAAGGAGGAGGAGGACGAGAAGAAGAAGAAGAAGAAGAAGAAGAAGAAGAAGAAGAAGAAGAAGAAGAAGAAGAAGAAGAAGAAGAAGGAGGAGGAGGAGGAGGAGGAGGAGGAGGAGGAGGAGGAGGAGGAGGAGAAGGAGGAGGAGGAGGAGGAGGAGGAGGAGGAGGAGGAGGAGGAGAGAAGAAGAAGGAGGAGGAGGAGGAGGAGGAAGAAGAGGAGGAGGAGAAGGAGGAAGAGGAGGAGGAAGAAGAAGAAGAAGAAGAGGAAGAAGGTAGAAGAGGAAGAAGGAGGAAGAAGGAAGAAGGAAGAAGAAGAGGAGGAGAAGGAAGAGAAATAAAATGCCTGCCTCAGAAGCATGTGGTGTGTGGAGTAGGAGGGAAACTGAGGACATTGGTGGCAGAAATTGTACACTAATAAAGGGTGGTGTACAATCTATGAGTGAAACTCAATCATGAACAATTTTGTATTCAATTTGTATCTGATTTTGTATTTATTTGTGCTTAAAGTAATTATAAATAAAGAAAAATATGTTAAGTAATCAGTATTGTCCTCAGGCCCTTCCAGATTATCTGAAAATTCACACTGCCTTCATATGTAGATATGAACATGTATTTTTTATTGGCCAACAAACAATTTCATATAAATAGTTTGTTTTAATAAAGTTACTTGAAGTATGAGATGCCAATCCAAAGTCATTAGCAATATTTTACTGCCATTTTTCTACATCTAAACGTAGGTGTTACAATGCAAGGGAAGCATAGAAAGCTGGGTACTTCACTCTGAAATTTGCCTGAAAATGAAGATGAGAAATATTGATTGGAGGAGGGGAGTCATGCAAGGAGATGTTGAAAATAAGCATGTTCTAATTATACTGGAGACTAAATGTTGCTTGTGAATTGCCTTAGGAATAAAATCAAATGGAGAGGCCAGAGTGGTAGCACAGCGGTAGAGCATTTGCCTTGCACGCAGCTGACCTAAGACAAAAGCGAATTCCATCCTCTGCATCCCATATGTTTCCAGAGCCAGGTGCGATTTCTGAGCGCAGGAGTAACCCCCGAGTGCCACTGGTGTGCACTCCCCCATACCAAAAAAAAAAAAAGAAATAAAATCAAATGGAAAACAGGCAAATATAAGTTCAAAAGATAACACCATTTGCTTAATAAGTTTTTATTTAGTTTGTGTTTATGCCCAATGGACCTTAGGACTTACTACTGGTGTACACAAGAGATCAGATAGGTTGTCAGAAAACAATCCTAGGTCAGCCACATGCAATGTAAGTATCCTATCCTCTGTACTATCTCTCAGGCTCTCTATGAGGTGGTTTTGGGTAAATGGCTTACCTCTCACAGGTCTCAGTTTTCTCATTTGTAAAAATCTGAATAATAATCACAGTGGCCTTCTCCCAGGGTTACTCTAAAGACTGAATGAGTTAGTGAATGATGTACTCCTTTACCATGCTTTGAAACGGATACTAAATCATTATTCTTGTTATTACTTGGCTTTTAATCTCTTTAGTACTTTTCTTTGTCCAATTCATTATTAACTTTTCTGATTAGTATTTAGCAATGAAATGCTACGCACAGCGCAAACTACAAATGTGATGTACAGAGATACAGTACTATACACAGAGGAAGTCCAGGAAATGCAGCAGACAATAAGACAAGTATTCAACAGACTAGCTGTTAACACTGGTAATGATCAAGCATTTATTAAGTATTTACTACAAATCAGTTTCTACTCTAGATTGCTCCCTTTGATAGTCTTAGTTTCACGGTATCTCTACATGTTTGGTTTTGTCATACTTGCAATGGAGTTGCTACTTGGCACAAGGTCACACAATCAGATGGCTGAGCTGGGTTTGGACCAAGCACATTGGATTCTAGCTATTTCTTCATCACAAGAGAATAGAATGCCCCTCACCTCCAGACTTCACCAGGGCTAGATTGATCTACTATGTGACACAGTTGCCAACTTGAAAGCTAAAGTTCAAGAACTCAGCACTCAGCAAACCCAGCAAATTTCAAGGGCTTTCAAGGGATAACAAATTCTTCTCCTACTAAACCAAAGTTGTGACAAATCTAATTGAATGCTGAAGCTGCATGATTGCTTGTGATTTACCCTGGATATGTCTCTGCTTCTCTTCATTTCAAAAAGCATCTCTTCCTGTCTGTGACACACAGCCCTAGAGAATACATATTCTTTCCTCAGAAAACATCAAAAACTAATTTCTGAAATATTTTCAACAGTCCTCCAACACAAAAGCCCAGACAAATGAAATTAAATTTCACCTTTCCTGAAGGTGAATTTTTTTAATGTGAGTAAGAGGCTGGTGTTACATTTCAAATTTTGAGACATTGAGACATCAAACATTGAGACTATTTATCTTGTTGAGTTTAAAGATTAAAATTTTTGAAGAGGATACATGGAGGGATATATCCAGGAAATTGCAAGTAGCATCCAATACAAATACTTAGTAAGTTCAAGAAAATGCTATTATAAAAGAATAGGAAAAGTAGGAAATAAGAATAGGCATTTCTGAATGTGTATATAAATAAGTAATGACTTAGAAAAGCTACCATCTCAATTGATATTTTTTTATTAGAATGGAAGCCTAAATAGGCCTATCCCAGAGTTTGTATCTTTCTCCCTTCCTAATCTGTGAGAATATTCATCTATAGGTTTTAAGAAAAATAAAAGACATTATTGTAATAATGCCCAGAGATGAGGGCTGGAAGGAAGAGCTCATGATATGAAGCTCACCACAAAGAGTGGTGAGTGCAGTTAGAGAAATAACTACTATAATAACTACCATGACAATGTTAATGAGTGAGAGAAGTAGAATGCCTGTCTCAAATATAGGCAGTGGGTAGGGAGCAGAGGGAGATGGGGGCATTGGCAGTGGGAATGTTGCACTGGTGAAGTGGGGTGTTCTTTTTATGACTAAAATCCTACTACAATCATATTGTAATCATGGTGTTTAAATAAAGTTATTATTTAAAATATAAATAAATAAAATTCAGGCAAGTGTGAAAAATAGGAATATTTGGGTTTTCAGTAAGAAACAAGGATCTAGAAATGAGCAATTTCTTATCCAAAAGGAAAAACCTGGGCAGAAGTAATAGTACAATAGATAGGGTGTTTACCTGGCATGCATCTGACCATGGGTTCAATCCCCAGGACCCTGGATGGTCTTCCAATAGTGATCTCTGAGTGCAGAGCCAGGAGTAAGCTTTGAACACCACAAGGTATAGACCCCAAACAAATCAGTGTCCAAAAAGAAAAGAGAGATAGAGAAGCAAAATGCCTATCCAAGAAGCAGGAAGGGCATAGTGGGTGGGAGGGAAACTGGGGACATTAGTGGCTGGAAATGTGTACTGGTGAAAGTTATTGTACATTGTATGACTATAATTCAATCATGAGCAACTTTATCTATGGAAAAATAACATAAACAACCTTGTAACCAGTGTGCTTAAAATAAATAAATCAAAACAAAAGGAAGAATCCCATTCTAGAATATCAAGGAGACTATATCTGATTAAATGACATTGGGTTTGATTTGATGACTAAGCCTCTGCAATTATGGTATGGGACTTAATTACCACTTAATTACTTGCAAAAAATTAATTTTGTATTGAGATGAAAGTATTTCCCTTTAGGGATATAGAGATGGTACAGTGATTATGGTACATGACTAGCATGCACGAGATTTGAATTCTATTCTCTGTATGGCATGACCCACAGAGTACCTCCAGGTATGGCTTTGAGGACCCCAGCATTGTTGATGTGACCTGGGTATTTCTGGCACTGTAGTATTAAAGCAGCCTTGCATCCTTGGGTCTTGCATTGAATCTACTGTTCAGCCTTCAGAGCTTATGCTTAAATTATGAATTTAACTCTGCTCTGCTCTCTTTTTAATGGCCACAGTGAGGTTGTAAGAAACTAATATGTATATGTTCTTTTAAGGAATACCAGGCATGTGTTTTGGGAGAAATTTTTTAAAAGGAAGGCAGCAATTAAATTTACATTTTAGTAAGATAGCACAGGTAGTGAAATGAATAGAGGATGGATGAAAGGTATAAAATTGAAAGCATAAAGTTCCACTAGGAAAGTGCAACAGGAATCCAGGAAAAAGGTATTAGGTGGCCTGTACTTTGTGATTGCTCTGAAGCCAGAGAGGACACAATTCTTATAAATTTCGAATTTGGGGCTAATAGTAATGGCAATAGTTGACTATGTGTGAAGTACTCCATTTATGGATAAGTCATGGGAAATACCCAGATTTGGGCAAATGAAAATATCACAGCATTGTTTACCAGTCTGAAAAAAAAAAAAAGAATGGATAACTGGAATGGATGATACGGCCCCAAACCTACCAACTTTTTTTTAATATTCCATATGATTTTCAAGGAGTTCCTAAATTATAACTGTATCATTTGTTAGCTTTGTGTATTGAGTCACACTTTCATGCATTAGAGTGCCTGCATTTTCTCATCTTTTTTTGTTGTTGTTTGTTTGTTTGTTTTTGGGTCACACCCAGCAGCACTGAGGGGTTACTCCTGGCTTTCTGCTCAGGAATTACTCCAACTACAATTTTTTTATATTTTTGATTACTATTAGATCAATGAGAGATACTGATATATAAACTTATTTTGTTGTAATGTCATTGTTTACATCCAGCATTACAGTAATCCTGACCTTTTGGTATGAGTAATAAAACTTTCTTCTTTTATTTGATATATAATTATCTACTTAATTCATAATCCAGAATATTTTGGAAAAAAATTGGAATAAAATATACCTAAAAATTTAGTAAAATTAAAAAGAAAGAAAGAGAGAAAGAAAGAGAGAGATAGAGAGAAAGAAAGAAAGAAAGAAAGAAAGAAAGAAAGAAAGAAAGAAAGAAAGAAAGAAAGAAAGAAAGAAAGAAAGAAAGAAAGAAAGAAAGAAAGAAAGAAAGAAAGAAGGAAGGAAGGAAGGAAGGAAGGAAGGAAGGAAGGAAGGAAGGAAGGAAGGAAGAGAAGGAAGAAAGAAAGAAGGAAGAAGAAGAAAGAAAGAAAGAAAGAAAGAAAGAAAGAAAGAAAGAAGAAAGAAAGAAAGAAAGAAAGAAAGAAAGAAAGAAAGAAAGAAAGAAAGAAAGAAAGAAAGAAAGAAAGAAAGAAAGAAAGAAAGAAAGAAAGAGAAAGAAAGAAAGAAAGAAAGAAAGAAAGAAAGAGAAAGAAAGAAAGAAAGAAAGAAAGAAAGAGAAGAAGAAAGAAAGAAAGAAAGAAAGAAAGAAAGAAAGAAAGAAAGAAAGAAGAATGAAAGAAAGAAAGAAAGAAAGAAAGAAGATAAGAAAGAAGAAAGAAAGAAAGAAGAAAGAAAGAAAGAAAGAAAGGAAGGAAAAGAAAGAAAGAAAGAAAGAAAGAAAGAAAGAAAGAAAGAAAGAAAGAAGAAAGAAAGAAAAGAAAGAAAGAAAGAAAGAAAGAAAGAAAGAAAGAAAGAAAGAAAGAAAGAAAGAAAGAAGAAAGAAAGAAAGAAAGAAAGAAAGAAAGAAAGAAAGAAAGAAAGAAAGAAAGAAAGAAAGAAAGAAAGAAAGAAAGAAAGAAAGAAAGAAAGAAAGAAAGAAAGAAAGAAAGAAAGAAAGAAAGAAAGAAAGAAAGAAAGAAAGAAAGAAAGAAAGAAAGAAAGAAAGAAAGAAAGAAAGAAAGAAAGAAAGAAAGAAAGAAAGAAAGAAAGAAAGAAAGAAAGAAAGAAAGAAAGAAAGAAAGAAAGAAAGAAAGAAAGAAAGAAAGAAAGAAAGAAAAATCAATCGCTCCTGGCAGGCTCAGGGGACCATATGGGATGCAGGGATTTGAACCACAATCCTCCTGCATGAGAGGCAAACACCTTACCTCCATGCTATCTCTCCGGGCCCAGGATTGTTTTTTTAATGACCATTTCTTCTCTATCATTATTTAGTGTAGAAGATGGCCATTGCTATTTGATTGTTCAATTTTTAGCCTGCCACATTGCTATATGAATCTATTGTTTCTAGAAGCTTTTTTAGCAGAGTCTTTAGGGGTTTTCTAAGTATAGTAACATGTCATCTGAAAACAGTGAGAGCTTGACTTCTTCCTTTCCTCTCTGGATGCCCTTGATAGCTTTTTCTTACCTAATCACTATGGCAAGAACTTCCAGCACTATGTTGAATAGGAGTGGTGAGAGAGAGCAGCCTTGTTTTGAACCAGATTTTAGAGGAAGAATTTTAGTTTATCTCCATTGAGAATAATATTTGCTATAGGCTTGTGGTAGATTGCCTTGCCATATTGTGAAAAGTTCCATGCATTCTCATCAATTAGAACATTATAAAAAATAATTTTGTAAAAAAATATTATGAATACTTTATTAAAGAACTTTAACATATCCTTATGTGAAAAAAAGAAAATAAAATAATTTGTACATTACTAGATATTAGATATGGATTTTTAAATAGTCGATCAAATACAGAAAATCTAGAGAAAAATAATCAAGATCAATAGATTGAATTGAACAGAAAAAAATCTTAAGTATAAGAAAATATTATTTTCTTAATTACTCCATTCTATTTTAAATAAGTAATTCTTGTCATTATTATAAGTGAAATGTAATCTATTTTAACATATAGAAACATCAGATGCCAAAGTGATGGCACAGCTATAGGGCATTTGCCTTACTAGCTGCTGACTATAGTCTCACAGAGGCATTGCACTTCAATCCCCAGGCATCCCATATGGTCCACCAATTCAGGAGCGATTTCTAAGCGCATAGCCAGGAGTAACCCCTGAACATCACAGCGTGTGGCCCAAAAGAAGAAAAAAAAAGAAAAAAGAAATAGAAAAAAAAAATAGAAATATTAACTTCATCCTTTCACTAATATATGAATCCATAACTCAGTTTTTCAAAGGATGACGAATTTGCTAATCAACCAAATACTCTTCGATATGTAACAATTATGGAAATCCCATATAAATGCATTAATATTTTATTTTCCAATGCACATTTTCATTAGCCAATTTATAAGAATTAGCCATATTTGGCTCATAACTGTACTACACATATCTTTATTGCTGATTAATAATTCCTGGTTTGAATAAGGTATATTGTGTTGATTCACTCATAAGCTAATAATGACTTGAGAAATTTTTGTGGTTGTTGTTGTTGTGTTTGTTTTGGAGCCACACCCGGTGATGCTCAGGGCTTACTCATGGCTATGCACTCAGAAATTGCTCCTGGCTTGGGAGACCACAGGGGATGCCAGGGGACACATCCAGGTGAGTCTTTGGTTAGCTGGTGCAACGTAAACACCCTATGGCTTGTGCCACTGCTCAGGCCCCTGAATTGAGTTATTTCTGTATAATTATTATTAAATTCTTCTATAAATAAATTAAGAGGTCATCACTAGGATAAAAATGGATTACCACCACGACTTTCACTCAACTTCTGGTGATCAACTGTTAAACTTTGACGTATTTCTTAACTTATACAAGCATCTTTCTCACGCTTCCTATTTCAAAGTTCGCCAGAGTGTACAATACTTCTCTTAACTATGTAGCAATGAAAAAACTTGGGACAGTAGCAACTAATTATCAGTACACTGCTCTTAAAGAAGAAAACATTTCATGGTGTCACTGAGTGAATTTGGGGGGGGGGGAGTTGGGACACACGTGGCATCGCTCAGGGTTTACACCTGGCTCTAAGCTCAGAAATTGCTCCTGGCAGGCTCAGGGAATCATATGGGATGCCGGGATTTGAACCACTGACCTTCTGCATGCAAGGCAAACGCTTTACTTCCATGCTATCTATCCGGCCCCGTGAATTTTTTTTTTTTTTACTACAAATGGAATAGTAGGAAAAATATATTTGGGAACTGTGTACTATCTATTCATAATGACATTCATTGTCTGTCCTTTTCTCATATAATGACAAAATTTTAGGCTCATTACATTATGCAATTTTCTCTAATTAAAAAATTAAGGGGCTGACAATAGTCCTCCACACCCTCGCAGTCTGGCAACAACAGACTCAGAAAATGGATACACAATCTTTGTTGCTGCTGCTGCTGCTGCTGCCAGAAATAGGAAGAAACAAAACCATCAGACACAGCACTGCTGACTCTCCTACTGTCACAATTGCAGACCTTGTCCCCAAGATATAGCCCTGATCCAACCATTCCTGATGATTCAGGATACAGATTGGAGACATTTAGAGAAACTGCAGTATACTCCTAAAATGCTGGACCTACTGCTTTCCATCGGCAAGTCCATCATCCTGAATTTCAATAATATCCCATTAAAATTCCATATTATAAATTATCCTAGGTTGAAGAATAAAATCTCGAGCCCCAGAACTTAAACGCAACTGTCATTTTTGGGGGAGAGATTTTTCTTTTCGGCGTGTGGGTGGGGGGCACACCCAATGATGCTTGGGAGTTTCTCCTGGCTATGGGCTCAGAAATCGCTCCTGGCTTGGGGGACCATATGGGACACCAGGGATTGAACTTTGGTCAGTCCAGGATCAGAAGCCTGAAGCCAGTACCCTAACAGCTGCGCTATAGCTCAGGCTCCTGAGATGTCTTTCTTGAATAACACCAACATCATCCAAGACAACATAAACAATTTATTTTTATGTGCTTACCTATATATTAATAAAGATAAAATAGGATACTTTGACATATGACACTCTTACATAATGACATTTCTTAAGGAAGTTAATCCATTTGTATCTATATTTCATATTGCAATTACCTCTCTGCCTTTTTTATCTATCTGATCTCTAATTTTTATAATGTCTTTATTTAAACACCGGGATTACTCACATAATTATAATTTGGGTTCAGTCATACAAAGAACACCCCCTTTTCCCCCACCCCTTGCCCGTATTCGAGACAGGCATTCTACTTCTCCTACTCATTCACATTATCATGGTAGTTGTTAGTGTAGTTATTTTTCTAACTGCACTCACCACTGTTTGTGGTAAGCTTCATATCATGAGCAGTTCCTTCTGGCCCTCCTCTCTGGGAATAATAACAGTAATAGCTTTTATTTTTCTTAAAAGCCATAGATCAGTGAGGTTATTCTGTGTTTCTCTATGTCCTTCTGGTTAATTTCACTCATAACAGTTTCCATGTACATCATGTATAGGAAAATGTCATGACTTCTTCGCTCCTGAATGCTACATAATATTCCATTGTGTATATGTACCATAGTTTCTTTAGCCACTCATCTGTTGAAAGGCATCTCGATTGTTTCTAGAGTCTGGCTATCGTACATAGCTCTGCAATGAATATAGGTGTGAGCAAGGGATTTTTTTTTAATTTTTATTTTGATCATAATGGCTTACGTATCTTTCACAGTAGTATTTTAGGTACGTATATACATTGAATCATGGGAATACCCATCACCAAATTTGTCCTCCCCCCATCCCCATTCCCTTTCTGCAACCCATATCCCCCACCATCATCCCCTGGGCTGCTAGAGTAGGTGGTCCCCTCTTTGTCTGACTTACTATCAGTGATCATACATCTGTTTGGTCCTAGTGCCCTCCCTTGTTTCTCCCTCTATTTGAGAGGCTGAGCTAGATAAATCAAGTTATGTGGTTTTGTTTGAGGGAAAGAAAAGCAATAGGATGGGGTAAAAAATAAGAAAAAAATAAAATATGCTGAAAATAGTCGGGGTCCTTCTAGAGGCTATCAACCTCAGTTTGAGAGAGGACATGAAAAAGTTAATTGAAACACCACAACAATACAGAAAGAAATGTCAAATTAAATATCCAGTGAGCACTACAGCTATAAAGACAAGCACCACACAATAGTCTCGGTTCTGAAATCAAATCAGAGCAAGGGATTTTTAATTGCATTTTTTCTGTTCCTAAGATATACCCCTAGGAGTGCAATAGCTGGATCATATGGGAGCTCAATTTCCAGTTTTTTGAAGAATCTCCATATTGTTTTCCACAAAGGCTGGACTAGAAGGCATTTCTACCAGCAATCAATGAAAGTTCCTTTCTCCCCACATCCCCATCAGCACTGATTGTTCCTGTTCTTTGTGATGTGTGCCAGTCTCTGTGGCTTGAGATGGTACCTCTTGTTGTTTTGATTGGCACTTCCCTGATGATTAGTGAATGTGCATGGTATTAGCTGGAGGTCTGATTTCACTTTTTTGCAAGTGGATGACCAGTTCTGTCTACACCACTTGGAGAGACTATTCTTGCTCCATTTTGCATTTCTTGCCCCTTTATCAAAGATTACTTGAACTGAAGGTCTGTCTTTATTCTAGTACCATGCTGTTTCAATGACTATAGCTAGATTTATAATACAGTTTAACGCTGGGGAAAGTGGTGCCCCCCCATATTCTTTTTCCTAAAGGTTTCTCTAGCTATTCGCAGATGATTATTGTTCCAAATGAATTTCAGGATTGTTTGATCCAATTCTTGGAAGAATGTCAGGGATATTCTTAGAGCAGTGTTTTTCAGCCACTGTGCCATGGCACACTAGTGTGACATGAGATTTTGTCTGGTCTGCCATGGGAAAATTTCCAATTTCTTCTATAACATGTGACTTCGGCTCACAAATACACCAATCATTAGATTATTTAGTGATAAAGTAATTATAAAATAATTTCTTTGTCTTTGGTACTTATCCAAGAGAATTACTTTATAGTCAATATAGGCACAGAGTTAATTTTCTTTTAATATTTTCTAATGCTTGTGTGCCTCGTGATTTTTTTTCCCATTGGAAAAAGTGTGCCTTTGCACAAAAAGGTTTAAAAACACTGCTTTAGTCACTCATCTGTTGTCAGGCATCTGGGTTGTTTCCAGGTCTGGCTATTGTAAATAGTGCTTCCCTGTAGATAGGTATATAGAAGACTGTTTTGTATTGTGTTTTTGTGTTCATATGCTCTAGCCCTACAAGTGGTATAAGCTGGATCATTTGGGACCTCAATTTCCAGTTTTATGAGGAATCTCCACATTAATTTTCTTAAAGGCTGGACTAGATGGCATGCCTACCCACCAGCAGTGACTCAGGGTTCCTCTTTCCCCACATCCATATCAGCACTGATTGTTCTTGTCTTTTGTGATCTCTGCTCTGTCTCTGTGGCATGAAATGATATTAATTAACTAATTAATTAATCTTTGAAGTTTCAGTTCAATCTAAAACTCCATACATTACCATCAGAAAAATAAACATTTTGATTAAACTGTTATGTAAGTAGAATAAAGTCCTAAAAGTTGAAATAATTAGGACAAATAAATAAAAATAATTTTTTGGAAAATGTCAATAGAAAAATTTCTATTGAGTCACCATGAGATAGTTGCTGATATTTGAATTTTAGTCATAGAATGTTCCAACTTACAAAACATATTATTTTTAGATTTCTTTTTTTTCTTTTTTTCTTTATTTTTTTATTGTGACTGAAGTTCATTTACACAGAATTATTTACAATGCATAGTGACAATGAATGAAGGGCATCCCCACCACCAATGTTATCCTCCCTCCACTCTTGTTCCCAGCATGTCTCTCACATCTCCATCCTTTACCCCCCAGAATCCTACTGCAAATGGTCTCCACCTTACAGCTTGTTATAGGTTGGGTATCTATTCTGTTTGGTGTTCCAGTCTGGTCATTTTTTTTATTTACACTACATGTTCATATGACTGGTCCTGGTATCATTCTTCACCCCCCCTCAATTTATGAGGCTGAATGATTCAAATTATGCTATCCTGTTGGAGGTAAAAAGGTTAAGAAAAAGGAGAAAAAAATTGGTATCAACTACTAAAAAAAAAAATCACCTAATAATATCCACAAAAGTGGAAAAGAAAGAAAAAAGTGGGAGAAAAGGAGAAGGAAAATAATATAAAAAAATAAATAAAAATAAAACAAAACAACATCAGAAAAAGTGTTGCCGTGGCAGGGTTTGTGTTACCCCACCTTTTTTTTTTTTTTTTTTTGTATAGGCACAGCAAGTATTGGGGAATGAAGGAAATTCCCGTGGCCTAAGAGATTCAGGGCTTCTCCACTCTTGAAGCATATTGTCATGGGAACAACCACTGACTCCATACCTTCTCATTGCCATATCCCAGGGTTGTTTTTTTTTGTTTTGGTTTTGTTTTTTGTTTTTTTGTTTTTTTTGTTTGTTTGTTTGTTTTTTTGTGGTGTCAGGAACCTTTCTTCTCTGTTGTGGATGAGAAAATAAGGCCATTATAGCAAGCAATCTTGGTATTTGCGCAGGTCCTAGGACAGAGTCTTTAAGGTTCTAGAGGTACTGTTCCACCATTGTTGGTGTGTTCAGTTTTCTGTATCATGTGCTCCATGTTTTTGCTCATTCCCTAAGCTGAAGTCTAGAATGTTATGGTTCCAATGGTTCTGCTCAGTCTCTGTTGTCAGAATTGGGCCTCTGTACTAAGAAGTCTTGATTTTTGTAAAAGACCTGGGCAATAGCCTAGGGTAGGGTTTTCCTTAATGGTCTCAAGGTACATTCTGCCCAGTCACAGTTATCAAAGTCAGTTTTCTGTAGTTAGTGCTCTTATTTTTCATAGTTCAAAGGACGATACATCTTCTGATTTCCACTTAGTGTTAGGTGATGTGATAGGACCTCCTGTTCTTAGGTCAAGTTGTCATTTCCTTACTGTCCTTGTTGTCACATTAACACTGGCAAAAGTATATTTCCCAATGCAGCTTAGTTCCTGGTGTTGTTGCATGGGTTTGTTTCAGTTCTACATCTGGGATCTGGGATTTGAGAATGAACTAACACTGTCCAATCTCGTGGAGACTGAGTTGTATCCACATGACATATGTCCAGGATGGGAGGCACCCTTGTATAAAAAGTGTGAGTTCTTATCCTAGAAGATAAGGCCTTGTGTCTGAGTCCATGATTTCCCCTTATATACTGTGTCTATACAAACGTATAGTCTCCTTTAGTATTGCTGGTGCTATTCCAGGTAAGGATGACAGGCTACACGTACAGTATCTGTGGTGTGGTCTGAGCTTTTATCCCAGGCAAGACGTTTTCTTGGTTTTTGACCAAGCAGCAGCAAAACTGGTGAGGGTAGAGGAAATATGTATATATAACAAATAGAATATATAGATAAAATTGAGATATATAAAAAAAGGAAATTGAGGGAATAAAAGGGAAAAAAGGTATTTGTAAAAAGAAAGTGATTGGGGAGGCTATCTGAATGTTTAGGAATACATCTTTTTTTTTTTTTTGGTTTATGGGCCACACCCAGTAACATTCAGGGGTTACTCCTGGGTATGTGCTCAGAAGTTGCTCCTGGCTTGGAGGACTATATGGGATGCCGGGGGATCTAACTGCAGTCTGTCCAAGGCTAGTACAGGCAAGGCAGGCACCTTACCTCTAGCGCCACTGCCCGGTCCCAGGAATACATACTTAAGATACATTTTTATAAAAGTATTAAGCTAATGTAGGCAATATAGGCCTCCCAATTAGGTCTTCTGAGATATTCTTGTGGGGAGTGAAAGCCAAGGTACTTTTTCGTATCACAGACTTTGGTCTAGAGTTTAAGATATGATTTGTGGCATTTCAGAGTCCTATAGTGTTCTTGAGCTGGGGGTTTTGCTGCAGCTGAATCCGGTATCATGCAACCATCCACAATTTGAAGTGGGTGAGAGGGGTCACAAGCTTGAGTCAGGAGGCTAATTGGTTGTGGTTTCTTGCTGAGACACAATTGAGGGATCAAGAGGAAGTATTTGGTTTTATTTTGTAAATGTGGGGGAAAAATTATTTCTTTATTCTATTGGGCTTTATTGGTATTATCTGGTATTCAGGAACTACACCTGACACAATACTTGGTGATCATGACAGCGATTAGGAAGCCATGTGTTCCTGAACTCCAACCTGGACTCCCACATGCAAAGCACACACTCCAACATTTGCAATAGTCTCCAAACCCTGCAAAAATTCTGAATCTCAAAGGAAGAAGAAGACTTAACCTGAAGACAAGTGAGAACAGGAAAGAAAAAGAACTTCCAGATTGCAAAAGTAACATTTTAATAACAACATTTAATAACATAGAATAACTCAATGCAATAAGTGATGCATGCATGCTTGTAGTCCAGCTCGCAGTTCTTCAGCAATGAGCAGCTGTGCTGTCTTCCTAGGGCCATGGCTCCAGGCAGCAGGAAAGGCCATAACTGCAGGATAGAAGGACACACAGACACCTATTAGTCACAGTTCTGGTGCCCCTCCAGATATCTGCCTTCCAGGCAGACAATGACATTCCCATAGGTGTCATGAAGACAGTTGTGGAGTATGTCTCAAGAAAAAGTCCACTCTTACCCTTGACCTGATGGGTGCGGGTTTATTCTCACCAGTACAGCTCATCCTGCCTCTTCAGATTACCAAACCACTTTCCGATGGCGTCCACAGGCTTCAGTGTATACTTTTGAGCAGCTCTCTGGAACAGCTCGATGTTCTTCAAAATTTTCTTCTCCTGGGATCAGAGGAAGAAGATAAGACAGTGTGTGTGTGTGTGTGTGTGTGTGTGTGTGTGTGTGTGTGTGTGTGTGTGTGTGTGTGTGTGTGTGTTTGAGAGAGAGAGCATGAGAGAGTTAAAGAGAGAGAGGGAAGGAGAGAGACAGAGACAGAGAGAGTAAAGAAAGAGACACAGAGAGAGAGATCCTAAAGAAATCACCTGAGAAGAGGTGCTGGGGCTTGGAACTGGGGATTTGCACAGACATCTAGCCAACTCAATCCGGGCTTTACTCTTTGAGGAAACCCTCGTGTAAATTGCTGCCTTCCTGCTCCCCACAAGGGCACACAGGACAACCAGACTGAGTTTGCACCCCAGAAACTCAAACCAACCTGGAGCCTGACCATGCTTTAGGACGGACAGCCCAAGAAAAGGGAGGAGACAGATTTGTGCAGTGTCTACTCATTCTTTCCTATGCTTCACAGGAGCTCCAGCTCCAATTGTCAGCTGTGCCTCTCTGAGAGAAGGTGAGCAAGGACTGAGAACTCATGATTAGGCAGTGATCTGTGCAAAGCACCCTGCAGCCCCCACCGAAATCTTCACCCTATTCTCTAAGCCCAGACCGACTCACCTCCCGCTTCTGGGTGGGATTCATTTTCAACAATATGGCAAAGATGGGAGGCAGAAGAGGAACAACACCCTGTGAAAAATGGAGTGGTACTAGTAGGAAACTGCTTTTGGTATCTGCAGAAATGTCCCCATTAGACCGAATACCCCTCTTCTGCACTGTCCAGAACAACTCAATGATTCTCTCTCAGGGCTGAGGCAAAGCCTCCAGAGCTATGACCCAATGTTCTTGTTCCCTCCATAAACTGCAATTTCTCCTCCTCTCCAATCTCAGGGGATGTGATCTTGTCACTCCTCCCAAATACATCACTAGATATTCCCCCAGACCTCCTGCTGGCCCACATCAAGTATGCTCCAGACACATTTTCCATGGGATGCAACTACCCTCCCAAACTTTTCAGGCCTCCAGGAGGTGGTCTGACCCACCCAACCAGAATCAGGAAGGGCCAAGAACCTTCTTCTGCCATCGATACTGTTTTTTCTTGGTTTTACTTCTCAGGGTTTCCAACAGGGAGATGTGTTCCTGCAGATAGAAAACAGTCATTCAATCCAAACATTCTTCACCCATGTGTCCCCAATTCCTTTCTTTTTTTCCATGGCAGCCCGAGATGCCTTGGACCCCCTAAAGAGCTTGCTCCCTACTGCCTTTGGTATAGTGGCTTCCATGTGCTACCGGTACCAACACCAGGGCTATGGCCATCAAGACCTCACCTACCTGTGCAGGAGCCCCCCAACCCTCTCCAGAACCCCACTGTCTCACGAGTAGCTCCAATTTCAGTGAAGTGTTGGGATCCACAAGAAGATCATATTTTAAAGCTCCATGATACAAAGGTTCCCTAGTCCCTGTGACTTCCTCATCTTCAAGCTTCCTGCCTGCACTCTACCTTGAGGGTCAGCATCCTGCATGTCTCAAAATCTTGTTTGCAGAGCATACTTAATTCCCGAATCCTCTTCCTGTGGGGAAGACAAAGGTGATAGAACAATTGGTGCAAAACTAACTGAACAAGAGTCAGAGATTTAGCTGCCAAAGAAAAGTGTTCCTGGAGGCCACAGCACTGAGATCCCAGGAAATGGGCAGGGTCTGTCTGTGGCTCCTCAGAGCTGCTGTTCCCTTGGATCCAAACTCTTCTCTTTCAATACTAGTGATTCAGTGGCCTAGAGTGCTAGAGCTAGGAAGTCCACCTCCCCCAGGATGTAAAGCTGTGAGAAAAAATGTCCTGCAGTCCAGTCCCTAACTTCAGGGTCTGTGGTGGGCTGGGACTTCCCCCAGCTGACTGAGAGGCCAGCAGCAGACACAGCAGACACACTATCCCTCCAAAGCTCTAGACCCTCTCAGAAGAGACAAACCCACCTGGACACTTGGTCCCAAGTGTTGTACAGTCTGGAGAGAGTGGGGCTCGTGAGCGCTCCCACAATGGAGTGCAGTGCTGAGAAGTTGTGCAGTTTCTTGCACTCCTGAGAAGAGGAGGGACTGTGAGTTGGGATCTGAAGTCCTCTCTAGCGTTCATTCCCTCAATGAGTGACACACTTCTAAGATGGGCAGGAACCTATGGGACTCCTGAGGCTCATCCCTGGCCAGAACAATGCAGGCAGGCAGGCAGGCAGGAAGGAAGGAAGGAAGGAAGGAAGGAAGGAAGGAAGGAAGGAAGGAAGGAAGGAAGGAAGGAAGGAAGGAAGGAAGGAAGGAAGGAAGGAAGGAAGGAAGGAAGGAAGGAAGGAAGGAAGAAGGAAGGAAGGAAGGAAGGAAGGAAGAAGGGAGGGAGGGAGGGAAAGGAAGAAGGGAGGGAGGGAGGGAGGGAAAGGAAGAAGGGAGGGAGGGAGGGAAGGGAGGGAGGGAAGGGAAGAAGGGAGGGAGGGAGGGAAGGGAGGGAGGGAAGGGAAGAAGGGAGGGAGGAAAGGAAGGGAAGGGAGGGAGGGAAGGCAGGGAGGGAGGGAGGCACGGAGGGAAGGGAGGGAGGGAAGGGAGGGAGGCAGGGAGGGGAGGGAAGGGAGGGAGGGGAGGGAAGGGACTGACACACTTCTAAGATGGGCAGGAACCTATGGGACTCCTGAGGCTCATCCCTGGCCAGAACAATGCAGGCAGGCAGGCAGGAAGGAAGGAAGGAAGGGAGGGAGGGAGGGAGGGAGGGAGGGAGGGAGGGAGGGAGGGAGGGAGGGAGGGAGGGAGGGTTTCTCCACCACTCGAAAACAGACCAATTCAGACAATGGAGACCAGAGGCACCAATCCAGGGAGGCCTTCAGAAGAAAGGCTCATGGAGGGTGAAGGCTGAGTGCCGGATCTTCCACTGTGAGGATGACAGAATGAAAACTCCAGAGAGGGGTCCCCAGGGATCCCTGACACACCTTGGCCACCTTGATCCAGTGTTTTATACACCGAGCCCTGTCCTGGGCTGTGCCTGTCCTGTCTCCCAGGCAGGTTGATATGACACCATTGGCAACATGATTGAAGTGTGACATCACTGCCTGGACCGTGGGGGCCCTGAAGTCTCCATCCTCCTCCATTTGGCACAGGCTGGATGCCCGGCATTGTTGGGGGTCTAGCCTCTTGAACAGCTCCTGGGAGAAGGGAGAGTGTCAAGAGGAGATGCCACAGCTTCCTCAAGTCCCATGAAGGTGTCACAGGTAGAGCAGCAGCTTCAGATTGCCTTCCTGTAAAAGGGGCTGGGCTGGCTGCTTCCTGAAGGGGCACACTCAGGAGCCCCTGGGATCTCGAAGTAGTGAGGACTGTGTTTCCTGTGTCCCCTCCCAGCTTCTGGCTGGCTCAACAGCTTGAACGCAGCTCATAAGCTCCCAAAGGGGCCCCTAATCTCTGTGTCCCTGTGGTCTGCTCCATTCAGGGACACTTGGGTTGGGGGAAGAACACCAGGTACTGTGTGTCCCTGCCAGTGATGTCCTCCCAAGGCAGCTTGTAGGGGCTAAGTGACATAGGCCATGGTCAGCAGAGAATTGGTTACACTTGGGGGAAGCCAGTTCCACTATCATCTGGCCACATCAGTGTCTCTCAGTGCGCTTTTCTGTCTCTGGCATGGCCTCTGTTTTCAAAAATGTGGTCCAGCCTTGATTCTTTGGGTCAAAGGACACCGTGGGAGCTGGTGATAGGATGGTTGGGGGAGAGGATGCATGTGAACCTGTAGGGGAGGAGGCCTGAAGAGGAAAGTCGGGGCCCAGGAGGCCTGTGCTCACCGCATCCATCCAAGTGATGTGCCGAGCCAGCATCCGGGGACAGAAGGACAGAAAGTCCCCGATGCAGGTGGATGGGCCCTCTGTGGGCCAGCTCTGGGTACAGGAAAGCTTTGTAGCTGGAGCTGTCCCCAGATCTCCTTGGGGCTCTCCATGAGCTTTTTCGACGATTACAGGCATGGCTGTGTGTGTTCCCAACTCCGCTGCTGCTGGCTGTCCAGTGCCCAGATGCTGCTGCCCCTCCGAGGGCTCTGGAGAGCACAGGGAGGCCAGCAGCATGGGCACAAACTCGGGTGTTTCTGGGGCCTCCTGGATCCTGTGCTCTTCCTGCAGGACTGAGGCCTTTGGTGGCTCAATAGCAGGCACTGGAGCAAGAGCAAAAGGACATGAGCCAAGGACTCTGGTCATGGACAGGGAAGGGAGTCCCTCCCCAGGCACCCTGGCAGCAATGAACCCCAAGAGGACAGAACACTCAGTCCTACCTCCTCCCTGGTCTCGGCTCCATGCAGGCTGTTCCCCGTCTGGTTCTGGTTCTCTGGACGTCAGGGGTTCCAATTGCACCAGCAGCTTGGTGGCGGTGCCACAGACATCCACTTGTAAACAGCACCTGGGGATCCTGAGCCATGGAGTGGAGCACAGACTCTCGGGGTCCTGGTTGTATCGGTCGACCCAGGAGCCCAGCAGGAGAAAGAGTGCACTGCAGAGAAAGAAGCAGGGTGGAGGAGCCTCAGCGGCCTGGCATTGCTCCAGCAAAAGCCAGCATACACATACTCCACACCCTTGTGTTTTACACACTCACCTAGGAGTCAGCCCATGCAGATACTCCTGGAGGATGGTGATGGTCCGTTCAGAGTACCCAACCGTGAAACGTGTGGAGAGGGGCCATTCTGGAGTGACCGGGGGCAGCCAATGGACCAGAGTCTGCATGGTCCTGGCCTGGACAGTGAGCATGGCATAGGCCTCGGCTGCACACAGGCCTGCCTGCCGCTCAGTCTGTGTGGAAAGAAGAGACACACCATAAGGGAAAGCTCCAAGAATCAGCAGAGGGTTCAGCTCAGGAATGCCAGCACCTCAGAAACATGGCAAAGGAGATGGGAGAGCCAATGTGCAGAGATGGTCTAGGCTTCCAAGCGGTGGGACTTCCTGAGGATCGGTGGATATGGATGATCTTCTCCGTGATTTTGATGGCACGAAGAAATGCAAACTCCTCCGGAATGAAGAGCTTAGGAAGACAATGTCTGAGGGAGAGGTTAGGAGACACTGCCCGCGCGATATACAGAAACACATGGAGGAGGAGATATCTCAGGGCTCTGCTCTGTCAGGCAGTGTGGAACCTGAGAACTGTCCACCTACCAACCTTCAGCATTCCCTGCCCATCCACTCTTCCTAGCTCTGCAGGTTTCCTGACTTGAACAAAGGTGATGGGGAACACCCAACCTTCGAAGGCCCCTCTGTCCTACAAGACATCACTCTCATTGTGCCTGGTCTGGTAGGAGAGGCATCCCAGCAGTGAAGGCGTCACCTTGCTCACAATCTCCCCAGAGCAATGACCACGATGCTTGGTGGTCTGGTGCTCTGTCCCATTGCCTAGGAGGTGAATAGCAAACCATTTCACTAGCTCCTTAATATGAAGTGACCTGTCAAGAGGTCTACAGAGGCAATCTCGTGGCTGGGCCAGGAATTTCCCGGGTCTTCCAAGCTTGGCTGTGGTTCTAGCTGCAAAAACCTGGCAGATGCTTAGTCTTGGAGGGCACACAATGTTCCTTCTAGCCACAGGTGAGATGGCCACTGTTTCCTCATGTCCAAATCAGCAGCTTTTTGGTCAGGGAACCTAAGACCACCTCCATGGACAACAATACGTCACTCTAAAATAACTGGATTGCTGTATTCTGTGTGGTGACTAGGTGAAGATATTTCTTTCTAGACTAACTTCACTTCAGTCCCTTCTCTAATGAATGGGATGATTTATAAGAATCAAAAAATACCTGAAAGTACATTACAGCTGACTGGTCTCTCGGTGTCTTGGGCTGAAAGTTGAAATAGTAACAGTAGAAAATTGGAAGTTGTTTGATCTATTGTAAATGATAAGTGTATTCCACTTTTTCATGCCATTCCTATCACTATGTGTGCATCTCCTCCCTTGAACATTGCTTCCATAGGTATCTGGGAATATTGGTTTCTTGAGTATACCATCCCTATTCCCTTGACTGTGGAAAAGTCATGTGATGGTCCCAAGACAGCATTTGGATGTGAGTCTGGGTCCTGAATTCCCTTCCAGTCCTGGTTCTGGCTATGGAGACCACCTGTTCCTTCACTTACCTTAAGCTGGCCCTGTGCTGGATTGGTCGTGTGGGGCACAAGCTGCTTCTGTGCAAATCCAAATCCTTCCAGAAAATTCTCCTTCATTTGTTCAGTTGAGCTCTGTCAATATGGCAGTAACCAAATCAGGAGCTTAGCATGAGCCACACATGGCCATAGTCCTGCCAATGATTTTCCCAAATTAAGATGCCAGTAGCATCTGAGAGCTATCAATCCAGCTTAGGACTCGGGTTACCACATGGACATGGGACCTTCACCCCCTCACCCCCAATCACTACTTCTCATTTCTGCCTCTTGGGAATTGGTATTCAATCATCACAGGCACACCTGGCTATCTGCTATCTACTTCCTGAATTGGGCAAACCCTTCAACAAATACCATCTTCATCTCAGCAACACTCTCTCTTACTCCCTGTCTCCCATATAATTTCTCATAACATATACATTCACATACTATATGTATGTATATATATGCGTGTGTGAGACTCCTTAAGTGGCATCCTAAACATGATCTGGCCAGTACTACTCAGCCCTGTGTTTCCCACATTTACCTTTGGACATTTCTCGCCAGTTGTCCCATGACTGTGGCCTTGTTTCTCCAATTGTCTAGATTGAGGACCGTGTCTCGCAATCTCAGCTCTCCGCCAAGGAAAACAAGTAACACACGAAGAAAACATCTTCTTAGCTTGACGCTCTCGAGTCCTAGTGAGCAGAGAATATTTGTCAGTTGAGTTCAACAGTAAACCAGTACACCAGTAAGATTCTATGACCTCACCTGCTATTTTTCAGTTAGACCAATCAGAAGAGCCTTCAAGCATCTTGACCTTCTCCATGTTAACTTGTGAGTAATTTCTGGCACCAGAACTAAGAGGAATCTCACAAAATCAGGGACCTATTACTAGGTCCCAGATTTGAATAGAACCTTGTCTTTCTGGTCAGCGAGTGCCCTGAGAATCACATTGTGCCACTTAAATCTTTCTCAATTTCCCAAAATGCACACTGAGAATTCATTGTAAATCTACTTGCTAGGAACTATGGAATTATGGAAAAGGCTAAAAATTTGTGTTGAGTTTATGTTTTTCAATATAAACTTGATTTCTTCAAGTCTTAGCAACTCACAAACTCTGAGTTGATAGATCTCACCCCATGATGTGATATTGAGGGAAAATTCCCCATGCTATCTCTCCGGCCCCATTGTCTCATCTTTAATGTGAAATAATTATAGGAACCTATCTCATATAGTAGCAGGAATAGTTAAATACTTTAGATAAGGCACTTTACATGGAGTGAGGCACATTCAAAATTCTTCATACTTTATATGAAATCTTTATGTGATTGTCTATTAAAAATACAATATCATGAGTGACTCTCATATGAATGGATGTTGTTGGTCTATGTTTCTTGTAAATTATTAGATTGAAATAGTAAAGGGCAACATATAAATCACTATTCATACCTCAGGACCTTTTTCCCATTCTTTTTATAACGTATTTCCTCCTGTTCATTTAACAATCTAAAGATTACTTCTTCACAAAAGCTTCCCAAAACCTTCAGCCCACACTGGAGAAAGAATCTTACTCAGATATTTATACAGACAAACTTATGTATAAGCATTATGCATATATACATACATGTAATTATATAATAATTGAATTTTCATTTGCCAAAACTAGACTGTGAACATCATGAAAGTACTAAGTTAGTGTTTGAAATGATCAGTTAGTTATTGTGGAATAGGTCTGGAGATATAAGACTAAAAGCAGTGCATGGGGCTGAGGCCTCCACAATGATCTGAATCTCAGCACCACATCCCCTAAGCACCACAAAGGGATTCTTAGCACAGAATTTCATGGTTCCTGAGAAAATTGGGTGTGCCCTCAAAAACTAATTTGTAGTAAAGGATAACGTGAGAGTGCTTTAAGTTTTTTTTAAAGCATCTTCTGAATGTTCTCTCTACTAAATGCAAATAACTATTTTGTTCATGTGATCATTTTCTGAATATTCTCATAATGAACTCACAAGCCACTGTGCACACAAACTTCTTCAATTTTTAGACTTTCATATTCCTTTACATTTAGACCTGGAATTAAAATCTCTGCTCTGTCATTTACCACGTTGTCACCTTGGGCAAGCAATTTTTCCTCTTTGAGCTTTTACTTCGTATCTCAAATAAGGTATTATGATCTCTAGATGAAGTAAAAACAGCTGTGTAAAATCTCTTTGCACAAGAGCCAGACTAGCTAAATTTGCCAGATTATCAATTAATGTCCCTATTGCTATTGTCATTATTATCTTTGTGTTCAAGTCCAGGTATTCTCAATGAGAAGAAATTTATTGCCATTTTTCTCAAATGAATTGTATTTACAACAGATTGCCTTGCTTTTTCACTTTTGTTCATTTCATTCTTTACACAATAAGTAAAAATAGTTTTCTAAAGCTATATTTGTAAGAAAAAATTTCCCCTGAGTCTCACATAATTATTCAGGTCAAAGAAGCTAGCATAGAAAAGGATGATTATTGTCATGGGATACATTATATATTTACTGATATAAGCAACCTTCACATTACTCTGAAAGTTCTATTAATGAAACCCTCTTTCCTCACAAGAAAAAATAAATAAAAAAGATGAATGAGGGTCCGGAGCAATGGCGCAGCAGTAGGGTGTTTGCCTTGCACACGGATGATCCAGCACAAACTGTGGTTCAAACCCCCAGCATCCTATATAGTCCCTCAAGCAGGAGCGATTTCTGAGCGCATTGTCAGGAGCAACCCCTGAGCATCACTGGATGTGGCCCAAAATTAAAAAAAAAAAGATTAATGAGAAGGGAAAATAGGATAGGATTAGTTCTCTCTACCCAAGAATAAATGATGGATTTTAGATCTATCATATATTAGTTTGAGAAAGGGGAGTATTAATTAAATGATCCATATTACCCATTATTAGTCTTTGAAATTACATGGTTAGTATAAAGATGGCCCTAGATGTTTTTATGTAACTTTTTTATTGTGTTGCAATTTCATGATTTTATATGTATATATACACATTTATATATATGCATATATATATTTCAGGTTACATTTTCAAATAATTTCTTTTACTTCATTTTTTTCTTTTTTACATTTTGGAGCCACATCTGGTAATGTTGAGGGCTTACACAGCTCTGTGCTCAAGGATCTTTCCTAATGGGCCTCAGGAAACCCATTGTGGTGCTTGATATTAAACCCAGGACAACTGCACGTACATCTAGCACTTTAGCACTGTACAATTACTTTAGTCCCATTTTATTTCTTCTTTTTTAATAGAAATTTTCTTTTTTTTTTTCTTATTTTTTTTATTAATTTTAATTATGACAACAAAGATGCAAAGAAAGAGGACATAGTAAAGTTACAGTGGAAGCGCAATCACCCATAAGCAGAATTCTCGGTAGTCCCAACGATGATATCCCAGCCTTGATCTTTCAACCAAAGAAAATTAAGAAAAACAAAACTGAACCCATGTACAATACAATTAATTTGTCCCTCAAATTCCCAGTTGTATTACATACTATTTCTTAGCAGCACACAATATAATCCAAAGAGATTAGACTTATGTAACTCCTTAAACATTGAGGGCAAAGTACATTTATCTAGTTCCATGCACATGCTTACTAGTTTAAGTTAACCTCAAAAGTTTTAGTGGGTTGTTTTTCTTAAGGATTGGAGTCAAGGGAAAATAGTAAAAAATGGTGTTAGAGTGGCATTTGTTTGCATAGGCCCACCAAAATATAAGGGACATGGAAAGAAAAATTATGGTCTAAATACAAGGAGACCCTACCCCTGAAGTTTCCCGGCACAGGACTGACTCTAGGCTCCAGGCAAACTAGTTTGTCCAATTCAAGTCATCGTCTGTAGTGGCAATACACCTTCATTCCTCACATAGTCTCTGTTGTTGGTATCATGTTTCTGTATTAAAGGTCCTGGAGTCTGCATATCCCATATTGCAGTCAGGATGGTGCAGAGCATCCTCTCGTTTCACCTCACACTTAAGGGGCACTAGAGAGAACCATGTCCTGTAGAGCAGGTCATTGTTGTTGTCAAGTCTTCTCAGTGTAAACGGAAGTCTCCTTTTAGGAGGTCGATGTCAGACCCTTGGTAGTGTCTTTCCTGGTAGAGGACTGCTTCCTCTTCTTCTCAGTGTAAACGGAAGTCTCTTTTTAGGAAGTCGATGTCAGACCCTTGGTAGTGTCTTTCCTGGTAGAGGACTGCTTCCTCTTCTTCTCAGTGTAAACGGAAGTTTCTTTTTAGGAGGTCGATGTCAGACCCTTGGTAGTGTCTTTCCTGGTAGAGGACTGCTTCCAGCTGTTGCTATAAAAGACCTTGGATGTTTCGTAGATAGCTTGCCTGGTTCTGGCGTGAATGGAGGATGCCCATTCTTCTGAGGCCTGTGCCAGGGCATTATATCAATGTTCAGGGTGTAAGGTACATTGTACTGAGATTTATTAGATAAGAACTTATCTGTAGGTATAGTGTTTTCCTATTTTAATGTGTCTATGCAAAGAAGGATCAATGCCATGAAGCGTTATTGGTGCATCTGGAGGCAATAGGAACAATACAAGCAATTTCCATGACATAGTTCAATCATAGGCATTAAACTGAGGGACAGTTCCACCAACAATCCTTATTGAACAGCTTAAAAGAAAAGAAAAGATGAAAAGTGGATATAAACACCATGGTGAAAGAATATAGAGAGAGTTACAGCCGTTAAAGAAAATATACATAAAATATTCAAAAGATATATATGTGCAATTTATGTCCTTCTAAATAGTCCTGGGATTGTTAGATCCACTGTATGTCTTTGGTCTGAGATTAGAACTGTGTATTATTGAAGTTAAGAAGGGTAAATCGGGGGTACTGATGGTTGGGAGGAGAATACGTTTGCATCATGTAGACTAGTATGAAATTGCCAGTGATAGCCTGAGTATAACTGAACAACTATCTGCCACCCCACAGATCAAACACCACCCCCCAAGCCAATCTCAGGAGCTCAAGCCCCACCCTAGGCCAATCTCCGCAGCTGGCCTGGGAGTGGGGAAAACCCAGGGTGCCCCATCAGGTCCTCCCAGAAACCCACCTGGAGATCCGGAGGAAAGGGGGAGAGGGGGGTCGGGTGACCCAGGTCCGGGCCCCCCTACCCTAGGCCGGGCCAAGTGGCCCCTGGCACATACGGAGGTCTGCCAGGAGCTAGCCCGTGCCGGCTGAAAATCCTGCCCCAGGAAGGGAGGAAAGCCCTCCCAGGCCCCAAGGACCAGAGCTCAAGACCCACCCTAGGCCAATCTCCGCAGCTGGCCTGGGAGTGGGGAAAACCCAGGGTGCCCCATCAGGTCCTCCCAGAAACCCACCTGGAGATCCGGAGGAAAGGGGGAGAGGGGGGTCGGGTGACCCAGGTCCGGGCCCCCCTACCCTAGGCCGGGCCAAGTGGCCCCTGGCACATACGGAGGTCTGCCAGGAGCTAGCCCGTGCCGGCTGAAAATCTAATAGAAATTTTCAATTGAATCACTGTGAGATACACAGTTACAAGATTTATCATGACTTAGTTTCAGTCATTCATTTTCCATTCTCTTGCCCTTCATCAATTCACATTTTCTGTCACCTATACGCTCAGTTTTCCTCTTGCCATTTCCCCACACCAATTTATTTATTTCTCCTAGATACTATGGATATCCTCCCAAAATTCCCTGTACATGAACTGTGCAATTTCCTACCTTCTACAACTTTGGTTGCTGACTATTCATATCCGCTCATGTCTTTAAAGACTTGCCCCTGGTTGGAGAGCTTCCAAATTTAAATGTGTCTGGCCATTCTAAATCATATTGCTAACAATAGTATGTGGTCAGTGACAGATCAATGTGGGAATCTAAAAGCCAGGGTCCCAGAACTGTTGGTTGGACAATTTCTAGTTACTGATTTTATTCTAGACAGCTCCTGGAGTAAGATTGAACTAAGCTTGATAAATATGCAATTTTTTAATTTTCTTTTTTAAATCCATTCTACCCTTCTAAATAGGTCTCTGTTGAGATACCCTCTCAGGAAACATGTAAAGTATCTGCCCACTTAGGCTGTTGTTTTAGGAAACCCAAACTAAGATATCTGTTCCTGGTAAGTCAAACCAGCTGCTATAGCTTTAATGAGAAACTTTATAAATGAGACTATGATCACAGTATATAGACCAAAGAAAAGAGGGACATTTAAATAATGGACCAGCATTACTCATTACCCCTTAATTTTCTATCACTGTATAGATTGAAAAAAAATGTTCTCATATCTCAAAGTGATGAGTGTTGCCCCTCCCTTTCTTTTAGAGTCAAAGATATTAGAATCAATATATTAAAATGCATACATACCAAGTATTGGTTAGCAATTTCCTAAATTAATTACTTGAGTACAATGCCAGCCAGATACTATAAGTTTGGTCCCTCAATACTAATTCAGTCATCTTCTCTTCCTCTACTCTTGAAACTGGAAAAGACAGTAAGTTCTTTTCCAAGATCCATTAGCAGTTTTTGGCACCCATCTCGCAAATCTCTGGTCAATGAAATGAAAACTCCTGGAAAGCTCTTTTTTACAAAAAATAAAAGGCACAATCTGAAACAAAATGCGTAACTTCTACCTTCCTGCCTGGCACAAGGGCATGAGGATAGCATTGTATCAGCTATTAAAGAATTTTAAAAAATTATGAATAAATCCAGGAGTGGGTGATGATGGAGCAGAAAAAGACAAAGAACTTAAAACACTGAAAAATCGTGGAGCTGGTACACAGGACATAGACAACTGTCTGTTATTATTAGCTGCCGGGTATAAATATTAGCTAGAGCTTATTGCTTCTTTCAAAAAAATATCTGAACTGTTACACATGCTTAGAGAGGTTCAAGTGCTTTTTAAAAGGTTAAAAAGGGATCTATGTAAAAAATATCAATAGAGGAGAAAGTTTGTTCTTATTCAGGCTGCTAAAGAGAAAAGTTGTGGTGATCATAAAAATAGTTTTTTTCCCTAAAATACAAAACCTAAATATAATTCCAAAAAGAAAGATCTCTGCACACCTGAATGCAAAGCAAAATCTCATTACTGATAAAAAGTGCTAACACAGTTTTTATTTCCTCAACATATGCATAGTATATATTATACACTATAAGAGTCTATTTTGAAAAATTCTATTTATTATTACCTCCTCTTTATAAGAGAGAGTCTAGCTTTGGAGAAGTCTAGTGGGGACAGAAATCTATCATTTGACAGTATCCAAAATGTACACATATAAAGTAATTTAATCTAAATTTCACTTCTTCAGTCACTGTAGCTATGCTTTAAATATGCAGTAGATGCAGTGGACTGGTGGCTACCATATTGGGCAGCACAGACTGTATTTTCATCACAGTCAAAGTTCCAGCTAGAAAACTTGCTCTGATAGGTAAAGAAATATACCAAAGAATTAAAACACTGGTAAGAATATGAGCTAATTCTATGTTCCACCTTATACTTATAACCTATCCTAATACGATGCATTTATTTACTATTTTTTATTTTAACAAAATATTTCTAATATAGTGATTTACACTATCACAGATTTACCTTTATAGCTCTGAAGTTCATTTATCTCAAACTAGAATCTCACAGTGCTAAAATTAGGTATTATTGATAGAGCTGTAGTTTTATTTTGTTTTTAGATACTTGAGGGGTCCATTTTATTGTCATTTCTAACTTACAGGAGAGCTTACTCCATTCCTTAGCACTGGAGTGAATTTTCCATATGCTTCTCTCCCTTAACTGTTTTCTTCCTTTCATAAAAACATGTTCACATTAAGCACACCTATACAGGACAATATCTTCATCTCAAGATTAGTTAATTAATTAGCAAACCTAAGTTCCTTCCTTAATGTTATTCCTTCTTTGCCATGGCATTAGCTTATTTTCCAGGTTCTGGGGGAAGGGCATATTTGAATGTATTTTTCTTCTTCCCATAAATAGTACAGGACACTCCATGATCTGGCCTCACTTAATCTCTCAACTTTCTTTCCATTGAATCTTCTTTATATTGCTTGTTCTCTAGCTAAGTAATAATGTTCACTCTGCTCTGGAAAGTCCATAAATTTCAATTAGCATGCTAGATATAACTTCTATGCTCTTCAATCCCACACATTTATTATTGGTTTTAAAACAAGTTCATGCTAGAAAAAGTCTATAAGTCTTTGTCTTGGAATATCTTGTCTTCTATGTATGTAATTTGATCTCCATCTACAGACAAATGATTGTACCTAAATTTTACTTATCCCCACTAAGTTGATCAATACTACCTCATCCATGTGACAATGCCTGAGATTTCTCCAGATACCAATGTGTATCACTGGGTACCAATGGGTAGCAATAGGTCAGTGATGGGATATTTGGCAGCAGCTTCAAGCCACAATGGTGGCACCATTGGTGATTTTAATATGAAAAAATATGTACAAACTATAGAATATAGAAGTGTAAGAATTCAGAGGTAAGTCGGAAGTTGAATACAAAGTAAATGGCTGCATCTTCTAAGAACAAGATGCTTTTTATTTCCTCTTAGTGTGTTTCTGTACATGTATACATGTAAAAAGATCTTGAGTACTAAAGATCAGTGAGAATATTAAAATATTTACTCTGTTACATATTTTAATTTTCTTTTATTTAACATTATCACTAAAATGAAAATGGAACTTATCCTTAAATTTTACCCACTTTCTTTTCAACTGGTGATTATACAATATCAAGGATATTAGAAAAATAGATGAACTTAAAATAAATCTAGTGCTGGAGAGATAGCAGAGCAGTTAGGGTGCTTGACTATTACATGGTTCACCTAGGTTTAATCACTTTTATCCCATATTGTCCCTTGAGCCCCACCAAGAATGACCCCTGAATACAGAGCCAGGAATAAATTTTGAAACAGTGTGTGTGGTCCCCAAACCAAAAAAAAAAAATAAAATAAAATAAAATATAGGCCTTTACAACACTAAAATTAAAGCCACATTTTCCAGTGAAATTTATCTAAAGTCATTTACAGTAAGAAATCTCAGAGTCATTGCTAAAGAGCATTTATCTAGGATATATTTAACTATCAAGGAGAACAAGATTATATTTGTACAAAAAAGCACTAAAATGCAAGTCTTCTAATTCATCTAGTGTTAAACTAAAGAAACTTATACAATATTTCTAGTGTTGTGTAAGGAAACTTATACAGCACTAGAAGGAGAGAAATGACTGTGTAGCTTTTTGGACTTAGTAAAAGTCTACTAAGTACATACAGTCATGAGCTGTTGGAAAACTTGTTGATGATTTAGAGGATTCTCAAGGGTAATTTTGACTGTAAACAAGTTTTGTCTTATGTTCTTATTTTAAACACTAACTCCCACATAAGTCACAGCTCCACTCTTAAGTGCTTTAGCACCTGAGGCCTAGAGAATCATTCATATTATATGAGTTTCTTGAAGGGCACTCTAATTCTAATCGGATCTGGTCCCACTAAATCCTAGTACTTATGTTTGCTTTTTCGACAACTCAGATCTTGGTTTAAAGCACAGGAACTTTTTCTCATCTCATTTTGACTGTTTTATGTTTTGTGGATCCTGACCCTTTAGAGCATAGGGTCATATGGGCTTTGAAGTTTAATTAGTAAAACAGCAATTACGCAACTGAGAAGAATGAAGTTCAAAAATGATTTCAGCAAATGAAAGTGGGAACAATTTGAGAGGAGTCCTGGGGACTGTAAGGACTGAGAGCCAGCAACATAATCAAGACATTCAACCAGTAAAGCTTAACTATTCAAATGAGAAGCAAAGCAATTTAGGAAATAACAAGACAAGGAAATAACAATAACAAGACCTTTATAGGTAGAGACCATATTTCAATGATCTAGGAAGAAGGAAGCTTCGCCTTCAAATCATTCTTTCACATCAGTATCTGAGTCCATTTTTTTAAAAGGGAGCAACTGGGAATATGAATCAATCAAAGAGTGCACCGTTAGTATATTTGAGGACCTGAGTTTATCCCAAGACTGTTAAGGGAAGGAGAGTTTTGCTCACAATGTTTATTATGAACTACCACTTGCAGGAGCCGGAGAGATAGCATGGAGGTAAGGCATTTGCCTTGCATGCAGAAGGTCATTGGTTCGAATCCCAGCATCCCATATGGTCCCCCGAGCCTGCCAGGAGCAATTTCTGAGCATGAAGCCAGGAGTAACCCTGAACACTGCCACGTGTGACCCAAAAACCAAAAACATACAAAAAAAATACCACTTGCAAAAGTTATCCCCATTTAAATAAATTCTGTGATTAAATATCATTGGTTTAGTCATTAGTCTTTCCTTGAAATTATGATTTTGGAAATTCATAATAAGCATGAGAAATGCAGTAATGAAGACATTCGATATTTCCAAATTATTCTTGATTTTTATAGGTTTTGTGATTCACAATATTGATATTGGCAGGGCTGTGTGCATAAAAGTTCAACACCACACTCTCAACTAGTGTTATCTTCCTTCCTTCACTGTCCTAGTGTCACTTCTATTTTATTGTGTTGTTGTTGATGTTCTTCTACTTCTAACTTCACTAGCATGACACTCTCCAGATCCGTACAGGTAAATAGAATCACATTGCATGATTTTGGCTTTTCTTAAAGCTGAATAGTATTTTATTCTGTATATGTAGCATTATACCATAGTTTCTTTATTGAGTCATCTGCTCTCAGACACATGCTATTACTAGAATTTAAATATTGTGAATAGTATTGCAATCAACATAGGAATGTGTATTTCATTTCTAAGAGTTTTTTGATGCTTTGGTATAAATGCAAATAATTAGAACAAGAATTAGAATTGCTTGGGTCAGAGCAATAACAGAACAGGTAGAGTGCCTTGCCCACAGGAGACCCAGGATTGATTCCTGGCATCCTATATGATCCCTTGAGCCTACCAGAAGTAATTTCTGAAGCACAGAGCTAGGAGTCAACCCTGAATGCCACTGGTTATGGCCAAAAACATTAGAATTACTGGATCACAGTGTAATAAATTCATTGTTTCTTAGAGAATTATCCATGTCATTATCTGAAAAGGTGAAAACAATTAATATTTCCACCAGCAGTAGATAAGGGTATCTCTTCCTTCATATCCACATCTTGTTTTTGTTCTTTGTAATGTGTACCAGTTTCACTGGTGTGAGAAGATATATCATTATTGTTTGGATTTTTATTTCCCTGATGATAAGTGACCTTTTCTGAAAATGAACAAGTACCTATTCTTGTCGTTCTTTTTGCCAAGGTACCTCATTACCTAGACATAGGGCTAAGATTATATCTAGTTTCATAATGAGATCTTATTTTTTTCAAATTACTCTTATTTATATTCTCTTTTCTCATCTCTGCTATAACTCAACAATGACTGAGACAAGGAACTGCTTGAATTCTATACCCTCAATACCAATTCATGAGCAACTTCATGAGTGTCTTTCCCAAATAAATACACAGGTAACAATGTCAAGAAAGAGAGGGTAAAAGGTATTTAAAGTTTGGGTGTAACAGGTGGGGGCAGCAGGGTTTGTAAAAGCCATTATTTATTGGGAAAGTAGGGAATAAATATGGACAAGAAGAAGAAGAAGGATAAAAAGGGGCACTTGGGACTGGAAAGATTGTTTAGAAATTATGGTACTTGCCTTACACTCAGATGACCTGATTTGTACCTGGCTATACCATCTGATCCCCTGAGTCATGCCAGTGATACATGCAAAGCCAGAATTAAACCCTGAATACAGCACAATGGGCCCAAAAACACCAAACAAAGCACTTTTTTTCTTCTTTCTTCTTTCTTTCTTTCTTTCTTTCATTTTTTCTTTCTTTCTTTCTCTTTCTTTCTTTCTTTCTTTCTCTTTCTTTCTTTCTTTCTTTCTTTCTTTCTTTCTTTGTTTTTTGTTTGTTTTTGTTTTGGGGCTGAACCCAGTGATGCTCAGGAGTTACACCTGACAATGTGCTCAGAAATAGCTCCTGACTTGGAGGACTATATGGGACGCTGGTGGATCAAACCAAGGTCCGTCCGAGGTTAGTGCTGGCAAGGCAGACAACTTACCTCTTGCACCACCACTCTGGCCTTTAGACGAAGCACTTTTTTTTTTTTTTGGTTTTTGGGCCACACCCGGCGGTGCTCAGGGGTTACTCCTGGCTGTCTGCTCAGAAATAGCTCCTGGCAGGCACAGGGGACCATATGGGACACCGGGATTCGAACCAACCACCTTTGGTCCTGGATCGGCTGTTTGCAAGGCAAACACCGCTGTGCTATCTCTCCGGGCCCTAGACGAAGCACTTTTGACTTGTTAGCATCCTGATGTAAAGCAGTAGAAATTAATCCACTAATTTTTCTGAAAAAAATCTGAAACACATCTCTTCATAGCTCTAAACCAAGTTAAAGAAACAATATAATAAAAATGGGGTTTGAATATTTCCCTGCCACTTTGTTTCCTTTGAAATTACCGGTAAATGTGACTACTCTAAAAAATAGAAGATTGGCAACAATTAAATGAGAAAGTTAATTTAAGAATTAAATGATAAGATTAAATCTCTTAGCTTAATTATCACCACAACTTTGAGAAAGAAACTACTATTGTTATCCCTATTATATAAACAAAAAGACACAGGGTTTAATGACAGGAACTGTGGTTCTTCTCTCTGACAATAACCATTGTACCCACTCAGATTGATGTATGTTAAACATTTGGTAGAATGAATTTTAAGTGCTTCTTTCAAAACATAAACATAAACAAAAAATTGCACTACTTCCCAGTGTAGATGTGAAGGATGATATAAGAATAACTTAGAATGAATCTATTCTTGGTATACTGTTTACTAACATAATTTAATAAATACCTAAATGAAAACCAAGTATGTTACTTTACTCTGAATCTTTAATGTCATCTCTAAAATAAAGCTACTTATGAAATTTTCTTTTTGGGGCTGAATGGTAGATAGCGCAGCAGTAGGACATTTGTCTTGCATGCGGCTGACCCAGGACTACCTCAGTTCGATCCCTGGTGTCCCATATGGCTCCTCAAGCCAGGAGTAATTTCTGAGCACATAGCCAGGAGTAACCCCTGAGTGTCACCAGGTGTGGCCAAAACAACAACAACAACAACAACAACAAAATTTTCTTATTGATGAAGATTATTAACTGAGGGAAATTAATTGGATGGAGAGGACCATAAAATGATCACACTCATTTGTGAGAAATATATTTACATATATTATATATTATGCTGATAATAACCAAATACACTAGAAACTATGGCCACAAGAACTGGTCTATGGTAAGAAGCTTATCATTTACATGGCAAAGTACCAACAGTGCTTTGTATAATCAAATTTTATTACTTCAGTTTTTCATATTTTGCATAGCATTCCATTATGTAGATGTACTACTGTTTCTTTAGCCTTTCATCTGTTCTTGGGTACTTGGGTCATTTCCAGTTTCTGGCTATTATGAACAGTGCTGATATGAATATAGGAGTGCAGAAGGTTTTTTTGAGGAACCTAAGGTATATTCTCAGGAGGAGTATTGCTGAATCAGATAAGAGTTCTATTTCTGGGACTGGAGTGGTGGTGCAAGCTGTAAGGCATCTGTTTTGCCAGTGCTAGCCTAGGACAGAGCGTGGTTTGATCCCTTGGCATCCCATATGGTCCCTCAAGCCAGGATGATTTCTGAGCACATAGCCAGGAGTAACCCCTGAGCGTCACCATGTGTGGCCAAAAAAAAAAAAAAAGCTTCTATTTCTAGTTTTTTGAGGAATATTTATATTCTTGAAAAGATTGGACCAGTCTACATTCCCACTAGCAACGAATGAAAGTCCCTTTTGTGATCTGATCCCCCAATTCTTCCCAGGTAACTTGATCTTACCTGCAAGGCCCCGCCCATTCCTGGGAGGAGTTAGGTAAGGTTAGATACGGCTTTGACGAGAGAGGATTAGGGCTTTTGGGCTTTTTGGGCTTTTGCCAGGGTGGAGGTTGGAGGTAATATGGATGAAAGAAGTAAGATGCAGGGCTAACTAAGAATGGCATGCGTAAATGGTTAGCAGCCACATCTGTTGGCCAAGGCAATAAAGATGGTATCTCTCTGGAAGCCTGCCTGTGAGTGAGTTCAATACCCATCGCTTTCCTGGACCCAAACCCACCGGATGGAGCCACGTGGCCGGGGCCTAAGGACAAAGGCCTCCATCTCCACCATCCAAGGCCATCTTAAAGGCTGTTTTGCAACACCTTTCTGCATCTGAACCAGTACTAGTTGTTCTTTTTGATGTGTGCCAATTTCTGTGATTCTGAGATGATATTGCATTATTGTTTTGATTTGCATCTCCCTGATAATTAATGTTGTGGAGCATCTTTTCATGTGCTTTTGGCAATTTGTATTTTTTTTAATTTCTGTTGCATTTTTGATGGAGTTAGTTTTTTCTTATTGAGTTTTTACCAATATTTATATCTTAGATATTAACTTCTTATTAGATTGTAGTGGTTTTTCGATCACTATTTCTAGTGGTTTTTATCAGCAGAATACTTTATCCCTATCTATGGGCAGCCTTCGTGCTCTGGTCACTATTTTCTTTGAGGTACAGAAGCATCGTTTAATGTAATCCCATTTGTTTATCTTTGTTACCACATGATTGGTCAGTGAAATTTCATCTTTGAAGATGTTTGTAGCTTCAATGCCATGCAGCATTCTGTATACTTTTCTCTCTATGTACCTTATGATTTCAGGTCTGATATAAAGGTCTTTAATTCTTTTTTATTTTTATTTGATACCTGTGCACCATGTTAAAAAGAGGTCTGAAGGTTTCCACTTGTTTCCTTGCTCCACTTCATATTTCTTACTCCTTTCATTAATTAATCATATATTCAGGGGTCAGTGTCAGGATATTCAAGTCTATTCCATTGATCTGAAGGTTTGTCTTAATTCCAATACTGTTTTAGTTATTACAACTATTTAGTACAGTTTGAAGTTGAAGTTGGGTAAAGTGATGACTCCCATCTTCTTTTCCTCAAGGATTTCTTAGGCTATTTGTAGAGGTTTATGATATGATTTCAGAAGTGATAGATCTATTTCTTTGAAAAATGTCATGGGTATCCTTACAGGATTGCATTAAATCTCTACAATGCTTTAGGCTGTATTACCATTTTAATGATGTTAACCCTCCAAATTCATAAGTAGGAGTATGTTTTCATTTTCTTGTGTCCTCTTTTATTTTTTAAAGTAATGTTATGTAGATTTTTTGTATAGGTATTTCACCTCTTTATTTAAATTGATAAATCTAGTAACTTTTAATGTGTTGCTTCCAGATTAATTAGATTTACCTGCAGAGCATTTATTAAAAAATCTGAAATACAATAATGATAATGTCACAGGGTCACCCTTTTTAATTCCTAGAACATTCTGTCTTGCCTTCTAAATTTGCAAAATCCTATTTATCCTTGCAAATCCATCTGAATCATCTTCCTCAATTTCTCATAGGCACATTGTTTGATTATTTTTTCCTCTCCCAAATCAGGGAGGAAATTTTATTTGGGTCATGTCTGACCCCAAATGAGTTTCTGATTTCAGAGTTGATGATTCCTTCGTCATAAAAAGGAATTTAACAAAAGCCCACTTGAGGACACCACAGAGGTACAGTGTGATAGATGATCTTTCCACTTTTATAAAAGCTACTCAATTCTTCTGCTTAATAATTTGATATTTTCTATGCAGGGACTACATTATCCCTCTGCTCATCCTATCTAACCACGTTCCAGAATAACATTTCAAATCTTCACCATGATTTCAGGGGAATGTCCCACACCACTCCCCACCATTTCCCCTTTCTTCCTATACTCCAGTCTTACTAGTCTCCATTCTCATCAACAAACTTGTCAATTCACACTGCTATTCTTTTTGCCAGAGAGGTTCTTCCCATTCAGCACTCACCTCACATTCACCTGGCTTATTCTTTCTCATGCTTCCTCAAGTCTCAAGATAGAACTTGATCCCAATGGCTGTAGCTCTATGCTTCTTTGTAAATGTCACACCAGCATAGCCATGTGTTGCGCACTGTGTTTACTGCCTGTCTCCCTTTACACGGAACTGCCCTAAAGAACTATAATGTGACTCAAAGACAGCATTTTAGAGGTTCTTGCAGCCATATACCAAAAAAAGAAAAGGAAAGCAACAAAAAAAATAATTCAACACACTATACAATAGTATGAATACTATTTAGTATTTAAATACTATTCAAATAGTGTTGCTTCAATTGTTATGAATATAAAAATTTTGAAATTATATATATACTCATATATGTGTATATATATATATGTACAGGGGTCATAACAAGATGTGCTCAGTCAGGGCTTATTCCTGCTTCTGTGTGAAGGGATCACTTCTGTTGTGTTAAGAGAATTAGGAATGTGATGCCAAGGGTCAAACCTTGGTAGGTCCCCTACAAGGCAAACACTTTACTCATTGTACTCTCTCTCTAATTCTAAAAGTATACTTTACAGTATTTTTGAAAACTAAATTCTAAATACTAATACAAATACTAACACAAAATGCCAATACAAAATCTATTGTGTATGTTACATGTTCGGCCCAATTCATTTGGGACCAGCCACAATTCAAATGCTCAGTGACTTCCTGTAGCCTTTGGGAGTCATATAGTGCTAGGCAGCAAAAGTCTGGGGAATATAGCAGACTTACTCCTTTATCTGAAACACTTGGCCAAGTTGGCTCAAAATAAAAGCCAAAGAAATATTTGGAGTAAAATGTAAAATAGTTATACAGAGGAAGCAAAGAGAAGTTATAGATTACAAGATTTATTAATATAAATAAATATTGTCCTATATTGCAGCCCCAGGAGCTCCCAGAAACTTTGCAGTTCCTTTTGGATTTTTCTTTATGCCAGGAGCAAACATGTTCCCAATGGTAATGCCAAGGTATTTTTTATTAAAAAATCTTACCCTAAAAGACAGAAAAGGTTTGATATTGTGAAAAAAAATTATCTTTCCATTACCATGTAAATCCTACATATTGATAGGCATTATGTAAGCGGTATTAGAGTGCAATGCTCTGACTGCTGAAGATGTTATTTTGAAGCTCTCTGTACAGTTATTGTAGTATCAGCAGAGATTTCCTTCAGGATTCAGGCTTCAATATCTTTAGGTGAAGCTGCAAAGCTCTGAATCAGAATTAATATTCAATCCCCATGTTTGTGGGTATAGAACATGGGGTTAGAAACCCATGGTATAACTGAGATGGTACATACACCCTGTAAGCACATTTCACAATTCAAGCCTTTATTGACTTCCCCTGAAAAAGCAGAGTTGCGGTAGTTATAAGCAAAATTAAAATCTTATATAAAAGAGAAAGAAACGAAATGAAAATGCAAAAATTATGGCTCAGCCTGAAAGAGTTATGCAATGCTACCTTAAAGTGACCTTGTGTTCACATGGGAAAATCCCATGCAGTCGTGTTGTTTCTATAGCTTTTAAGTAAATGACACTTCTTTCATACTCAAATCAGTTCTAAGGACAGAAACCCAGCCATGGGTTCTCCCGATGGTATGAAGAATGCAGCCTCTCTTGTGAAATAAACAGAAACCTGCATCCATTGCCATCTCCCTGAAGTTGAGAGGTTCATTAGGAGTAGGTGTGGGAGTCAGAAGGTTGACCTTAGAATTTGATGTAGCTGCAATTCAAGTTCCTTAAACAGGAAACAGAAAAGACACCCTCTTTTGTTTTGGTGATGATTCAGTTAAGGAGACATTTGTCACCCCTCTTCTCAGAGAACTCAGATTAAGGATCAGGACCCACAGAAAAGTGTTTCAAAGCATGTAAAGAATTTTACTTCCTTCACCTGGAGAATGCCTCTTCAGTCAAAACTTTAGAGCAGCAGCTCTCAACCAAGCAGGTAATAGCAACCCCAGGAAACAGTAAGCAATCTCTGGAGCCATTCTCAATAGTCACAACTAGAAGAGAATTGGGAATACAACTGGCTTCTATTAGGTGCTAATAAAAGCTGTTATAAAGCCTTGCAAGACACAGGAGCACCCCCTTTAGCACACAATGAAATCCTAGTTAATGTTAATAATGTAGCAATTGACAAATGCTAACTTAGATGAGAAAGGAAATTACTTAAATGCTTTGGTGGTATATGCATTGTTTTCACTAAAATATAAAGCCAAACATTCTAGGCAGATATGGCAATGTTTTCCATAGCCTACAATCCAAGGAGAAATGGGGATTATCTATTCTGAGGAATTATCTTTGTGTTTTTAGTATCTTGATCAGACTCACTCTCTATGAGCATTGGGCATAATAAGGACAGGAAATGGAAGGAATGGGTTTAATTCCACATGCCAGCTCCACTCTGCTGAAAGTGACTGAACAAGTTAGGTTCTCAGAACATAGAATTTAAGACTGAGTTTGGAGTACAAGATGTTGGTTAGGCATCAACATTTAAAAAGAGAAGGAAGAAGCAGCAGCATGGAGCTGAAAAATAAGCTGAACAAGAGAGCAAGCTTAAGGAAGTATCAGTCAAGAGAACAAAGGGTCTTTAACTAGTATGTTCCATCTGAGGTGAGAGATGCCAGCTGTACGCTAGAAATACTGAGTCCTTGGAACTTCCTCATCTTCTAGCTACCCACTGGTTCCGTTGCTAGGTGAAAACTGCCCTGAAAAGGGCATGACATCCTGACAGAGGGAGTTCTGCAGCTGAGTCTGACTTCAAAGATACTGACAGCTGGTGTGCTACCTAATCATATTTCCTACATCTAGTCAGGCCTTGATTGGAAGGCCTACTTCTCTTTGAAAGAGATTTTTGGGTGATGCATCTCCATGTTCACCATAGGGTACGTTCATATTTAGCAAGAAAGTGCCATGATCCATTAACAATGTAGATTGTATTCCATATGCACAATGACATCAATGCCAAGTATTTAGCAATCCTGTCTTAGGCCAAGGGAATTCCTTTTCGAATGACCTCAATATTTACTGTGCCTGTGCAGGAGGGAAAAAAAGAAAAAAAAGAAAAAAGCACAAATTTTTTTAAATTTATTTATCTAGTTTTTGCCGATTTATTTGTTTTGGTGTGGTTATTGAAGTTGTTGTCTCCGTTCATATTTATTTTTTTCTTCTTTTCTTTTCTTCCTTTATGTGCTCTGCCATGTTTTTTATCTCAAAACCATGGCCTTTATGTGGTGCTTATCTTTATTGTTGGAGTGTTCACTAGATGTTTTATTTGACACTTCTTTTTGTACTGTTGTGGTGTTCACCTCCTTTTTCCCTTTCGTCTCTCAAACCTAGGATGAGAGCTTCCAGAAGGACTCTGCCCATTTTTGGCATATTTGATTTTTTTCCCCAGTTTATTACTTTTCTCTTCTTTAAACAAAACCACATAACTTGAACTATCTAGTCCCGCCTCCCAACTAGAGCGGGAGATAAGGAAGGTACCAAGACCAAACAGGTGTAAGACCACTAAGTAGTTAGCTAGGCACAGAGGGGACCACTTATTCTGGCAGCCCCGGGGATGAGGGAGGAGGATATGGGAGGTAGGATGGGAACGGAGGTGGAGGGAGGACAATTTGATGATAGGAATTTCCCTGATTTTATGTTAATATGTACCTAAAATATTATTGTCAATGATATGTACGCCACTATAATTAAAATAAAAATTATATTAAAAAAAAGAAATTAAATTTGGGTAGGCACAGCAAAAGTTGGGGTAAATAGAAAAAGGTGGAATTGGCCCTGATTCATTGTATGTCTAAAATCCAGCTATGAAGGACTTTGTAAATCATAATGGTTTCAATAAAATAAAATGTAAAAAAAATTAAAAAAAAAACAAAGGCAATAGTCAAGACCTATAATTCCCACATCAGGATTATACCTAAAAATTAACAAAAAACAGAAAAAAATTAAGTAAAGTACACAAGTCAGATTAAAAAAATGAAACTTATCTGCCATCAAGTTTATTATTTCTTTGACTGAATTAAATGTAGAATTGTGCCTTAGTTTCTGATTAAAAAATTCTCTTTTACTTCCTTTGTTTATATAGTTTCACATAACTAATAAATGCTATGTGTTAAGTATAGAGTTTGATGTGAAAAAGTAGAACAGGAGCCATAGTAATTAGTGATTTCATTCCTGATTTTTTTTTATTTATTTTTTTTTTTTTTAGTTTTTGGGCCATACCTGGCGACACTCGAGTTATTCCTGGCTATGCGCTCAGAAATCTCTCCTAGCTTAGGGGACCATATGGGACACCAGGGAATCAAACCAGGGTTCATCATAGGTTAGTGCGTAGCAAGGCAAATGCCCAACTGCTTGCAACACCACTTCAGCCCTCATTTCTGAATTTATCTTATTTTTATATCTTGTTGAGTATGGTTGGCTTTACTCTATTTTTATGTTTGTGCCATCAGCCCAAGGACTTCTTTAGTCTGCACATCCTAATTAAAGAGAGTCCAATAACAATCTTCGAAATTCTACTTAACCTTTAATGTAAAGCTATCACTAATATTGACCTTGGAAGCAAGAAAGAAGAGGACTTATGGCCACATTTCTATTATTTCTCTGACTAGGTAAAAACAGCCCAATTCTGTTTGGGAAGGCAAAAATATATGTGCAGTAGGATAGATTTCTGAGGACTCTGCATATCATATAAAGATGGGCAAAGGAACAGAATGATAGTACAGTGGGTAGGTTGCTTGCCTTGCATGCTGCTAATCTAAATTCACTCCCCAGCAAAACATATGGTCCCAAGTCTGCTAGGAGTAATCCCTGAGTATAGAGCCAAGAGTAAGCTCTTGAGAAACTCTGGGAGTGATTAAATAAATAAATAAATAAATAAATAAATAAATAAATAAATAAATAAATAAATAAATAAATAAATATTGGTAAAGCTCATATACCTAAAACTAAAAAACATAGTAATGGCTAGTAATAGTCATAGTACTAAAAGTAATTAATAATAATATTGTTAATTTAGTGTCCATGAGTTACAAAGTTTTTATATTTGGATTTCAGAAAGATAATGTTCTAGCATAAAAGTAGTTATAATAAATATAATCAATGACTTTTATCTAGTGCTATATATTATACATTTCACTAATCTATCTTATATAAACTTGAAAATGTCATACTCACTTCTTAAAAGTAAAAGAATATCGGGGCCGGGCAGTGGCGCTCGAGGTAAGGTGCCTGCCTTACCTGCGCTAGCCTAGGAGACGGACCGAGGTTCGATCCCCCGGCGTCCCATATGGTCCCCCAAGCCAGGAGCGACTTCTGAGCGCATAGCCAGGAGTAACCCCTGAGCATCACCGGGTGTGGCCCAAAAACCAAAAAAAAAAAAAAAAAGAATAACAGAGAAAAAACACTGCTGGTCATTTTTGTCCTTGAGTTTACCTGCAATTGGGTATCTTTATATCTGTTAAGATGTTGAATAATGCACTATGTGGTAGGACACTTGCCTCACACAGACTGACAATTCAGCTGAGTGTGGCCCCAAAACAAACAAACCAACAAAAAAGATGCAGCATAATCTTTTTTTTTATTTCATTTTATTGAAACCATTGTGATCTACCAAGTCTTTCATAGTTGAATTTCAGATAGACAGTGAGTCAGAGTCATTCCCACCGCCAATGTAGACTACCCTCAACTAATGAACCCAGAGTGCATCCTATACCACCACCCTTTGCCCCCTACCCTGCCTCTATAATGGGCCCATTTAAGTTTAGATTATAAAAGTTTAGGCCTCTTGATTCTATTATCATTGTCTTTGGCTTGGATATTTTGTTCTGGCCTTATTTTTTTTCCACCAATGCATGTAAGACCACTTGGCCCTTGACCCCCATCCTTTGCTTTTTTCCTTTATTCTTAATTTTACATAAAAATGCAGAAATATGTGCTAAAACAAAGTAATCCATGTCCCAAGGTTCTATGCAAAAGGCAGGAGCCCCTATTAAAAAGTAAAAAATGTAAAAAAAAGAAAACAGGAAGCAAAGGGTGTGTGTATGTCAGGTTTTTTGTTTGTTTTGTTGTTGTTTTGTTGTTTGTTTCATAGGCACAGCAAGAGTTGGGGAAAATAGAAAACAAAAACATTTGACCTAAGAACAGGGGATATTTCCCAAGAAGCATCCTGCCTTAAGACCAACTACAGCCTCTGGGCATACTGAATTCTCTAACCTCAAAGTTTTTCTTTGTAGTCTCAGTAAAAGTTCATCTCAATCACAGTTGTTGCAGTCAGATTTTTGTAGTTTGAGATTTTTGTTTTTGCACAGATCCTAGGTCAAAGTCAGGGTGTCAGGGAGCACCTTCTGGTTTCATCTCACTGTTAGGTGGCAATGCAGGGAAACCTACCCTGAAAGCAAATTGTTGCTGTTTCCAAGTCATCAAAATGTCAAATAAACCCACTCTGGAGCAAATCGATAGCCAGGGCAGCATTAGTGCCTTCCCTGATAGAAGTTTGATTCCTGATATGGTGTGAAAAACCATGCTGGTTCAATTGATGGGATCTAAGGTTAAGGAATAAATGCCCATTGTCCAATTGTCTGAAACCTAAGCCAGGTCACTATGACAAATATTCAGAGTGAAAGACCTCACTGTAATATAAATTTTATGAGATCCTATGCCTAGTTGTTAAGAACTTGTTTTTATACATAAGATTTTTCTCATTTTAGTCTGCCTATCCAAAAAGGAACAATTTTATGACATTACTGGTGCATTTGGGGGTAAAAATAACAGGCTAAATAGTCTCTATGATCTGGTTTTGACCTAGATCCTATCCCATGCAAGACTTTTCTACTATAATTTTCTACTAAGCAGAACCCCCAAAAAATAATGAGGGAAGCTACCTCTACACATGAAAATAAACACTAAAATTATAACTAAAAGGAAATGTGTCTACAGAAACATACAAAAGAAATATAGATATACCCTTTAAGTCTTTTTAAAATAGTTGGGGGGGGGGGATAAAAATCGGAGCACAGCTTCATCCTGCTACGTTGTCTTGCGGAGTCTGAAAAATGTCTCCCAGTAGTCATATATCAGGAAATGTCCTCAATCTGGGGGTCTCTCAAAAACTGAACCCAGTAATGATAAACAGTCCACAGTAATGGGAGGTGGAAAAAAGGGGGGCCACTGAAAGCAAATCAGCTGCATAATAGTTAAATAAGGATCTGTATAATGTAATGTTATTGGTTAATGCACTACATCTAGTTTATTTACTAAATACAAGTTGAAACTTTTTTTTTTTTTTGGTTTTTGGGCCACACCAGTGGTGCTCAGGGGTTACTCCTGGCTGCCTGCTCAGAAATAGCTCCTGGCAGGCTCGGGGGACCATATGGGACACCAGGATTCGAACCAACCACCTTTAGTCCTGGATCGGCTGCTTGCAAGGCAAACACCGCTGTGCTATCTCTCCGGGCCCTTAAAAATTTAATTTTTGGTTTTTGGGCCATACCCGGCGGTGCTCAGGGGTTACTCCTGGCTGTCTGCTCAGAAATAGCTCCTGGCAGGCACGGGGGACCATATGGGACACCGGGATTTGAACCAACCACCTTTGGTCCTGGATCGGCTGCTTGAAGGCAAACACCGCTGTGCTATCTCTCCGGGCCCCAAGTTGAAACTTTTTATGTCCTATGAAGTCATCTATACTGGCCCTAGTGCCATGTGTAGCAGCGATGTTTGCAATACATCAAAGTCACACTAAAACTGCCCAATTTTTCCTATTTAAAGACACCCATGGAGAGTTTTTATGATGAACTAACAAAACAAGATGCTGGTAATTACATTTCTAGGTAATTGTGATACAAAAGGAATCGTTTTGCTTTTTCAACCGAAAGTAAATTATTTATTATAAATTTAGAAATGTAATTATGGACCTAGATTGAATATAAAGTAACATTATTAAAGGGAGTCATGTAGATGTTCTGATTCACAGGGACTTCTCTCACATTTCATAAAACTATGCCTCTTTCAGTCAAGGTGACTTCTACTGAGAAAATATACTCATGTTTTTTAATTATTTAGTTTAAATTTCAGTCAACTAGAGATTCTCTTTCCATTTAGATGAAATGAATCTTTTTTTTTCTTTTTCTTTTTTTTTTTTTTTTTTGGTTTTTGGGCCACACCCGGTGGTGCTCAGGGGTTACTCCTGGCTGTGTGCTCAGAAATAGCTCCTGGCAGGCACGGGGGCCATATGGGACACCGGGACTCAAACCAACCACCTTTGGTCCTGGATCGGCTGCTTGCAAGGCAAACACCGCTGTGCTATCTCTCCGGGCCCCGAAATGAATCTTTGCATTAGTCTATCCGATAAAGATTTGGCTAGAAATATTTCAATGATTATTCATTTTGTTTGTTTTGGGACTACATGCAGCAGTGCTCAGGACCTACTCCCAGTTCTATATTCAGGGATCACTCGTGACAGGCTCAGGGGAATGTGAGTGATGGCAGGATTGAAGTTGAGTTGACTGCATGCAAGGCAAGTGCTCTACATACTGTACTATCACTCCGGTACTAATTTACTTATTTTCTTTTCAGAATTTTTCTAGTGGGCAACATATTAGGGAATGACATTTTGGGTAATCAGAGTTCCTATCTTCAAGCAAAATACAGTACAATAATCATTTTTTTTAATTTGAAATTTAATTTAATCTTATAGAACTCTATATTATATCTCTATCACCTCTTCAGTGGTATTCAGGCACTTATCTTGTCTTGGTGCTAGGGGACAATACTGTGCCAGCAATTAAACCCAGGCCTCCTACATGCGAACCATGCAATACAATCATTGATCTATCTCTAATGGTTCTCAGCTTCATTTTTTATTACTATATATTATTGATTTACTATATCATAAATTTTAGTGGCCTATATTTATATATAGATATAGATACATAATATTCAGCACCCTCCTAAGTTCATCCCACAAAAATTTCTTAGCTTCCTTCTTTCCCTCTAATAACCTAGTTGTCATCAGTTTGGTTTTTGATCAAATATTGGTCTTGGTCTGTGATTTTGTTTTTGTGGAATCTATTTTTAGTTTAAGGAGAAAAGAATTACTGGCCTTGTAAAATGTATGTGGGAGTGCTCACTCTTCAATTCTTTAAAAGCATTTGAGTAGAATAGGTATTTAAGATATTAGTTGGTTTTTTTTTTTTTTCAAACTGTTTTGTAACTCACTGGCAAGTCAGCTTATCCTAAGATCTTCTATTAAGGAGACTTCTCATTATTGTTATTATTCCCATTCCTGTTATTGAGGTGTGAAAACTTTCTGTTTCTTCCTGCTTCAGTCTTGGGAGGATGTCTGGTTTTATAATACTGTATATTTCTGTACAATAGCCAAGATTTGGAACCAATCTCGATGCCCAACAACAGATGAGTAGATCATGAAGATATAGTACTTATACACAATGGATATTACATAACAGAAATGATATAATCATGGATTTTGCAGTAATATGGATGGATCTAGAAAATATTATGCTAAATGAAGTAAGCCAGAAGAAGGATAAATACAAAATGATAGCCCTTACCTGAGGTATTTAGAATATATACCATATATACATATAATACTCCATGAACAAATACAATGGTCTAAAGTGAAGAAATCCCAAGCACCATAGATTTCAGCATATAGCAAGGAGAAGTGTTCAAATCCAGTGGAAATAGGGCAACACAAAGTCTCGACTATACGTTATACCATAAACAAACCATCAACAACAGAAACAGTGGTTTAGAGTGCAGTCAACATCTACCTACAAAGGCCTAAAGTAATGTCCTAATGTATTTATGCACAGAACCAGGTGCAGAATATGATTGGAAGCCAGAGACTTCTGCTGCAGTGATTACTAACAATATGTTTTAATGCCTTAACTTTACCAGGTATAAAATAACCCTTCAGCTTCCTTGTCCACAGTGGTTCTTGGAAACAAAGGGTGGGCACCCTAATTTTATGCCTCGGTGCTCAATTATACTAGATACCATATACAGTGCTCAGTATGACAATGTCTTGATAAAATACTTCGACTTACCCATTTCCTTTTATTTTTATTTCTTTTCTTAGGGCCTAAAGCATATGATCATTCAAACCACTGAAACAGTCAACAGCACAACACAGACTTACATTACAGGTCACACTCATTGAATACGTTTTTGCAAATTACCATTTCCTTTTTTCGCTCCCAATCTCTCATTTTTTCCTACTTCTTCTTTCCTTTTCTCCTTTCTTCCTCTTCTTCATTAATTCAATCTATGTTAAATAAATCCCCAAGCTGTCAGTTTTAACTTAGGAAAGGAACCCCAATACATAAGATGCTGCAAACGATATTACAGAGGGTAGCCACCTCTTATAGTTCTCACTATATATTGCTTAGTACTCTAGAAGCGAAAATCATGCTTATCCTAAAATGCTCCATTTACTATCTAATCCTGAAATCTTCATTTAACAAAGCCTACCCCATCAGGGATAAAGTGCCTAAAAATTGGAAAAACCTTCCAACTCGGACGCACCAGCCTAATTTTTTTAACTTATTTTTATCGTATTTACTTATTTTCTTTTATCTTCTCTCTTATCCTTTGTTTTCCCTTTCTTTCTCCCTAATCTACATCTTAGATAATTATTTATCTTTTCTTAATTCAAGTATTTCTTAAGAGCTCAGATCCATTCTCTGAGTGTCAGACCTCCAACAACAACTTAAGAATAGATCACTAATGTGTCTTTATGTGGGAATGAATTTAAAGACTGTGGACTTCTCTCTGATTGGCAAACCTAAAATGTAAACAATCCATTCCTAAAGTGTATATAGCCCCTTGGAAAAATTATCTCTCCTGCCACCCTTCATACCTTCTATACTTTCATCCCCCAATCTTGATCTGATATTCCTCCTTATTTAACCTTCTTTACCCTTCGTTCTTAACTCATTAGATATCGAAACCAACCTCCTGCACCAATAATCCACCACCCAGCTCCCAAAGCAAAAGGACACCCTCTCAGACCCACATTTCATGCCCCAGCAAGAAACTACTACCAACACTCCTACTGACCCAGGCTTTGTGGCCATTCTTCTCACTGCCTCCCCAAAATATGGACTGATTGTTGCATGCTACCAGGTTCAGCTCCAGAAGGACCTCCAACTCAAGGACACTACCTGATCTTTTACTGCAAATCATTTCTCAAACTCAACAACCATGGTGTGTGATGAAAATGTGCCCTGGATTTTACCCCCTACAAGAATATCGCAAAAGACTTAATGAGGAAGCCTATTTCCTTTATATGGTTAATACCTCTATAATAAATATCTCTTAGTCTGTTTATTCCCAAATGTAAGGTAGTCTCTTACATCATTTTAATTACTTTATTAAATTTATTTTTATTATATATATTCCTTAACATCACATGTTTGGTTCTGCTTAGTATAAAACCTACAAGAAAAAGTTTTTCTTCTAACATGATTGTATTTATTTTTTATAAATTTTTATTGCAGTCAAAATGAATTGCAAGTCTTTCACAGTAATATTCATGGCACATAGTGACAATGTCCTCCCTCCAACCCTGTTTCCATAATATCTCCCTCTTTTGCCCCCAGTAATGCTACTGTAACTATTCCCCACCTGTACAGCTTGTTGTAGATTGGGTTTTGATTCTGTTGTCGTTGACTTTGGGTTTGGTGTTCAAGTCTAATCATTTTTTATTTCCACTAAATGTTCATACAACTGTCTGATCTTGGTGCAATCCATTGTTCTCCCTCAAATTATGAGGCTGAATAATATAATTCCAGTAATGTGGTTTTGTTGGAGATGAAAGAAAAAATAAGGGACAAGAGAAGAAAAAAACAAAAACAAAAAAAGAGAAAAAAGAAAAAAACCAAAGCTAGGATATGTCTCTCTAGGTGTTATAAATATCCATTTAGAAGAAGAAAGAGAAAAAAGAAGAAAAAGGTAACAAAACAAAACAAACAAAAACAAAAGCAAAAACAAAAAACTATAAGGAAGTAACAACAAAAGTACAAAAATAACAAAAAAAAGAACAAACCAAAAATCAAAACCATCAACTACAAGGAAAAAACAAAACAAAACAAAAACAAAAAACACAATAAAAAACAAAAGTAGTCAAAACAAACAAACAAAAACCAAACCAGCAACTTCTTTAAAAGGTTTGTGTTTCTTTTTTTTTTTTTTTAAAGGCACAGTCAATATTGGGGAAATTAGAACAAGAATTCCCTTGGCCTAAGAGATGCAGGGTTTCTCCGCCCTTGAAGCATACTGCTATGGGAGCAACTACAGGCTCCAAACACGTTCATTCTCACATCCCCAAGGTCTTTTTATGGTGCCAGGAAACTTTCGGCTCAGTTGTAGATGATAATATCACGCTTCTGTAGCTAGAGATCTTGTTATTTGCATAGGTCATAGGACAAAGGCTAGGAGAGAATTTTTCTTTCGGTTCTAGACGTTCTGTCCCATCACTGTTGTAATCAGTCTTCCATAATTAGTGGTCTTGGTTTTTGCTCAGATCCTAGGACAAAGCCTAGGTTAGAGTCTTTCAGTATGGTTCCAGACGTTTTGCTCAGTCACAATTGTCAAAGTCAGACCTCTGGAACTAGGGATCTTGGTTTTTGTATGAATCCTAGGCCGAGGTCTAAGCTAGGAACTTTCTCATTGGTCCCTCGATAGGTTCTGTCCAGTCCATGTTTGTCAAGGTCAGTCTTCTGTAATTAGTGATTTTGATTCTTGCATAGAGCAAAGGATGACATGTCTCGTGACTGCATCATACCATTAGGTGATGAGGTAGGGCAACCTTCTTTCAGATCAAGTGGTTGCCATTTCCTCATGTCAGGGTGTCATATTAAAACTGGTACAAGTTGGTGCCAGAGCGATATTAGGAATTTCCCCGGAGGAGTTTGGTTCCTGGTGCTGTTGCTGGGACCTATGTTGGTTCCACATCTTGGATCTGGGTTTCTGGGTTGGACAGTCACTGTCAAATCACATGGAGTCTCAGTTGGGTCCACATGACACTTGTTTAGGGTGGAAGTCGTCCCTATATTATAAAAAGTATGGCTTATCCCTAGTAGATAAGAACTTGTTTCTGTGCATAAGATTTCTCTTATGTAGAGTGCCTATGCAAAAAGGGTTGGGGCTATATTATATTGCTGGTGGATTTGGAGGTAAGAATGATAGTCTACACAATCTCTGTGCCTTGTTTTTAACCTGAGCTTTTATCCCAGGCAAAACGTTTTTTTCTGGTAGGTCTTGCCTGGGATAAAAGCTCAGGTCAAAACCAGGGCAAGGAGATTGTGTAGCCTGTCATCCTTATCCCAAAATGTCCAATCCAGAACCCTAGATCCTAGATATAGAACTGACACAGTTCCCTGCAACAGCGCCAGGAACCTAAACTCCCCTTGGGAAATTCCTAATACTGTTCTGGCACCAACATGTACCAGTTTTGATATGACATCCAGACAACAAGGAAATGGCAACAACTTGATCTAAGAATAGGTTGTCTTATCTCATCACCTAATGGTAAGATGAAATCAGAAGACACATTGTCCTTTGATCTGTGCAAAAACTAAGATTGTTAACTACAAAAAACTGACTTTGACAACCATGATTGGGCAGAACTTTTCCTGGAACCAATAAGAAAAACCCTAGCCTAGGCTTTGGCCTAAGATGTGTACAATAACCAAGATCTCTAATTCTAGAAGTCTGACTTTGACAACTGTGACTGAGCAGAACTTCTAGAACCATACTGAAAGACTCTATCCTAGGCTTCATCTTAGGATCTGTGCAAAAACCGAGATGACTAATTATGGAAGACTGATTACAACAACAGTGATGGAACAGAACTTCTAGTATCATAAAGAAAGACTCTATACTTGGATTCATCCTATGAACTGGGCAAATACCAAGATCTCTAGTCACAGAGGCCTGATTTTATCATCCACACTGAGCAGAAAATTTCCTGGCACCATAAAAAGACCTTGGGTGTGAAAATGAGCATGTAGGGAGCCTGTAGTTGTTCCCATGACAGTATGCTTCAAGGACAATGAAACCCTGAATCTCTTAGGCCAAGGGAATTCCCTTTCTAACTTCCCCATACAAACTGTGCTCATGCAAAAAAAAAAAAGAAAGAAAAAAAGGCACAAAACTTGTCACACCAACTCTATTTTTTTTCTTGTGGTTATTATATGGTTGTAATTTTTTTTGCTTTTTTGTAGTGGCTGGTTTTGCATTTTTGTTTGTTTTTTTGTTTGTTTTTTTCTGATTTTTTATGTTTTTCTTCTTTATTCTTTTGAATTTATATCTATAACCTCTAGACAGACTCCTCCCAGTTGTTTTTCTCTTTTTTTTTTTTTTGGTTTTTGGTTTTTGGGCCACACCCGGCTGTGCTCAGGGGTTACTCCTGGCTGTCCACTCAGAAATAGCTCCTGGCAGGCACAGGGGACCATATGGGACACCAGGATTCGAACCATCCACCTTTGGTCCTGGATCGGCTGCTTGCAAGGCAAACGCTGCTGTGCTATCTCTCCGGGCCCTGTTTTTCTCTTTTTTCTTTTCTATTTTTTTAAGCAGAACCACATAACTTAAATCATTTTATTTTGCCTCATAAATTGATGGAGGAAAAGATGGATGGTACCAGGACCAAACAGTCATATGATCATTGAGTAAAAATAAAAAATGATCAGACTTAAACACCAAAACCAAAGTCAATGACAACAGAATCAATACCCAATCTACAACTAGCTATACACAGAGGGGACCAATTACGCTAGCAGTGCTGGGGACAAAGGAGGGATATATAGGATGAATGCTGGGAACAGGGATGGATGGAAGACAACACTGGTGGTGGGAATGCCCCTGATTCATTGTCACTATGTACATTAAATATTACTGTGAAAGACTCATAATTCACTTTGTTCACAATGAAAATTTTAACAAAAAGAGAATTCTTTCAAACCTGAAAAAATAAAAACAAAATGTGGTCTATCCTAGAGAAAGTTCCATGTGCTCTTGAGAAGAATGTATATTCAGCTTTTTGAGGATGAAAGGCCCTTTATAGATTCATTAGTCTAATCTTTTTAGTTTCTTATTTAGAACTCTTATGTCTTTGAGTGTGTTCTGCCTAGTGAATTTGTCTAGTCTATAATGGCACATTGAAACTATTGATAGAAAAGGTTACTGTGCCATTTTGTTGTGTAGGATTGTTGCTGTTAGAATTCAGTGCTTGATTTATCAATTGATCTTTGAGTAGTTCAATTAGACTAGGTTTGGTTTGAGTAAATATTGTGATGTCTTATTTTGTTTAAGTACGTTTAACCCTCCCTCACATGTAAATGAGAATTTTTCTGGGTAGTGGACTCTAAGTTAAAAGTTTCTTTCACTCAGTCATTTAAATATGTAATAATTCTGCTCTTTTTTAAGCCTGGATTGTTTCAAATGGAAGATCTAGTTTGATTCTTATGTTCTTTATTCTATATACTTGAGGTTTTTCTTCTCCCTTAATTTTTGAAAATATTCCATCTCGGGACAGTAGTGATATAGCACAGTGGCATGGTGTTCACCTTGCACTCAGCTGACCTGGTATAGACCAGGATTCGGTTTCAGGCATCTTATATTGTTTTCGGAGTTTCTAGGTGTGGCCCAAAAACCAAAAATAAACAAGTAAATAAATAAAGAACCCATTTCTCTTTTATTTATTTATTTGCCATTTTGATTACTATATGTCTTGATGTGTTTATGTTAGAGTCTATTTTGTTTGATACTTTTTTTTTTTATAATATATATAATTTTTATTTTGATCATAGTGTCTTACATATTGTTGACAATAACATTTTAGGTACATATTTACATAAAATCAGGGGGGATTCCCATCACCAATTTGTCCTCCCTACACCTCCGTTTTTGTCCTACCTCCCATTTCCTCTTCCCTCACCCCCAGGGCGGCTAGAATATGTGGTCCCCTCTGTATCCAACCCACTACTTAGTAGTCTTGCCCCTGTTTGGTCTTAATGCCTCCCTTATCTCCCCCTCTAATTGTAGGCAGGACTAGCTAATTCAAGTTGCATGATTTTGCCTGAAAAAGAGAAGATAAATAAACTGGGGTAAGAGTCTAATACTCCAAAAATGGATGGAATCCTTCTAGAGGCTCTCATCATCGATTTGGGAGATGAAGGAGAAAAAGAAGTTGAAACACTCCACCAGTACCAAAAAAAAAGAGTCAATTATCCAGTAGGGACTCCATCTATATCGGTAAGCACCACAAAAAAAAAAAAAAAAACAGATGAAAAACAAAGTAAAACAAAACAAAACAAACAACCAAAAACCAAACAAACAAACCAAAAACACGCCATGGTCTTGAAATAAGAAACATGGCATAGCACATAACGAAAGAAGAGAAAAGAAGAGAGAAAAAAAATAAGTATAATTGGGGACCACGATTTCAGTAGTCACACCCAAACAGAGAAATCGACCAAAATAGATAGGTATATAAAAATAATAATAACAATAATAAATGAAGGGAAAAATATATGTATATATGAAATAACCAAGGTTTTGTGGTTTTTGTATTTTTGTTTTTTCCCCTCCTGCCCTGGCACAGTAAATATTGGGGTCATTCTAAAAGGAATTCACTTGGCCTAAGAAATATGGGGTTTCTCCGTCCTTGGAGTATACTGTCATGGGATCAGCTCTAGACTTTGCTCAGGATCATTTATTCTCCCGGTGGTGTTTTTTTTTTTGTGTGTGGAAGACTTCTGCTCTGTCCAGGGTGATACAATCAGAGCTCTGTGTGTAGAGGTCTCCGTATCTGCACAGATCCTGAGGTGGGACTTATGATGAAGTCAGTCTTTGTGGTTCTAGAGGTTCTGTTGCCTCAGTGTCGTTTTAATCCATCTTCTGTGGTTGGTGATCTTGGTCTTTGCACTGAACCTAGGATGGCTCCTAGGATAGCATCTTTCTTTGTGCTTCCAGAAGCCCCATTCTGTTGCAGTTGTCTCTGTCAGACCTTTGGGACTAGGGATCATGATTATTGTGCAAGTCATAGTGCAAACCCTGAACTAGGGCTTTTATATTGGGCCCAAGGTGTATACTGTCTGGTCGTGGTTCTAGTAGCCAGTCATCTGTAAGTCATGATCTTGGCTTTTGGGCCTACCAAATGGTGCCCCGTCTTCTGGTTTTGTCTTGTCGTTAGCTGGTAAGGTATGCTAATCTGCTCTCAGGACAAGTTGTTCGCATTTTCCTCATTGTCAGGATATCATGTTAGAGCTGGCCCTTGTTGTTGACCCCGCAGTATTAAGGCTGGCTCAGATGGAGTTTGTTTCCTGTAGCTGTTGTGAAGAGCTGTGCCAATCCTTTGTCTGGGATCCAGATTTCAAGGCTGGATGAATGGTATCTAATCACCTGAGGTCTAAGCTGATTCCACATGACATATTTTCAAGGTAGGAGATATCCCTGTATTGTAAACAACTATGAGTTCCTATCTCTAGTAGATAAGAGCTCTTTTTGTTTATATATATATATATATATATATATATATATATATATATATATATATATATATATATACATATATATATATATGTAAGATTTCCCCTTTATTTAGTGTGTCTTTGCAGGGGGAAGTGGTGCTACATTATATTGTCGGTGTAGCTGGGGGTGGACAGAGGGTATAACAGACACAGGTCACATACCCAAAAATGATAAAAATTAAAATTAAAATTAAAATTAAAAAAAAAAGAAAGAAGAAATAAATAAAAATGTATGTGCTCGCAAATGTATATGTAGGACCAACATTTAAAAAAAATAAATAAATTTAAGAAAAGAAGAAAAATGAGTTCGCGAAGGTTTTAAAGGGCCAAAGTGGTGCAAAAGACTACCTTACATTTGGGGGAGAGCAGGTAACGAGGTGGTGTATTACAGGTCCTATGCCTATGTTGGAAGTACAGTTTTTCCCATTGTCTTTTGGGTTTTTGTTGTAATGTGTGGGTTCTCAGGCATCTTCCTATCCCACCCCCTGACCTTCTTCAGGTTGGTAAAAATTTGCGGCAGGGAGGTCTTGGAAGAGTTCTTGCATTGGGGATACTTTTGGACCTAGGTCCGGATTCAAGTAACAGTCCACATTAGGGGGAGTAGGTAGGGAGGGCCTCGCAGCATGAGTCCGCAGGGGAGTTGGCTGTCTTTTCTTGTCCGGGACGAGGTGTGGGTTTGACTGGGTGTCCCTTCTCTTGGGTGCTGGGTACTGGTTCGTTGGGGTAGGAGGTCGATCTTGTTGCCTAATAGATTAGGAACTGAGGGCGAAGTGTTTTAATATAGAGGGAGGTCTGGATGGGATTGAGGGGTGGAGGGATAGTTGGGTTTCCAGAGGGGGGGAAAGGGTAAGGTGTATGGAAGGGGTAGGGAGAGAGAAAAGAGAAAAATACATTAGAAAGAAAGGGAGAAAAGAAAAGATAGAAAGTAAAGAAAAGAATAGAAGAGAAAAAAATCAAAAAGCAAGTGGTGAGAAGAGAGGAGAGAATAACAAGGGAATGCTAGTTTGCTTGAATGTGTTCAGTGAATAGAGTATGTAGTTTGAGTCTGTTCGTTGCTGTTACTGCTTTGGTGGTTTGACTGGTCACGTGCTTGAAACCCTAAAAGAAGGTAAACCTAGAGATAAAGTGTATGTTAAAGAGATTTCTCAAAAAAAAAATAAATAAAAAAATAAAGAGTTTTCTCGGGGTCATCTCGTAGTGCAAACTAGGTATGGTATCTCGTGTGGTATCCCGAGCTGCCATCTTAGCTTGTCCGCCCTTTGTATCCAAGAACGCCTGTGGACAGAGAAGCTGAGAGGTTATTTTACATATAGTAAGATAGAGGCATTAATACGTAGTGTTATGGGATGTTTCCATTGGAGTCAGTGGTTTGCCTTGGTATTCTTTACCTGTGTTCCTGTATACGATCTCTACAGGACTATTATGAGTCCTTGTTGTAGAAGGTTGATTACGTACCTGTTCTCTCTATGCTGCTGTTCTGGTGTTGCTGTTTTCTTCGTGGTATAATGTGTAGTCGAAAGTTTGTGTTGTTAGTTTTTCATGTGTTTTGGGCACTGTTCCCAGGTATATGTTGACTATTACAGTGTTTGGAGTTTCTATCCTGTTAGACCCTGTTATTTGATTGTTAAGTATTAGTTGTGATTAAGATGTATGTTCTGTGTGCTTCAGAATAGTGCTACCATTCTGTGTTTATCTTTTGTCTTCTGACTTACTTCGTTTAACATAACATGATCTAGGTCCATCCACGTTGCTGCAAAATCTGTGATTGTATCGTTTCTGACTGCCATGTAATATTCCATTGTGTATAGATACCACATCTTAATGATCCATTCATCTGTTGTTGGACATCGTGGTTGGTTCCAAGATTTGGCTATTATACTGAGTGCTGCGATAAATAGTGGGGTGCACACGTATTTTGGGATGAATGTTCTTCCACCTTGGGGGTATATACCTAGAAGTGCAATTGCTGGGTCAAAAGGGAGCTCAATTCTGAGTTCTTTGAGCACTCTCCAGACTGTTCTCCATAGATGTTGGACTAGGGGGCATTCCCACCAGCAGTGGATGAGGGTTCCCTTCATACCACATCCCCGCCAACAAAGATTGTTCTCAGTATTTTTGATGTGAGCCAACCTTACTGGTGTAAGGTGGTATCTCATTGTTGTCTTGATTTGGATCTCTCTGATGATGAGTGAAGGTGAGCATGTTTTCATGTGTTTGTTAGCCATCCTTCTGTCTTCCTCAGAGAAGTGTCTATTCATTTCTTCTCCCCACTTTTTAATGGCTTTGTTTGGTTTTGAGGGGCTCAGTTTTCTGAGTGCTTTGTAAGTTCTAGATATCAGTCCTTTATCTGATATGTCTAGTGAAAAGATTTTTTCCCATTCTGTAAACTGTCTTCTTGCATAAAGTAAGGTTTCTTTCGCCATGCAGAAGCTTTTTAGTTTGATGTAGTCCCATTTGTTTATGTTTGCTGCTAAGGTTCTTGCCATTGGTGTTCCATTCTCGAAGACCTTTTTGATATATAGGTCTTCAAGTGTTCTCCCTATTTTATTCTCAATAAATTTTATAGATTCGGGTCTGATTTCAAGGTCTTTGATCCATTTTGAGTTGACTTTTGTATAAGGAGTGAGGTATGGGTTGATTTTCACTTTCGTACATGTGGTTTTCCAGTTGTGCCAACACCATTTGTTGAATAGGCTTTCTTTGTTCCATTTCAGATTCTTGCCTCTTTTATCAAATATTAGTTGGCTGTATATCTGGGGGTTTATGTCTGGGAAATCTGTTTGAACCCACTGGTCTGAGGTCCTGTCTCTGTTCCAGTACCATGCTGTTTTGATTACTATGGCTTTATAGTATAGTTTCAAGTTAGGTAAGGAGATTCCACCCAGCTTCTTGTTTTTGAGTATGTGTTTGGCTATCCTGGCTCTTTTGTGGTTCCAGATGAATTTTGTGATTGATTGTTCTATTTCTTTAAAGAATTGTGTCTGGATTTGGATAGGGATTGCATTAAATCTATATAGAAGTTTGGGTAGGATAGTCATTTTGACTATGTTAATTCTACCTATCCATGAGCATGGGATGTTCTTCCATTTCTTTAGATCGTCTTCAATTTCTTTCTGAAGCGTTTTGAAGTTTCCCTGGTATAGGTCTTTCACTTCTCTTGTAAGGTTGATTCCTAGATACTTGATATTTTTTGATACTATCTTAAATGGGATTGTATTTTTAATCTCTCTCTCCTCAGCTTCATTGTTTGTATATAGAAACGCAACTGTCTTTTGTGTATTGACTTTGTATCCAGCCACTTTGCTGTATTGGTTGATTGTTTCTAGGAGTTTTACTGTGGACTCTTTAGGGTTTTCGATGTATATCATCATATCGTCGGCAAATAGAGATAGCTTGTGTTCCTCTTTCCCTATTTGAATTCCTTTGATTCCCTTCTCTTGTCGGATTGCTATTGCTAGGACTTCTAAGGTTATATTGAATAAGAGTGGAGAGAGTGGACAGCCTTGTCTAGTTCCTGAACTTAGTGGGAATGCTTCTAGTTTCTCACCATTAAGTATAATGTTGGCTGTAGGCTTTTCATATATAGCTGTAACTATCTTGAGGAAAGTTCCTTCTAACCCTATTTTGCTGAGTGTCTTTAACATGAAAGGATGCTGGATTTTGTCAAACGCCTTCTCTGCATCGATTGATATGATCATATGGTTTTCGTCTTTCATGTTGTTGATGTGGTGTATCAGATTGATTGATTTGCGTATGTTGAACCAACCTTGCATTCCTGGTATGAATCCTACTTGGTCATGATGTATGATCTTTTTGATGAAGTGTTGGATTCGGTTTGCTAAGATTTTGTTAAGTATCTTTGCATCTATGTTCATTAGTGAGATTGGTCTGTAGTTTTCTTTTTTGGTGGTGTCTTTGCCTTCTTTGGGAATGAGTGTGATATTAGCCTCATAAAAGGAGTTGGGGAGAATTCCTGTTTTTTCTATGGTTTGGAAAAGCCTATGGAAAAGTGGTAGTAAGTCTTCTTGAAATGTTTGATAGAATTCACCTGTAAATCCATCTGGGCCTGGGCTTTTGTTCTTAGGGAGTTTTTTAATTACATCTTCAATTTCCTCTGAGGTGATTGGTCTGTTTAGTCTTTCTAGATCCTCCTTTTCCAGTCTTGAAATAGGGTGTTTGTCTAAGAATCTGTCGATTTCTACTGGGTTCTCTAACCTAGTTGAGTATAGTTGTTCATAATATGATCTCATGATGTGTTGTATTTTTTGGGGTTCTGTTGTAATCTCTCCCCTTTCATTTGTGATCCTACTGATTTGGGTGTTTTCCCTCTTTTTTTTGGTGAGTTTTGCCAATGGTTTGTCTATCTTGTTTATTTTTTCGAAAAACCAACTCCTGGTCTCATTGATTTTTTGTATTGTTTTCTTGGTTTCGATGTTGTTTATTTCTGCTCTGGTTTTTATTATTTCTTGCTTTCTGGTTGTGGTTGGATTCCTCTGTTGCTGTTGTTCCAGTTCTTTGAGGTGATCTTTTAAACTGTTGGTTTTGTTATTTTCCTGTTTCTTGACATAGGCCTGTATTGCTATGAGTTTCCCCCTAATTACTGCTTTTGCTGTGTCCCATAAGTTTTGACATGTTGTCTCTTCATTGTCATTTGTCTCAAGGAATCTTTTTATTTCTTCCTTGAGTTGTTCTTTGATCCAGCTGTTGTTGAGCAGCATGTTGTTTAATCTCCAGGTATTAGTTTTTCTCCATTGCTTCTTCTTGACATCAATTTTAACCTCTGTTGCATAGTGATCTGAAAGGGTACTTCTTATGATCCTTACCTTTGTGGTCTTATATAGGTTGGCTTTGTATCCTAAGACATGATCTATTCTGGAGAAGGGTCCATGTGGGTTTGAGAAGAATGTGTATTCTGCTTTCTGGGGATGGAGGGCTCTATATAAATCTATTAGCCCTAAATCTTCTAATTTTTCATTTAGAGCTCTTATTTCTTTGCTATTTTTCTGTTTGGTGGTTCTGTCCAATGGTGATAGTGGCGTATTGAGGTCCCCTACTATTATCACATTTCCCTTCATGTGTTTCTCCAGGTTTGCTAGTAGTTGCCTCACATATTTTGCTGACTCTACATTAGGTGCATAGATATTGACCAGGGTTAGTGTTTCTTGATCTAATGTTCCCCTGATCAGTAAGTAGTGACCCTCTTTGTCTCTGATCACTTTCTTGAGGTTGAATACAATTTGGTCTGATATAAGAATGGCTGTCCCTGCTCTTTTTTGTTTTCCATTGGCCTGAATAATTACTTTCCATCCTTTTATTCTAAGCCTGTGCTTATCCTGTAACTGTAGGTGTGTTTCTTGCAGACAGCAGAAGTCCGGTTTATTTTTTCTAACCCAGTTCTCTACTATGTGTCTTTTAATTGGAGAGTTCAGTCCATTCACATTTAGGGAAATTATTGATAGAGAGGACTGTTGTGCCGTTGTATTGTGTGGAGTGGTTGTTGTTACAATCGGGGGTTTGGATTATGTAATTCATCTCTGAGTAAGTCGTTTAGGATCGGCTTGGTTTGCACAAATAGTTCAAGTTCGTTCATGTTTGAGAATGTTTTTATTCTGCCCTCCCATATGAATGATAGTTTTGCTGGGTATTGTACCCTGGGTTGGAAATTTCTTTCATTCAGTCGTGTAAATATGTCATTCCACTGTCTTCTTGCTTGAATTATTTCAAATGGGAGATCCGGTTTGATTCTTATGTCCTTTCCTTTGTACTTGAGGTTTTTTTTCTCCCTTATTGCTTTCAGGAGTTCCTCTTTCTCTTTGTTTTTTGCCATTTGGATTATTATGTGTCTTGGTGTTGGCTTATTAGGGTCTATTTTATTAGGAACCCTCTTGATTTCCTGGATTTGTCCTGAAGTGTCTTTCCAGAGTGTGGGGAAGTTCTCTGTTATTATCTCCCTGACTACCTGTTCTTCCCCCTTCCCTATTTCCTCCCCTTCTGGTATACCCACAATTCTTAGATTGTTCCTTTTGTCTTTGTTCATTAGATATTGGATTTTTCCTTCCAGTGCTTTGCCTTTTATTTCTTTGTTGGTTTCTTGATCTTTTTTTGATTGTAGTTTTCCTTCGAGTTCTTCGATGTGCTTCTCCAACTCTGTGTTTCTGCTCGTAAGGCTTGTTACTTTGTCTCTTAAGTCCTTCACTTCTTTTTGTATGGTCTCTCTCATGTTCTTTGACATTTCTTCTTTAATTTGGCTGATTCGTTCTTCCATGGTTTTCTTATATTCGGTAGCTAGGGTTTCTTTCATTACTGTTAGTAATTCCTGCATTTCCTTCCTCATTACCGTTTTTAAGTCTTCTTCCCCTGGATCTGTGCGATTTGGTGGACTTGGGAACTTGCTAGGATTTGTCATGGTGTCTCCAGTTATTAGGGATTTCCTTGATTTGCGCATGGTTCTTTGTATTTAATGGTGTGTTTTGGAGTGCTGTGGCTTCTTTTTTTGGCCTGCTTGTTCCCCTTCCTGAAGGTGGTTCTAGAGGGGCCTGTTGGGTGAGCTTGTTGAACCTAGCTCTTTCTCCTCCCCTTTGCTGCCTAGGGGTCAGCCTTCCCTGTGGGACCTGTCCCTTTTCTGCTCCTTAGTTCTGTCAGCGGTGCAGTTCCGCTCCTGGCCACAATGTTTGCTGGCGCTGTTGAGCCTAGTTCTCTGTCCCCCCTCTCTCCGAGAGTCAATGGAGCTCCGTCCCCTCCAAGCCTCCGTTGAAGGAGTTCCTTCCGCCCAACCCAGAGCTCTCGTCCTTGGGGAGTCCCTGGTCCACTCCAGGGCCCTAGGGGATGGACTGTTCTAGGTCACCTGAGGGGCCAGACGACTGGCCCTATCTCCCTTGTCTATTCGGGTTGTTCAAGTTGCCCTTCCAGGTGCCCACCCAGAGGAAGGGCTTCCCTCAAGCCACTCTCCTCAGCGCTTGTGGTTCCTGGGGAAGGGGCTTGGCCTGGCAGCAGTGGGGGAACAGGCCTTACAAGGCCGTTTCCGTGCCTCCCGGGGTCGCAGGGAAGGGATTCGGCCTGGCAGCCACGGGGGAACGGGCCTTACAAGGCCGTTTCCGCGCCTCCCGGTTTCGCAGGGAAGGGGCTAGGCCTGGCAGCCGCGGGGGACCGGGCCTTACCTGGCCGATTCCGCGCCTCCCGGGTTCGCAGGGGAAGGAGCTCGGCCTGGCAGCCGCGGGGGACCGGGCCTTACAAGGCCGTTTCCGCGCCTCCCGGTTTCGCAGGGAAGGGGCTAGGCCTGGCAGCCGCGGGGGACCGGGCCTTACCTGGCCGATTCCGCGCCTCCTGGTTTCGCAGGGAAGGGGCTAGGCCTGGCAGCCGCGGGGGACCGGGCCTTACCTGGCCGATTCCGCGCCTCCCGGGTTCGCAGGGGAAGGAGCTCGGCCTGGCAGCCGCGGGGGACCGGGCCTTACAAGGCCGTTTCCGCGCCTCCTGGTTTTGCAGGGAAGGGGCTAGGCCTGGCAGCCGCGGGGGACCGGGCCTTACCTGGCCGATTCCGCGCCTCCCGATACTTTTTTTTTTTTTGATACTTTTTGCCTCTTGGATTTGTAGAGCAGACTTTTTCCAGAGAGTGGGAATGTTTTCTACTATTATCTCTCTCACTACTTATTCTTCCTCTTTTCCTTTTTCCTTCCTTTCTGGTATTTCTATAATTCAAAGATTATTTCATTGGTCTTTGTTCATCAAGTACCATACATTTTCTTTTAATGCTTGTCTCTCCTTTCTTTTTTGAACTTCTGTATGGATACTCTCATCTTCTGATATTTTTCTTTGAGTTGGTTAAATTGTTCATCTATAGATTGCTTAACTTTGCAGGCTAGTGATTCCTTTATTTTGCTAAAACATTAAATGTTGATTTTAAGTCTTCCTCTGTAAGGCTCAGACTTTTTGGTGGACTTGGAAATTTGTGAGGATTTCTGTTTATGTCCCCAACAGCAGGTGTCTTCCTTAGTTTCCCACTGCTCTTTGCATTTGATGGGGTGGAATGCTATAGTTTCAGGGTGTTGAAGAAAATGATATATTGAACTATTAGTATAAATTTTTGCTAAAGGTATATTTCCTTTAGAGGTTATTTTTCTAAACAAGTGAGGTTATCTGAGTATAAAAATATTGCAAACTAGTTCATTGGTTTGTTCAGTTGAGTTTTAGCTGAATATTTTCTAAGAGAGAGAAGTGCAAGATCCAATCTACCTGGAACTATATGATAGAAATTGAAATGTCTTCATGTCCATGCAGTTTGGGAAAAGGAGGATTGATGGGAGGGGCAGAGGGTCCCTGGTCCACCCAGACACAAACCTGAAATGGCCTCAGGAGACAGACAATCAGGCCAAACCTGAAAGAAGGCTGAGGGGAATTCTGGCAGTCAGCACTGGCTGTGTTTGATAGAAAACTATTGTAAAGTTTTTTGTTCTAGATTAGATGTTCATATATGAATAAATTTACTTCTGGATTCTTTATTTTATCTTAATAGCTTGGGCATCTGTTTTTGTTCTTTTATCCCAATGCCATACTGTTTTTATATTTCTTCATAATATAGTTTGGGAATATGCTATTTCCACTTTTAAATTTTTTCTCATCTCACAACTACTTTGGCTATTCAGGGTCTTATTTTGGCCCCATAACAATGTAAAGCTTTTTGTTCATTTTCCTTGAAAATTTGCTTCTGCCTCTTTTACAGCATATATACCTATATGCTGCTTTCTCATCTACTACATCATGAAAATTTCTCTAGGTTACTTTCAATATATATATTATTACATTATATTATATATAATACTTTCAATATATTATCCTCTTAAGAGGATAATATTACAAGGTGTATAGGTAAATATTTTTCAAAGAAATAGAATCACAAGGAACTATAAATATTCATCTATCTTTATCTTTATTGAGATAAATTTTGAGGAGCTGGCTTATGCCTTTGTGGAAATATTATAAATCCAACTATGCAGTGCACTGAGCAGGTTGGAGACTCAGGAAATAGTTGAGGTCTGAATCTAGATGGAAGAGCCTTTGTTCTAGGAAGGTCTGCAACTGGTTGGTGAGGGCCTGTTGTCATCACATTGTATAATCTGCTCTATTTAAAATCCATCTATTTATGAGGCTAGAGAGATAGTACAGTGGTTTAGAGGCTTGCTTTGCATTTAGCCAGTCTATTTCAAGACCTGGCAGCACGATTCTCCCCCAGAATTCTAAGGAACCCTGAGCTCAGAGCCAGAAGTAAGCCTCGTGTACTGTAAGCATGTTACTTCCAAAGCTAAATAAATATGCAAACAAACAAAATTCATCATTTAAATGATCATTTCACTCAAAAATATCTTTGAAGACTATCGAAAGGTAGTTAAACCAAGTCTTGGGGTAGTGTGGCCTAATCATTTTAATATTAATAGAGATGTTAATACACAGATCAAACCTAATGCTATTCATAGATAATTAATAATAAATTCATTTATCAATTTATTTCACTGCTAGATAAATTTTTGCATCCTTGCTTCTGTATGTATATGTGTGTACATGTGTGTGTACTTATATTTTTTACCATAACCAGTGGTGCTCATGGTTTTCTCCTGAATCTACATTCAGGGATCATCACCCTTGGAGGGCACAGGTACCATGTAATATGCCAGAGATTTAATCCCAGTTGACCACATGCAAGGCAAGCATTCTGCTTGTTGTACTATCAGACCAATCTTTCTGTATATTTTCTTAATAAGCAATGATCTATTTACAAGTTCCCAAAACAAAAATAATTGGATTCAATATTACCCTTGTTAGTCATTTTCATAGGTACCATCAAAACACTACCAAAATCAATGTTGTTGTTGTTGTTGTTGTTGTTGTTGTTTTTCATCTAAAAGTGATTTGGGTTACTCTGGCAATACACTTGTAACTGAAAGTGTGTTTTATGGGATTTTGTTTTATTTTGGGGGCCACATCTGGTGGGGCTCAAGATTTACTTCTCACTCTGAGCTCATGGATAACTTCTACAATGCTCAGAAATACAAGAGATCAAACCCAAGAACAAGGCAAGCACCTAGTCTGCTGTAGTATATCTCTGCCCTTGTGGTGTTCATTTGTTTGTTTAGTTGGTTGGCTTGTTTTTATTGTCTTACATATTTTCTTTATTTTTTAGGGGGTTAGACTGTTTATTTTATACTAAAACAACACAGTGTCCGCTAAGAATTTTCCAGAGTTGAGTACAGTCACCATATGCAAGAACTCAAGAGTTCAAGCAAATATTGACCCACCAAAAAAAAAAAAAAACTTCAAGACACATTTTATTCAGAATTCCAAAGCGCAAGGCAGAGTATTGAAACTCAGAAGAACTCACATACAAAAGGAGTCTCGGAAGATTCACAGATCAATCATATGGGACTTTGAGGCAGCAGTAATGAAGGGATACAGAAAGAAGTAGCATGGGAATCAGTGGAGTGAACTAGTCACAGAGAATATTCTATCCAATAAAGTTATTGTTCTGATTTAAAGGAGTGATGCAGAGCTTCATGTACGAGCAACAGCTTACAGTTCATAGCCTTGAAGTGGGGAACTCCTTAATGGGGGGCTTGTTCCATAGGAAAGTAGGAAGGACCAGATAATCAAGGCAGCCCTCCTGGAAGAGCATAAGTGACCTCACAGGCCTCACCAGCATGCCCCGGCCCCACCCCTTGTTGGCATTCATGACGTCACAGATGACCTCACAGAGCAGAGATTTTCCAGTCTCCTTGGTCGGTGTGTTGAGGAGAGGAGACTTTCTCTATAGCGTCTTGTTTGGATTGAGTTGCAGTATGAAGCTGGCCACCACAAGGGTGGTGGTACTGCTTTTCCTTTTGGCTTCTAGCCAAAGCTTCCCGGTCCCAATAAGGAAGTCTGAGCCAGGTAGGACTCGCTCCCCAGTTCTCTGCTCCAGAGGGAAGAGCAGAGCGCCCTGGCCTTCTCTATCCTCCCACCAGACCATCCAGAGGAGTCAGGGGGGAGGCTCTCCATGGACAGCAGTGCCCATCACTGGCCCCGGAACGATGGTCACTCTGGGCCAGCTGTCATCTGGGCATTTCCCGGGATCAAAGTCCCACAGTCTTCCTCCTGAGAACGAAGCCCATTCAGAGTCCCACAGCCCATGGGGCTCATGGGTGACCACATCACACCTTCTTGCTGGCAAGCTCTCTGCTCCATGGCTAGGCCCTGTCTTTCCTGACACAAGGTACACCCCACCTCCCTTCCCTGTTTCACCAGAAACCAAGACTGGGGCACAAGCAATGCCACTGAGTGGTGAGCTGAGCGGTTAGCAGGGAGAAAAAGATGTCTACATACACAACCGCACAGGAGACAGACACAGAGGCACACAGACTTCATGTGAAGACACACAGCTACACTTGCATATACACAGCCACACGCAAACACATGTGATTAGAGACGCACAGGAGCATGTACTTAGATAAACATAGTCAGATCCAGACTGTGCATAGGCATACAATCACACACACACATACACACACACGTGTTCTGGATCCCTGGCCTCGCCCTTCCCTCTCCACAAGAACCAGACATGTGGCCATTCTACACCCCAGCCCATCCCCATTTTTTTTCCCACTGTGGCCAGCCCAGACATCCACAGTCCATGAAGTGGTTTGCTTCTCCACATCTTCTAAACCACTATGCACCCTCAAGAGTACTTCTTTGTCTCTACTTGGAGTATATGAGAGTCCTTCTAGGCCCAGAAACCTTGGAAACCTCACAGCCCAGTAAGGACAACCTATGGCAGGCACCATACTGCCCAGGCCCTCTTGCTCTGCCCCTCTCAACTTTCATTACTCTGGATACCTTCAGCCCCATCCCACATCACTCCTCAGAACCCATCCATGACCCAGGGTCCAGCTGCAACTCTGAGGTGAGATTGCCTGCAGGTGTGGTCAGGTCCATTGTCAGTCTGGCTGGCAGGTCCATAGCAGGATGACTACAGAGGTCCTCATGGCCAGGTAATGGCCAGATAATGGCCAAATGCCCATTCGAAGGGAACTGGAAGATGTGACTCAAGAGCCCCACACGTAACCAAAGCCTGCCACTCTTCCCTGTCCTCCACAGATGTTGGCCCTGGCATCAATGACGGTGAGGACAACAAAGGCTTGGATGGCAGCAAAGGGGACTTCGAAGATGGTGGACATGATGGCATTAGCAGCAAAGTCAATATTGGTGATAGGGATATGTTTATGAGAGGCCACGGCATGAATATAGAAACATCATCAAAGGCAGTGGCAGAGGTGGTAGTAGAGGCCAAGTTAGAAGCATCATCCAGCAACATTGGGTGGAGCAGCAGCAAGGCCAGCAGCCTGGGTGATCTCAGCATCTCAAAAACTGTAAGTCCTCTGAGTAAAACCAGCAGCTTGGGTCTCAACAGGGACACCAAATTTGGTAGCCTCGGCATGTCCAGTTCTTTCAATGCTCTTGGAGAGACCACCACAATCAGTGGTTATGATGGATCAAGCATCCCTGGTAGTCCCAGTGGATTCAATGGCTTGGGTGGTCTTGTGTCGACCAATGCAAGACCTCTGACCAAAAGTAGCATCTTGGGTCTCAACAGGGACACCAAATTTAGTAGCCTCGGCATGTCCAGTTCTTTCAATGCTCTTGGAGAGACCACCACAATCAGTGGTTACGATGGATCAAGCATCCCTGGTAGTCCCAGTGGAGTCAATGGCTTGGGTGGTCTTGTGTCGACCAATGCAAGACCTCTGACCAAAAGTAGCATCTTGGGTCTCAACAGGGACACCAAATTTAGTAGCCTCGGCATGTCCAGTTCTTTCAATGCTCTTGGAGAGACCACCACAATCAGTGGTTATGATGGATCAAGCATCCCTGGTAGTCCCAGTGGAGTCAATGGCTTGGGTGGTCTTGTGTCAAACAATGTAAGACCTCTGACCAAAAGTAGCAGCTTGGGAAGATCCAGTGACCTTAAAAGTCTTGGAACTCTTAGTAAATCCAGGAACATCAGTGATACCAGTGACAGCAACCGTCTTGGTAATACCGAGAAGAGCTTAAGCGGCAGGTCCGGCAGTGTGAGTGTCAGTGTGGCCATGAACTTGAAGGTCATTGAGGTCAACACCATGAGTCATCTCAGCGGGTCAAGGGGAACAATGGCCTCAGTGGAACCAGAGGCTTGGGTGCTCTCAGCAGAAACAACTGCATCATTGGCCTCGGCAGACACAGCTGAACCCGTGGCCTCAGTGGAAACAGAGAAATTGGTGATGTTGGCACCTACAATTGACTTTCCAAAGTAGGTGAAAATGTGGGCTCTGTCACCCCTTGACCTGTAGGGCTTTGAGAGACATAGGGCCAGAGCCTGGCAACTACTGCCACAAGGGACAAGGGCTACAGGCAGCCTGAGTTTGGGGAGAGAGTGGTGAAGGTGCTGATGCTTCACCATGGATGTGCCTGGGTGTTGAGAGCTCCCTTTTCCACATGCACATTCACATGACCACTCACACACTGATATACACACTTAGCAGGCACACATCACATTAGAGGCACATATATACATAACACACTCTCGTCCCTTCACATACATGCTCAACACTCCTATGCTTAACACACAACTTGCATAGACACACATATACACACCTACCTACAAGGAACAGTCATACTTCACATCCAAACATCAACACGCTCCTCCACTGTGCCCAGGAGTCTCCCTGAAGGGTCAGGTGAATGGCAATTGCCCAGGCAATGAGTGGCAGGACAGGGTGGAGAGAGAGGGAAGAGAAGTTTCAGCAGGAAGGAGTGTCCTTGGTGGTCCAGAGGAAGCCAGACAAAGACCCCCTCTCACCAGAGCAGGCCAATCCAGCGTAGCACAGCACAGGGGTCCCGGCTAAATCTAACATCCCCTCCAAGAAGCCCCCACAATTAGCCCCGCCCTGTTGAGGAGAGTGTGTGAGAGAGTGTACCAAAGAACCCTGCCTTGCATTACAACGATTGGGTCTGGTGCACTGACTGGCTGTGATCCGTTTTCCAGGTCCTGAATGCTTCATGCCTGAGATCTCCCGAGGCCACCAACTTTGTCTCTGAGATCTCACGAAGAAGAGGCTGGGGCCACAGGCTCTACCCTTCACTTCATACAATTAAAATATTACTTATATGCCTTGATGTGACCCTTTTTACGAAAATGCTCCCTACTATCTGGTCAGTGGATATACATATTTACAAGGACAAAACAGGTGAGGGAAAGGAAATTTTTATTATTCAAGAGCTTTTGTCCCCAAAACATCCAGGGCCCTGACAGACTGGCTTGGCCTAACCTCCACCCTAGCTGGGTCCCCAGTCAGGGAGGAGGTAAGTCTAGGGGGTGGGAAGAGTCAGGGAGGAGAATGTCCAAGGAGAGGGGAGTCCAGGGAGAGAAAAGTCCAGTCAGGGGAGGGAGTGGTGTGTGGCTCCAGCTGGAAAGAAATTGTCCTGCCCCAGCCAGTCCCCTTCCGGAGTGGGGTGCCTGGCCTTGACTGGCCCAGAGGGGAGGCCTGAGCTTTGCACACGTGGTAGAAGTGTGAGAGTATGTGCAACTTCGAGCACATCTTGGGAGGATTCCTGGAATGCTCAAAATCACTGGGCAGGAGGTCACCCCCACTGACCATGTTGGAGGAGCCAGAAGAGGGTTACCTGACTGCAGAGCTGTGGCAAGAGCTGAAGGAGCATGAGTGGGCACTGCCATGGGACCTGTTGAGACACTTTCTGGGACCCTCCTACCCACACTCTTCGGCCCTCAGCTCCAACAGGAACCAAGGTAGCTGGCAGCCATGTCCAGGTCACATGGAGCCAGAGTGTTTTTTCTGGAGCCACCTGGACCCGAGGCCCACACTGCCCTGGGCGTCCTCCTGCCCCTTTTCTGCATATGATTAGTCCATGAATGAGCCAAGTTCAGAGGCCTGATGACCCAGTGGCAGAGACAACAGCAGCAGGAGGACTCCCAGATAACGGAGCATCCCCACTCACACACACCATGTGCACTGATGGTCAAGTCAGGCGGGAGGCTGTGCAGACCCCAACACGACCAGCCCCTCTGAATGCCAAGGAAGGTGCTTGACATGGCTGGTCACACCCGGAGATGCTCAGGGGTTACTCCTGACTCTGAACTCAGAAATTACCCCGAGAGGCACAGAGGACCCTATGGGATGCCAGGATTCAAAGCACAGTTGCCCTGGATCGGTGCAAGGCAAATGCCCTACTGCTGTGCTATCTCTCCAACCTATGTGTCATACTTTCATTTGATATTTGTTTTATAGCTCGGATTAGGGGACAGAGATAGCAAGGGGATTCATCTAATTGTTTTAGGAAACTGTGATAATAATAGATGGAAATGATCACTCTGGACAAGAGCTGTATGCTGAAAGGAAGTAAAGTGGTATGCATGATACACTTTCAGTAATAGTATTGCAAACCATGGTGCTGGGGTGGGGGAGGAGAGAGACAGATTAGATAGACAGGTAGATAGATATATGATAGATAGATAGATAGATAGATAGATAGATAGATAGATAGATAGATAGATAGATAGATAGATAGATAGAGATGGGTAGGTAGGTTAGGTAGGTAAGTAGGTAGGTAGGTGGGTGGGTGGGTGGGTGGGTAGGTAGGTATAGGTAGGTAGATAGGTAGGTAGGTAGACAATAGAGTCTGCCATAGAGCAAGCTGCAGGGTAGTGTGGGAATGGGAGCAAATCAGAGGAAATTGGTGTTGCGAAATGAACACTGATGAACTGATAGGTCTTAGGATATTATATGACTGAAACTCAACCATAAGCAATTTTTAACTCTGTCTCAATGAGATTTAATTTTTAGAGAGAGAGGGGAGAGAAAGGGGTGTAGAGAGAGGAAGAGAGAGGGAGAGAGAGGGAAAGAGAGGGGGAAAGGGGGAGGGGAGGGGGAGGGAGGAGGAGGAGGAGGAGACAGAGAAAGGAGAGGAGAGAGGAGAGAGTGGGAGAGGGGGGAGAGAGAGAGAGAGAGAGAGCGAGAGAGAGAGAGAGCGAGAGAGAGAGAGAGAGAGAGAGAGAGAGAATTACCAAACACCCAATTAGCCTGGGTTTGATCTCTGGCATACAAGCAAGCCTTCAAGGAATGATCCCTGAGCACAGAGCCAGTGCTCTGAGCCATAATCTGAGCACAAGTAGTTGAGGCTAAATACAAAACAAAACAAAAACAATAAATAAAATCAAAACTGGGTTTACCTGAAATATAAAATTATATAACTATAGTTTCTATTAATTACCTAGAAGGTTTTTCTTCTCAAAAAAATATGCAAACCGTGATGAGAAAAAATAAGACATCTAAAAGTCATCGCATGAACAAAAAGTCAAAATTCTTTCTGCATTCACTGCTATTAGTTGGTTCTGTGCAACTGGGAATATTCATTGCTGTCAGAATTCACATTTGCTGTTCCTCCTCAATTAGTGAGAGCAGAGCAGGTAGGGCATTTGCTTTCCACATAGCTAGTCTGGCTTCAATCCTTGGTACTTCAGATGATTCCCCAAGGATTTACAAGATCCCTGAGCACAGAGATAAGTCCTGAGTACAGACAGACAGGTGTGGTCCAAAGGACTAAAATAAATCAATGAAAGTGAACAAATAAAGTTATTCTTCAGTGAAAAAACTTCCATCAGTGTGGCTGAAACCCTAAAAGAGTGTTATTGTTGTAAAATTGTCCACCTACCTTGCACTGGTCAAAGAGTATTGTTTTCCAGGAAAAAATAGGGTTTTGCAGATAAAAAGCCCTCACTGTCACAACTTCTTTTTCTCATCTTTTTTTTGGGGGGGGTGGGGGGTGGGTTTGGGGCACACCTGGGATTCTCAGAGATAAGTTTTGGATCTGAGCTCAGAGATCACTCCTGGAAAGTTCCAAGAGACCATATGGGGTGTTGGGGATCAAACCCCTGAAAGGCAAAACCCCAATCTTGCAGTAGGTACAATGATAGCACAAACACTCCACAGTGATAGTTGTATACTCACTCTAGCCCAAGTCTCATCCACTTTTCTCAAATAGTTAAATCTTCACATTCTTCAAGGACGAATGGTTTGTTGAAGTATGTTCTTTAACATCACAGAGCTAGCTCTTTGTGCACCTCTCTGAGATAATCCTATTATCCAGGGGCCCCCATTTTGCACCCTCATATCCTGAGGGTTTCTATCTAATTCCCTTGTGCTACTGCTCTGTGTTGGATACTAATTTTTATCTCCTTTCTATTTAAGAAGAAGCTGCACATACACATTTTTCTCAGAGCATCCTAGAGTAGGTTCAGTTCTGGTAGAAAAGCACTGAAGTCAATAACAAGGAGGGGTTTGATTTGGTCAAGAAAACAGTGATTAGAGAAAAAAAAGAAAACAGTGATTCCTGCAGCTTCTGAGATGCTGCAGCATCTGTTATGTCCTACTCTCATTGCTACCCAGTCCCCATCCTTCCTCCCATGGACACGGACGCTAACAATGTACAATCATTCCTAGGAATGATTCTGTCACAACATACATATTATTTGCAATCGATTCACATTTTGTTGCTTTTCTTTATGGTGCTTTGAGCCTCCCAAGCAATTGTCAAGTGGCCAGAAACACTCATGGCTCATTGGGCCAGAAACTTTGATATTCAGGGGCCAGAGAGATAACTTAGTAGTAGGATGTTTTCCTTGCATGTGGCCAAACTGGGATGGATCTGGGTTTGATCCCTGGCATCCCCAAGCTTGTCAGGAGCAATTTCTGAGTGCAGAGCCAGGACTAACCCCAAAGCGCTGCCAGGTATGATCCCTCCCTCCCCCCAAAAAGAAAAAAAACTTTGATGCTCAGCCTGGTGATGTGATGCAGTTCAGATTCAGTAGAGCTGGATGCCACCAAGGCTAAACACAACCGTGCTGGGGGTGGTGGGATGTGGTATTGGGGATTGAATTTAGGGTCTTGCACATGTGGACATGATGTCCACTAGGCCATCTCTCTTGCCCTACATTTCATTTTTTGTATAACTGGTACAAATTGAGTTAATAGTTGTCTTGCTTTTTGGGGCATGGTTCCTGTAACAATATTCTTCAATTCTTGGAAAAGAATACACATTTGTTCACAGTATTTTCTAACCCAGTCATGGATTCAATAGTTTTTGTTTGTTTTTTTTTGTTTTTTTGTTTGTTTGTTTTTTAATTTTTATTGTGACCAAAGTGCATTACAAATCTTTCACTGCATCATTTATGGTACATAGTGACAATGAATGAGGGGTATTCCCACCACCAGTGCTGTCCTCCCTCCACCCCTGTTCCCAGTATGCATTCCATATCTCCCTTCTTTACCCCCCAGAATGCTAGTGCAACTGGTCTCCACTTTACAGCTTGTTGTAGATTGAGCATCCATTCCACCATCATTGGAGATAAAAAGGATAAGAAAAAAGGGAGAAAAAAATTTGGTGACAACTACCAAAAAAAGAAAGAAGAGAGAGGAAAAAAAGAAAAGAAAAGAAAAATGGAAGAAAAAAGAAAAAAATGGACCCGGTAAATAAAAATAAAAATAAATCTCTAAATAATAACCACAAGGGTGAAAAAGAAAGAAAAATGGAAGAAAAAAGAGAAGGAAAATAAAGTCAAAAAACTAACAAATCAAAACAAAACAAGAAAAAGTATGGGTGCTGGAGTGGCAGGGTTTGGCGTCCCCCCCCCCTTTTTTTTTTGCATAGGCACAATAAGCTTTGGGGAAGAAAGGGAATTTCCGTAGCCTAAGATATTCAGGGTTTTTCCATCCTTGAAGCATACCATCATGGGATCAACCCCTGGCTCCATGTATACTCATTACCCCATCCCAAAGGCTTTTTTATGATGCCAGGAAAGTTTCCTCTCGGTTGTGTGTGAGAAAATTAAGCCACTGTAGCTAGCGATCTTGGTATTTGCACATGTTATAGGTCAGGGTCTAGGATAGAGTCTCTAGTTTCTAGAGACCACCATTGTTGTTGTAAGTTCAGTCTTCTGTAACACTTGCTCCCTGTTTTCGTTCAGTCCCTAAGCCAAAGCGTACGATATTATGGATCCAAAGGTTCTGCTCAGTCTCTGTTCTTCAAGTTGGACCTCTGCAATAAGACATCTTGTTGTTGTTGTTGTTTTTTATGTGTCCTGGGCTACAGCCTAGGGTAGGGTTTTCCTTATTAGTCCCAAGGTAGGTTCTGTTCAATCACGGTGGTCAAAGTCAGTTTTCTGTTGTTGGTGCTCTTATTTTTCACAGTTCAAAGGACTATATCTCTTCTGATTTTCATTTAGTGTTAGGTGATGTGATAGGACAGCCTGGTCTTAGGTCACGTTTTCCTTTCCTCATTGTCATATCAAAACTGGCACAAGTTGGTGCCAGAGCAGTGTTATAAATTTCCCAATGGAGCTTAGTTCCTGGTGGTGTTGCCCGGAGCTGTATCATTTCTATGTCGGGGATCTGGGGTTTGGGATTGGACTAACACTGTCCAATTCTCTGGGGACTGTATTGTATCCACATGACACATGTTCAGGATGGGGGGTATGGCTGGAAATATGAGAAGACAGCTTGTCTATGACCTCCTGGGCTGACCACTTAGTCCAGGAAATCAAGATCCCCCCATGCCAGACTGGTCTTCAGGGCCTGGTCTGGCAACTGGGCTCTGGGGGGGGATGGAGGAGGAGGGAAACTCCAATTTCATGCTTTTTTAAACTGGAGAGGAAGGCTGCAGCTGGACCCAGAAGATCTCACATGCCAGGATTACTGTTCCTCTTCTACTGGCATGGCTGGGAATTTGGACAGACATCTGGCCAAAGGCCTCCAGGACTGACTAGTTAGTCCAGGACCCGAGAGCCCCCCACACCAGGCTGGCTTTCAAGGCCAGGTCTAGCATATGAACTCTGGGGGGATGGGGAGGAGGCAAACTCCTCCCCCATGCTTTTTCATACTGGAGAGGGAGGCTGCAGCTGGACCCAGAAGATCCCACATGCCAGAATTCCTGCTCCTTTCCTACGAGTATGGCTGGGAATCTTGGCAGACAGCTGGCCAATGGCCTCTTGGGCTGACCACTTAGTCCAGGAGACCAAGATTCCCCCCATGCCAGACTGGTCTTTAGGACCAGGTCTGGCAACTGGGCTTTGGGGGAGAGGGGAGGAGGGAAACTCCAATCCCATGCTTTTTCAAACTGGAGAGGAAGGCTGCAGTTTGTTTTTTGTTTTGCTTTGTCTTGGGGCCACACCCGGTGCACTCAGAAATTGCTCCTGGCTTGGGGAACCATAAGGGATGCCGGGAATCGAACCAAGGTCCATCCTGGATCAGCCACGTGCAAGGCAAACGCCCTACCATTGCACTATCGCTCCCGCCCAACCGTTTTTTTTCCTTTATCTACACTCTGCAGATCCCCATTTATTGAACCTTTCATTTATTTATTCAACAAAGATTTGTGGTGTATGCAAGGTGTTAGGCACTGTTCCTGACCATAGATGTAATGTACCATTTTTTTTAATTCAGATAGGATTCAAGTTGGGGAAGACAGATCTAAACAAAAAGCATAATAGAATGTTATTTTAGAAGGATGTGTTTGATATTACATCCTGACAACAAGGAAACGGCAACAACTTGATCTAAGAGCAGGTTGTCTTATCTCATCGCCTAATGGTAAGATGAAATCAGAAGACACGTCTTCCTTTGATCTGTGCAAAAGTCAAGATCACTAAGATAACTGACTTTGACAATCATGGCTGGGCAGAACTTGTTCTGGAACCAATAAGAAAGACCCTAGCCTAGTCGTCAGCCCAGGATTTGTACAATATTCAAGATCTCTAATTCCAGACATCTGACTTTTACAACTGCAACTGAACAGAACTTTTGGAACCATAATGAAAGACTTTATCCTAGGCTTAGTCCTTGTATATGTGCAAAAACCATAAAACTAATTATAGAAGACTGATTACAACTGTGATGGAACAGAACTTCTAGAACCATAAAAACTATCCTAGGTCTCATACTATGACCTGTGCAAATACCAAGATCTCTAGTCACAGCGGCTGGATTTTATCATCCACAACTGAGCAAAAAGTATACTGGCACCATAAAAGACCTTGGGGTGTGAAAATGAGCGTGTATGAAGCCTTTAGTTGTTCCCATGGCAGTATGCTTGAAGGGCAGAAAAACCCTGTATCTCTAGGCTAAGTGAATTCCCTATCTAATTTCCCCAATACTTACTGTGCCTATGAAAAAATAAATAAATAAGAAGCACAAAACCTTGCCACAGCAGCCCTAACTTCCTTTTTTTCCATTCTATTATTTGGTGGTTGTTTTTTGTTGTTGCTGTTGTGTTTTTTTTTATAGTTGCTGGTTTTGGTTTATTGTTTGTTTGTTATTGTTGTTGTTGTTTGGTTTGGTTTGGTATGTGAGGGGGAAAATTGGTTAGTACTAGGACCAAACACTTGTATAAACATTGAGTAGAAATAAAAAATGATCAAACTTAAACACTAAACCGAAAGTCAACAACAACAGAATTGATACCCAATTTACAAGCTATATACAGAGGGGACCAGTTACACTAGCAGTCCTGAGGGGAAAGGAGGGAGTTATAGTATGCATACTGGGAACATGGTGGAGGGAGAAAACGCTGATGGTGGGAATGCCCCTGATTCATTGTCACTATGGACCGTAAATATTACTGTGAATGATTTGTAATCCATTTTGTTCCCAATAATTTTTTTTAAATACTGTATATTTGGAGCCGAAGAGATAGCGTGGAGGTAAGGCATTTGCCTTGCATGCAGAAGATAGTGGTTTGAATCCGGCATCCTATATAGTCCCCTGAGCCTGCCAGGAGTGATTTCTGAGCATAGAAGAGCCAGGAGAAACTGCTGAGTGCTGCCAGGTGTGACCCAAAAACCAATGTATATATATATTTTTTTTATTTATATTTATATATATATAGTATATTTCTGTTAGGTTTTCTAATTTTTACATTTAGACATTATGAGTACTTTTTTATTATTTGTGTTTATGTCATAGCTTTAACTTTTCCTCTTTAATTTCTGATTTATTTATTATGTTTTTTTTATTTTACTTTTGGTGATCCTAGCAAAAGTTTTATCAATTTTATTTATAGTTTCAAAATGAGAAAAATTGTTTTTATTGATCTTTTAAGTTATCTCTTAAATGTCTATTTAGTTTACTTTTGTTCTAATTTTTATTATTTATGTTTCCTCTTTAATGTTTATTCTAATTTGTATTATTTCTTTATCCTCTTTAATTTTGGTTCTGTTGTTTCTCCTTTTTAAGTACTTTTAGTTGTAAGATTATAATATTTATTTGAGATTTTTCTTATTAATTAATGTTGACCTATATATAATGATAAACATCTCTAACAACATTTTTGCTGCAATGAATAGGATCGGAATAGCTCATCTATTTTTTCATTGTTCTCTAAAGAATTCTTTTTTTCCTTCTTTAATTTTCTTATTGACCCAAAAAGTGATTCTAAAAGATGTTGTTTAGTCTCTAAACAACATGTTTGATATGATATTAATCTTTACAATCTTATTGACTTTTTATTTTGCCTCAACTTATCTATTCTTTGAAATATCCAATATTTGAGAAAAATGTGTATTCATGTCTTATGTGATCAAAAATTTTATACGATCTTTTCAGTCATCTAATGTCATTATTTTATGTTAATTTTTGTCTAAGTGATAATCTGAGATTTTCTGTAGTAATTATGTTTTATCAATATATTCCTTGAGATATGTTAATAATTAGTATCTCTGTTTTAATGGTCTTGTGCTGGATATATAGATGACTATTGTATCCTTGTTTGACTGAGACATTAATCACATTTTATCAATTTTTATTTTTTCTTATTGTTTTTAGTTTGAGGTCTACTTTTCCAGATAGGAGAATAGCGATTTGTGCCTTATAATAATTATTCATTTTTCTCATAACTACTGTTCCAGAATTTGTTCTGACTTTATGTTTGTCTTTGTATCTAATTGTAATATAGATTGATTCTGCTTCTTTTAATTTTTTACCCCTCCAACCTTTCTGTGTTTCAGAATATTTTTATGGTAATTATTGATTTGTGCTGCTTAATTATTGACATACTATTTTCTGTTTGATGGTTATTTTGTGCATTTTTATTCCTGTTATTTTTATTTATTTCTTTTAATATTTTAAAACATTTTTAAGTGAAGAATCTTATTTTTTTGTTTTGTTTTGTTTTTTTGGGCCACACAGATGGTGCTCAAAAGTTATTCTTGACTTTGTGCTTACAAGTCACTCCTGGCAGACTTGGGGAACCAGATGGGATGTCAGGAATCCAACCTGGGTCCATCCTTACCACTGTGCTATTACTCTGGCTCTATTTTTATTTATTTCTATATCTTATAAAAAGTTTTCTCGGTGATTCTCTCCATATTTTTCTAAGTATCTCTGCTTCCAAATTTTGATTTGTGGTTACATGAATGATGTGTCAAACTTAATATAATCTTTTGTGTATATTGATATTACTCATCAGCATTAGACTATATATATTATGTCACTATTTCCTTTCATGATTTTTTGTTTTGTTGTTCAACTGTTATTTAATAGTGTCTGCTACTCCGTTAAGATTTCTTTCCCCCATCATTCATTGTCACTATGTCCTTAAATATTACTGTGAAAGATTTGACCACAATGAAAATTAATAAAAAGATTTATTTCCTTCTTAATGGTTTGTACTTGCTATTTTTATTTTATTTTCTTTCCATTTAGAGCAGTGTTTCTCATAGCTGGCAATTCTAACTCCTGTTGAGTACTAGAAACATCCAGGGATATGGTGGCCATCTTATATGCAATTCTGACTGGGAGTGGTCATTTTGTTCTTGTAAAGATGGTAGATTTCCAATAGAACGGGTGCTGACGGATCTTTTTTATTTTTCTGAAAAGGGAGCAGTAAACAAAATAAAGTTGGGAATGCTTGATGTAGAAGAACATCTTTCAACATTTTCTGTGGATAGTATACTTTTGCTTGTATCAAAAGGATCAAATTTCTCTATTGTATTTATATAATAATTTTGCTGAGTATAGTATGTTTGGCTAGCATTTTTTGTAGTAGTATAAATATGTCTATCTACTTTCTTCTAGTGTTTGAAGAAAAGTCTTTTATTAAAAAATCTAGAAAAGGTGACTTTGAATGTGTTTTTTTCCTTTTTCCTAGCACTCTTAATGTTTATCATTAACTCTTTGTATAAATCTTTGTGGGATTCAAAAATGTGGGTATTTTTTTTAACTTTATTAACATAGATTAGTTCTTTCCTTAGGTTTGGGAGATTTTTTTTAACTAATATTTCTTTGACTATGTTATCATCTTCTTTTCCTTTCTTCCTCTCTGAAATCCCTACTATTCTGATATTTACTCTTCTAATGTAGTAAAAATTTCTAATTGATTATATTCATTTTTCTAAATCTTGTTTCTCCTCTTTCAAATGAATCAGTACAAAATTTTATCTTCAATTACTGTTTTCTATTTCTTCTGCAAGTTTAAATCTACTGTTAAAATTCTATATTAGATTGAATGACATTTAGTGTGTTCTTCATAACCACCCTATCTGTTTGAGACTATTTTATACTTTGAGTATCTTTGGGGAAAAATTCTTTATGGTCAAGCAACTTTTTTTAATTTAATTAGCTTTACTTAAAGAGCATGTATCAGGTGATTGACATATTTGATAATAATACATTTGTTTTCAAGTAAGTGAAAGCAAAATTATCTAAAAGAAGAAAAAGAATAGAATGAAAGAGTACAGCAACAAGCAAATTTGTGAACATTATTTTATTTACAATGAGGTACTTAAGTCATTGTCAGAGGTCTTGTTCCTAGTTAACCATTCTGTTACTTTATTTCTGAAAATTAGGTGGCTTCAGATACACATTTCCATTTAAAATGGTCTGTTCCTATGAAGATAACAGTAAAAAGACAAAAATTTAGAGTTGCCCAGAAATTCAAACACTATTGCAGATACTGTATTTTATGGGATGTGTTTTCAGCTACTAGGGCTCCTGGAAGTAGAAGAAGATGAGGTAGAGTGTTCACACTAATTCACTCAAAAAAATCCTTATGATATCATTCCAAATACTGGCATACTAGGAGTTTTGATCATATTGGTGTCTCTGCAGAGAGACATAAAGGAGTGAAGCAGGGTCATAGGCAAAGCAATAATTGTGGGTGTTGGGTGCATCAGGCCTGGCTTTGGCATGGCAGGAACTTGGCTCTCCCTTTCCTCCCAAGATTGCCATCTTTCAGCTGAGTGACCAGTCAACCCATAATTGTTCATGGCTCAGTTTACAACTCTTTCAAGAAGAGAGTGAATCTCTGGAACTGGCCAAGTAAGTGCAGACATGGCGACTGAGTTTGTGGGCATCCAAGGTAGTTTTATTTTTGTTTGTATTTTGATATATTGGACTTATTTAGTTCAATATTATATAATACATATTTATAATTTGATATATTGAACTTACTTAGTTCAATATATCAAATGTATAAATATATATGTATTTAGTGAGATTTTTCTTTGTTAAGTTACATTGTGATAATTTTTCTAAGTTTTTTGTCATTTACCTCCTTCAACTTTATGCCTTCAAGTTGCCCTCTAGAAACTTCTTTTTCTGAAGAATTGTATGTTATATTTATTAGCTGCCCACACAGTTCTTTGTGTGTGTTAGTTTATTTTGTTTTCCAACAGGTGACACTGGGGATTTAGTATCAAAATCTCCATTTTAGTTTTAGTTTTAGGGATTTAGTATCAAAATCTCCATAGCAGGGGAAGAATAGAAGGAAAAGGGGATTGAAGCTTTAAATCATTAACCAAGATTTTGTTAATGGCAGATGGAAGAGTAACCCAGAGGAAATTTCCATACTGTCCTCTGACCCTGAAGTCAGTCCCAGCACCTATTGTTGCCAAACTGTTTTACAGTTCTATGCCTATATTCTGTTACCTAATCTCCTTTTCTCTTGAGGAATATAAGGGGATTTAACAGTTCCAATTGGGATTAGCCAAGTTTTAGTTTTTAGTTTGCTTTCTTGTTCTGTTCTGTTTTGTTTTGTAGGGTTTCTTTTTGTTTGTTTTAGTTTGGGTGCTCAGAGGTTACCCCTGACTCTGTGCTCAAGAATTACTTCTGGGGGCCCGAGTGATAGCACAGCAATAGGGCATTTGCCTTGCAAGTGGCTGACCCAGGACTGACACAGGTTCGATCTCAGCATCCCACATGATCCCTACCTAGAGCCAGGAGCAATTTTTTTCTTTTTTGGTTTTTGGGTCATACCCTGCTGTGCTCAGGGGTCACTCATGGCTTTGCGCTCAGATTTTGCTCCTAGCAGGCTCCCGTTAGCATATGGGATGCTGGGAATCAAACCTGGTCCATTCTGTGTTGGCTGCGTGCAAGGCAAATGCCTTACCGCTTTGCTATCTCTCCAGCTCCAACCAGGAGCAATTTCTGAGCATAGAGCCAGGAGTATCCCCTGAAAACCATTGGGTATGGCCAAAACAAGAAAATAAAAAAAGAATTTCTTCTGGTGGTGCTTGGGGAATCATATAAAATACATAGATTGAGTACAGGTCTGCTGCATACAAGAAAAATGACCTATCTTCTGGCCCTTTAGCTTGTTTTTTGTTTGCGATTTTTTGTTTGTTTGTTTTGGTTTTGGTTTTCATATCCCTTTGTGCTTGGGGCTTACTTGGACTCTATATTCAGGATCATTCCTGGCAGTGCTTTGGTGACCATATGTGGTACAGGAGACAAAATCTGGATAAACCATGTGCAAGGCTATCTTGTTAACCCATTACTGTCTCTCCAGCTCATTATTTTTGCTTTTTGCTTGTTTTACTTTGTTTAATTTGTTTTTGTAGAGCTAGTTTTGAAAGCAAACATCATTTACCCATGTCTGAAGGGTTAATGATATTTCTCATGGTAGGTTTTATTATTTTTAATAAAATGTGTTTTATTTATAGAAAGATACATGGAAACATGTTTGTTCTGTCAGTTCTGCTGTTTAAGAAACCAGTGACTTTGAACTTTTTTTGTTTGTCTGTGTTATTTATAATTCACATAACAGAAGGCCATCTAAAGGCAAATGGGTTGATCTATTAGTTACGACATTAGTTGGCCAGTCTAAGATGATCTTGACTACTTAGCAATTCTACTATTCTAATCCATATTTACGAATGTATGGATTCATTACTACAACTCTATATGGCCTGAATATAAGGCAATAAAATTCTGCCAACATTTCTCCTTTAAGACTTCTGTAAATATTAAACAAATTACAGCACTATGAAGATCAGGTACATAGGATCTCTTCCAACTTCCAGAGAGTATAAAGTATTATCTAAACATGAAGTCATATCACCATCACCCTACAGAACTTTAGAAGCATATAAAAGACATCTGGTTTAAAAAAAAAAAAGGCTTCTTTGTCCCTGAAAATAAGAGAGAAGGAAAACCCTGATGTCATGAAATCTGATAGTTTTCTTCTGCTTTACTGACAGCCCATACAGAAGAGATAGCAATCGTAGCATCACTGCCTGAGAAACATCCAGAACAACCTGATCTCTGGATCTAAAAGCAGTCAGAGAAACAAACAAACAAAAAAAAAACAAAAACAAAAAAAAAAACAAAACGAAGAGATTGAAGAGCCTAGAAGAGTCATAGAACCCCAAAGGAAGAAAAAGTAAAATATTTATATCAAACATCATAGACATGGAAACCACAAAATCTTAGTAAGAGGACATAGATTCATGTGAAATGTATAAATGTACACATCTCTCATGTATATATACCAATACACGTATACTCTCCTGAAACAACACAATGCATTTTAACTTTAAAAACCTATAGATGAGGATCAGAGAACTAGAAAGAGACTGAGGTACTTGCCTTGTACCACCTGGATATCCCCATTTAATTCATTACCACATGAACCAGAGCATGGCTAGGGCTCACTTCTTAATACAGAAACAGAAAGAGCCCCTGAACAATAGCAATTTTGTCCCCCAAATCCACCCACCTCCCCACAAAATAAAAAATATTTAGTGAGATGAAATTGTGTGTGGTTACTGGTGAACTAAATAAGTTGTCCAGATCAAGTAAAAGAAATCTGAGGCAGCAAAGCATTAATTTAATGGTTGGGAATCGTGAGAGAAAAAGATGAGAAATTTATCCTCTAAATCCTGGACACCGCAGAGAAAAACTAACCAATTTAACAAGGAGAAAAGAGAAGTTGAAAAGGCAAAAATAATTATACATAGCATAAAAGAAAATATCCCAAACTGTAGAAAGGTCTGAAGCTAATGTCAAATTGACTTGAAAGAAAAGCCTCAGATTTTCTATAAAAATTTCAGATAAAATATTATAAAAGAAATGAATATCTTAAATTATCACCATCAGGTGATACATATTAACATACTTAAAATAGCATTGTGTAAGGTTAGAAAATTTAACAGTTCATAAAACAATGAATGTAAGAGAAAAAGCTCCTTTTCACCCTCTCCATTTTGCTCCTCCAGGCAAATTATCATCATCTAAAATTATCATTACCCATGAAGTGTGATTTCTTGCCATCTCTAAAATGTACACATACTAATATGTATCCCTACAGATACTAAGTTTTTACTCATATTAATACATATTTTGTAGTTTACTAAGTTTTGTCATTTAGTATACCTTCCTTATAAATATCTGCCTAATTCTTTGTAATAGAAATACTGTATTTTCTATAAATATAAACATAATATGATTTTACAACTATTCTCTTATTACTGTACATTTTAATTTTATCCCATTTTCTTCTCTCTTAGAAAGTCACTATAAGCAACCATCTTAAAAAATCTTTTAGGTCTTCTGTAAGCACATCTATGGAGATATACTTACATCTGCATTTTTATTTATTTATGGACTCCAAATGAGTTAAAATGAGGATGTCAAACTGTATTACCCCAGGGAGGTCCCAAATCCAGCTATGGATATTCTTACAAGTTTAAGAGAAAAAAAATTGTCAGACACATATAGAAAACCAGATAGAGGCAGAACTCTGAAAAAATGTAGGCCAGGAACATCAGGGCAAAAGCACAAAACTGGATGAGGTAAGGAAGTTTTCTTCCATGGATCCTACAGAGGGAATGTAGCTTTTCTTAAAATTAGATATTAGGATTCCCATTTTCTCTATGGTGAGAGACTAAAACACAATCTCTTAAGCCACTAAATTTCTACTAATTTGTTATGGCTGCCTCAGGAAACTAAAACAATCATTATTGTTAAGCAGGCATTTTGAAGTAAAGTAAAAAATGGCACCTTGGGTTTGGAGGCAAACTGTAATGAGCCAATGTAGGCCAAATTCTAAAATCTTTCTCTGAAAGGAATTTTCTTCAGCTTCTTTCCAATCTAGGATTGTTGCCAGTTTATAAACTCTCTTGACCACATATTGAGATAAGAAACAGCTGAACATATTTAGTAATTTTCTTGGTTTAGATACAGATATGATCAAATTTATCTGACCAAACAAAACATTTTAAAGGGAGTAGATCATTTTATTTCTTAAAATCTCAGGGAGTGGCAGAGAGATGTTCACATATCTAAATCCATTTCACTGTTATAGCTTTAATGGCAGCCTTGATGGAGAAGGGAATGTTAGACAATCTTTTGGTAATTCCTTTGGTAAAAATAACTATCATGCTATCCAGAGCAAGCATATTCCTTCACAGAAGTTGAGGAGCTAATTACCAACTAATGCCAACAAAACTTGGCTTACAACCACAAAATGACTCTGTAGTCCAAGGCACTGGTCTCTTACTGATAAATTTTAACTTAATGAAACTAATGCTATTTTACACTTAATGGGCTCACAATTTACTAATGGTATGCCAAGAAAACTGTGGAAGATAATGGGGTAGAAATTATTACATTCATTTTCCAAAAGAAAGCTCATCCTCTGTGAGACTATATAACCTGCCCAAGCTCAATTTCAAATCCATTGATGTCCTCTGCACAATAATGCCTCCCGAGATTTGACTCCTCCCAACTAGTCATACATAAAAATGAGCCTAATCATTTTCAGATGTTGCCTTTTGTGCGGTGTGGTATCTTGGTGTTGAAAAGAAATCATCTGTGTTCACACATAAAAAGGGAAATAAATATCAGACTTTCATCCAACTCTCCATTATTATTTGATTCAAAGATTTGTTTCCTTGTTCATAAAGTGTTTTATTTTGGATGTAACTCATTTAAAAAATATTCCAAGTTAAATATCATTTTGGGTGAGATGTACATTTGATCTCTAGCATCAAGTCTATTAATTTAGGTAAATTTTCAAATATACATGGAGGAAGATCACCAGAGAACCAATCATTATTTTAAAGCTCAATTAAGTACATAGCTCAAAATATTTGATTCTTAAGTTTATTTTAGAAATTCATTAATAAGTAAAGTTTTCAGGTTGGCCATTCTCCATAATGCTATAAAAAGAAAATTAAAAGCAAGATCAACTGTTCTTATAAATTCTGTAAATTGGGTTAGAAAAAAAAAGCCCTTAATTTACTTATTTGAAGCCATGGAATCAGTTCCTGGCACTGCTCCTCATAAAACTAAAATAATAAATATTAAAAATTTAAAAACCAAGTGGAAAACCTACATTTTTAATGACTTCTAGAAAACCAGAGAACTTCTGTTCTAAAAATAATTTCCATTTCTATTAACATGTGATAGGCATAATAACTATTTGAATTATAAATAAGAAATAAAAATATCATAATTCATATTTATTTACCCACTAATTTTATACAGTTACCATTATGTTCCAAGCATATGAGGGGCCAGAGTAATAGTTTTACAGGTAGATACTTGCCTTGCACATGGTCCATCTAGGTTCAGTCCCTGGAATTCTACAAGATATTCTACAAGTCCTGTTAAAAGTAATCTTTGAACACATAGCCTTCGGTATTTATTCGTGTGCCCCCCCAAAAAAATAACTTAAAAAATGTGCCAAGCATTTACTGGGTCTAGTCCAGTGAGCAGAATAAAGTTTCTAGTCCTAACACATTTTTTGAGAAAATAGGACAGAGTATTCTGATATTTGGTATCTATTTTTAAGTAAAACATATTCAAAGACTCAAGAATGATCACCTCTGTTGCCCTCAACCGGAATTAGAAGCATACAAAAATCTATAAATACAAACAGCAGTTGGTCTCGATTCTACAACTGAGTTTTAGATAGCCAAGCGAAAGTCCATAACAGTGACATATGCAAAGAAGATGTCATTCAGAAACACAGAAAAATGTTATTCCTGCACAGGATTTTTAAGATTGTAGAATCTTCAGAAGGATGGATCTTTGGAAGAAAGGTTTCTTCCTGCTGATTCTGGTGGAATTTCTTCCACTTTCTTGCCCCTGTTTTGCTGTTATACACATAAATATTTCCTGAGACTGTAAAAGAAGAATACAAAAGATAGAGAAATTTTTACAATTAATTTCAGAGCCTTCACTTATTTCACAGAGGGCATTTTGAGGAATATGGAGATGTCTTCCTTCCTTCTTCTCCCTTCTTCCTTCCTTCCTTCCTTCTTTCCTTCCTTCCTTCCCTCCCTTCCCCTTTTTCCTCCCTCCTTCCCTTCCTTCCTTCTTTCCTCCCTCCTTTTCTCCCTCCCTTCCCCTTTTTCCTCCCTTCCTCCCTTCCTTCCTTTTTTCCTCCCTCCTTCCCTCCCTCCCTTCCCCTTTTGCCTCCCTCCCTTCTTCTCTTCCTTCCTCCCTTCCCCTTTTTCTCTCTCCCCCTTCACTCCCTCCCTTCTTCTCTCTCCCTTTCCCTCCCTCTCTTCCTCCCTCCCTTCCTTCCTGCCTTTCTTTCTTCCTTCCTTTTCTCACTCTCACTCTCTTTATTTCCTATTCTTTTTTTGGTTTTTGGGCCAGATTTGGCAATGCTACACCAAAATTGCTCCGGGCTTACTCCTGGCTCTGCATTTAGGAATTACGTACTCCTGACTCGGCACAGGAAACACTGGGATGCCTAGGATTCACCCAGAGTTGGCCACATGCTGGGCAAACTATTCTGTACCATCTGAGTTCTGCCCCTCATTCTACCTTGTTTATTGAGCATTTGCTAGACACTTATTTTGTAGTACTAAGTTGTCTTCTCAAGTATTGCTCTAGAAAGATTTTTTAAAAAGAAGCAAAATGTGCAGAATTACATTATTTCACATGCATTTCACATGTTCTGATGTCAGAAAGGGGAGCTAAGATGTCAGAAAGGGGAGAAATCTGAGGGAATATTCCTTCATATGGGGGGATTCTGAAACAAAAAAAATATTTCCAAAGTTATTTGGAGAAGGAAATAAATAAAAATAAAATATGATTTAAATTAAACAGAAAATCCTGTGTGGGAAGCAGCTGAAAAAACTCACTAAAGAATCATCTCCAGAAGTTACTCCATTGTGGAACAGGAACAGTTGGCTTTAAAGGAGTGGGAGAAATAGAGCAGGGACTGTGAAGGTGCTTACTAAACCCTGACAAAAGGAAGGATTGAGGTAACAAAAGAAATGGAGCAGAGCCTTAAACTTACTCTTATAAAATATGACCCGGAAGCAAGAAGCAAAACAATTAAGATTTTCAGGGCAAGTACTTCTAGAATGTGTACATCACTGACCCACTGAAAGCCAGCAGGGAACCATCAATTTGAGCCTTTTCAGCTCAGGAAGCAGTACGAGGACAAATTCTGCTATTCCAAGCCTCCAGCAGAGCTGTGATAAACTAAGTGACATCTACCTACCCTAGGCTAAACAAAATGCACTCCCTACCTAACCACATCTAATTTATTGCAAGCAGAGGAAAGAATGCTAGAATTGAAATCTTGCAGAGACTAAAAGCAACAGATCTTTTATTATCAAAATACAGGCCCATCTTTAGCCTATATTTGAATAATGGTACTTTTGTTGGAGTCCAGGCCTAATTAAACTTAAGATCTCACCAGAGCACATATCCCAAGTCAATTTGAGCCTGCCAATGCAATCTGCCAAGTGTTGGCAAATGTGAATATCCTTAGTAGATACCAGGTTTGCTTAGTGTTATAGGTATTACTGAGCACAACTAATATTTGCTGCCCAAGTTTGTTAAAAAGTGATACCCCTTTTGTGCCTGAAAATTATTATTGCAAAAATGTCTTTCATTTTTCTTAAAACCCATAGATGAGTGAGACCATTCTGTGTCTTTCTCTCTCTCTGACTTATTTCACTCAGCATAATAGATTCCATGTACATCCATGTATAGGAAAATTTCATGACTTCATCTCTCCTGACAGCTGCATAATATTCCATTGTGTATATGTACCACAGTTTCTTTAGCCATTCATCTGTTGAAGGGTATCTTGGCTGTTTCCAGAGTCTTGTTATGGTAAATAGTGCTGCAATGAATATAGGTGTAAGGAAGGGATTTTTGTATTGTATTTTTGTGTTCCTAGGGTATAGTCCTAGGAGTGTTTAGTTAGAGAAATAACTACGTTTTGAATTATCCTAATAATGAGAATGTACGAGGGAAATGGAAAGCCTGTCTAGAGTACAGGTGGGGGTAGGGTGGGGAGGAGGGAGATTTGAGACATTGGTGATGGGAATGTTGCACTGGTGGTGGGTGGTGTTCTTTACATGACTGAAACCCAAATACAATCATGTATGTAATAAAGTTGGTTAAATAAAAAAAATGAAAAAAAATGAAAAAAAAAGAATCAGCAGCAATTATCTTCCAATGTAATTCCAAAAAAAAATTAAACAAAATTAAAAAGCCAAAAAAATAAAAAAAAAAGTGATACCCCACTGATAGCAGTGACAACCCAGTAGTATAACAAGAAATCTTATGGGAAAGTTTTAGAGTAATCTACCAACCTCAGTAAGCCTAAATGTAAAAATGTAACACAGAAAATTTAAATAGCACCAATCAGAGCTCAGTAAATTCTTAGGTACTAACTTTAGTAACACGGAGAGATATAATAACCATTTCAAATTGATCTGTGTTGGTCTAAGTTTTGGGAATTCTATTTACCTTTGTGCCATAAGAAACAATACAGGGTAAACTTTTTTGTGCCTGCATGGAGATAAAGTATAGTGATGGGTCGGAGTTTGGGGATACTGGTGATGGATTAGTGTTTGAATATTTAATGCCTGGAATTACTGCATTATGAACAACTTGGTAAATCAAGAAAAAAAGAAGAAAAAAAAAGAAAGGAAGTGGTACCACAAATCATTGTCAGGCACCAACAACCATGGCACTGGGATTGCATACTTATTGTGACTGTTCTTATGTCCCTTTGTATATACCTGATTACAGTAAGCCGTGGCTACAAATTCCTAGCAGCAATCCAGAGTTCCACAAACTCAAATCCATAGATTCTGAGTAAAAGTAATGATCATGACCAGACTGTCATTCAGGTTGGCACAAATATACATCCTCGCCTCTATCTCTCAGATTACACCAGACATATGAAGAGAGAAGTTCATCTGTACTTTTGCACAAGGACAAAGGCCCAGCGGAAAAAAAATCTCATGCATAAAAGGGCCTCCCTCTGAAGACTTCAAAGTGGTAAAGATATTTGCTAAAATGAGAAAGGCAATGCAAAAGAATTTTAGCAAGGAAAAAATTAAGAAAACTATAGTCAAAAATTACTGATCTGGAGACAGAAAGATAGCACAGTAGGAAAGGCACTTGCTTTGCAAAACATGCCAAACCTGGGTTCATTCTCTAACATCACATCTGAACCTTGAGTTTCCAGGAAAAATTTCTAAGCACAGAACCAGGAGTAAGCAGCACTGAGCACTGCAAGGTGCTCCCCCCAATAAACAGAAATAACTGAACTAAAGAATATAGTAGATAGGGGCCAGAGCAATAGCACAGCTGTAGGGCATTTGCCTTGCACACGGCTGACACAGAAGGACCTAGGTTCTATCCTCAGCGTCCCATATAGTCCTCCAAGCCAGGAATGATTTCTGAGCACATAGGCAGGAGTAACTCCTGAGTATTTATGGGTGTGGCCCAAAGACAATATATACAGATATAGATGTAGTTATAAATATAGTTACATAGTAGGTAAACTAAAGCACAACTGAGGGGATCAGCAGTAGAATTATAGAAGTTGAGAAATGAATCACTGCTTATAGATGAGGGAAATGAATCATCAAAAAATAAAAAAAAATTAAAATTCAGATAATAAGAAATTAGATAATAGCACAAAATAGATACAAAATCTTGAAATTGCCATAAGAAGGAAAGATTAACATAAAGAGAAATTTTATAATTTATAGCAAAGTTATTAATGGAAGCCCTATAGAACAGAAGTGAATTGTAAGATAGAGCCAACATATTGAATAAACAGGCATTCAAATTAGAAAACTCTACTCAGGTGGCTATTGATCAAATTTGAAGGAGTGGCACAAGTTTTATAGATAAAACAGGTAAATTTATGCATACTAAAAATGTTTTACAAGCAATCCTAAATATTCCTTTACCTCTCTCTGTTCTACCACTATGAATATTCAATATTCCAAAGAGTTCCAATTACATGTCTAATACATTATTTGAATGAAGACCTTCATGAAGAATGTATATATGCCTATAAAGTGGGAAGAATCAATACTATTTACAGTGTAAGGTTGTTGAGGATTAAATGGGCACGATATATTTTTAGGAAAGTACTCATAAATGTTAATGTAAATTTTTAAAGAATTCCCGGAAACTGAAATTCAGTTATTTAATATAGATCAGATTAAAATATAAGTATATTTTGATTTAGTATAAGTAGTAACAAGTAGTAATCTTTATGGAAAGCTTAGCTGCAGGATTAAAAATCAATAATTTTATATCAAGACATTTAGAGTTATCAGAATTCAACTTACAAAATATCACAAGTTGTTATAGAGCCAAAAACTCATTGTGACTAATACTTCATGTGAATGAAACATCAAAAAATGATTTGACATTCATTTTTCATTTGTGTTTAAACACTCTATAGTCACCTACAAAATAAATAAAGCTGTGTTTTCTGCTGAAAAGGGAAAAGTTAAGTACTTTGTCTAAGTACAAATAGGTTAGAAACTGTGAACCCATGTCTTTTAACTCTCCATTTAAGGCTTTACCAATATCTCCATGACTTTCTATTCCTACCTCTTCTTTTAGAAAAAAGTATTTAATAAAAACCTCTGGAATATTGTATAAACAAGAAACATAAACCCCAAGTTAGTTTCAAGATAGATAAGAGATAAATCTTTAGATCAGGGCCCGGAGAGATAGCACAGTGGTGTTTGCCTTGCAAGCAGCCGATCCAGGACCAAAGGTGGTTGGTTCGAATCCCGGTGTCCCACATGGTCTCCCGTGCCTGCCAGGAGCTATTTATGAGCAGATAGCCAGGAGTAACCCCTGAACACTGCCGGGTGTGGCCGAAAAACCAAAAAAAAAAAAATCTTTAGATCAAATTCATGACCTGTCTGCACCACTGATTTTGTAACTAGCTAAATAAATATGATGCCAAGTAGGGGACTAGAGTGATAGAATATAGTATAATTGATGCAGTGATTGCCTTGTACGCAGCCAATCTGGGTTTGATCCTCAGATCCCACTGGCCAGAAGTGATCCTTGAGCACAGAGCCAGGAGTAAGCACAGAGCAGAGCCTGGTGTTGCCCCCCCAAAAAAAGTTTTTAAAAAGGTAAGTTCTTTAATTCTCAGGTTTTGAGATGTTTAGTGTATATATATATATATATATATATATATATATATATATATATATATATATCTTTGATTCTAAATAGACACTAGTCACTATGAAAGAGAATGTGTAGGAAAAGTGGTAACATCTATTTCCTAAATCTAGGCTTCATGGTGGCATTGTGTGTTGTTATACTTATAGCAATACATTATAATTGATGGGGTGGAAGTGTGGAAAATATTAGTTGGACTCACAGTAGAGATTTTTAATTATTTATCTACATTTAGAAATGCACTGAGTTCATATAACACATTGTATTTTACGCTTCTTTTAGAAGCATCAAAATTTTGGCAACTCCAGATCTATTTCCAAAATACAGTCATTTGAATGAGACCAGAAAATAAAACCATGTTCCAAGTCATCAGTTGCCATTGATGATTGAACATATTTGTCATGTATGGCCTCTTTCAGTTATTTATTTTACCTGTCTGACCTTTAAATGATTTTCCTTTCTCTTTAATTCTAGTACACAGTATCATTGTGCAAAGCATAGTAATAAATCTATTTAACATTCATAAAACAAAATGGGATTGATTTAAATAAAAGCATCAAACCTGGATCAATGGCTTCTCCATCAAACTCAGTCTCATACACAGTGGTTTCCTTTAAAGAAATTACAATATATTAGCAATAAATACAACTTGATTAAGTTAGTTTCAATGAGTGCTGGGTTTAAACAGATGACTTCTTAGAAATTATATCTGCTATAGAAAGCTAGTTATTTAAAAGCCACAATTTATTATTTTTTATTTCTCCCAATTTCTTCTGCAATTTGAATCTCATAACAATGCCCTTAATAACTTGGACCTTCTTTTTTAATTAAAAAATTCTGTTAGTTAAATAATATGGTCATATGCTTATAATGTTATTGACAATTTTGATCTTGATTTACAGTTAACTCTCACCACTAAAGTTTCCAGGACCCCTACTTGTGTCCTAGATACTTTTATTGGCACAATATTTTTTAAATTTAATGTTACAAGTTGAACTGTGTTATCCTAAAATTTATATGTTAAATTTCTAAGCCACATTACTTTAGGGTGTATTTTTGGAGATAGTGCTTAAACAGAAGTAATCAATATAATTTTTTTAAATTTTTATTTTGACCATATTGGCTTACATATCTTTCACAGTAGTACTTTAGGTACATATTAACATTAAATCAGAGGAATTCACATCACCAAATTTGTCCTCCTTCCACCCCCTTTCTGCAACCCATATCCCCCACCATCACCCGCTGGGCTGCTAGAGTAAGTGGTCCCCTCTGTGACTAGCTTACTACTAGTGATCATATATCTGTTTGGTCCTGGTACCCTCCCTTGTTTCTCCCTCTATTTGAGAGGTGGAGCTAAATAGTTCGAGTTATGTGGTTTTGTTTGAAGGAAAGAAAAGCAATAGAATGGGGTAAAAAATCAAATAAGCTGAAAATGAGCAAAGTCCTTCTGGAGGTTTTCAACCTCAGTTTGAGAGAGGACAGGAAAAAGGTAGTTGAAACACCACAACAATGCAGAAAGAAATATCAAATAAAATTTTTATTTGATTTGATATTTTATTTGATATTATTTATTTGATTTGATTTTGATATTTCTTTTTGTAAATTTTTAATATTTTTTATTTAAGAGATGATGAATAAACATTTAATTAAACTTTTTTATTAAAAAAAACCTTTACCAGTGCAACATGCCCATCACCAATCAATGTAAAATTAAAATATATGGATTGGTCTTAATCAAATATGTGTAATGCTATTATATATAGGGGGCATAAGTGGGGAGAAGGAAGAATAAAAAGTGAAGCAAGGAGAAAGCATAAATTCCAACAATTAACTGTGTAATGGCTACATGAGAACAAAGAAAGAAAGCAGTCATCAGCAAGTGAGACCTCAAAAAAAACACCAAATTTGTCAACAATTTAATCTTAGGCTTCCAGAACTGCAGTTAACAACCTGCCCATCTGAGATACTGTCGTATAGCAGCCAAAACTGATTAATACAGATTATCTAAAGGAAAAAGAATATAAAGTTAATATTGAAAGAGAATATTTGAGTACTGAAGAAGATTCATGACTTAATTCCATGGTCAAATGAGAAAGTCCTTGATAAATGAGAAGATAGATGAAGGAAGGCAAAGGGAGACTTTGCCTTATGACTCTCCACATTTATATCAGATATGAAGACATCCAAGAAATGAATAAGTTTAGCTAGAGGGTTGATAGTCTGAGGAAAAGGATGGAAAAAAGGTGATCTAAGGACTCTTAATTTTTAAATTAATAAAATTCCTGCACCCCCAAGATATGCCCTGCAGTAGGAGTTCTCTATTCACTCTTGTCTGCTATCTCTCCTGGAGGAAGACATTCCACAGAGACTATACATTAGTCTCCTCTTCCTTCACCCGATCTTTTTGAAATGTGAAGATTCACTTAGTATTACATAGGTATTTTCCTGTTATCTGCCCCTCTTCCTATGTTGATTTTTCCCTACAATAAATATTTTCATGTAGGAAAGTCAGACCTACATAAGGCTGGGAGTCCCCTAACCCCATGCTTTTCTATCTTATGTGTCTTGTTTCTTTAATCTTTGTGGAACCCCTGCTTCAGGCCTGTTCGCTTTGGTCCATGGCTTATATATACTTTCTGGAACCAAACTTATCCTTATACAGATGAGTCCCGAATCATGTATTAAATTAATCTCAGCCAATTTAGAGAAAGTTTATACAATTTAGGGTACAAACTTTACCATCTGCTAATACATAAAATGTGTTTTCAAATTTAGGTATTATTTTTAAGTAATGATGCATAATGCTAAATCTCCAGTTGCCTAGATGTTTGCTGAATGCAATATATAATATTTGATATATAATATTTGAGGTATATTTTACCTATACAAAATTTTAACAATCAATATATCATGTCATTCCATCTGTGTAGTAAATAGGAATTCAATAGAAATGGATATATGAAAGATATCTTTTGTATTATGTCTGAATTAATTTATCATGTTTATATGGAAAAATTGCATAAACAATATAATAGGTCCTCTTTTAATTTTAATCTTAATCTGCTATTAAATAACCACAACGTATACTTACTGTTAATATTTCTAGCTTGTTTCTGATTCTGGGTACAATATTTTCCTTTTGATTCCTATCTTCTGTTAAAAATAAATAAAAATCAGAAATCAAATTAGTAGGTTTAAAATAGGATAATTTATAATAAAACTGGAACAATAAAAATATATAACTTACCTCCAATATACTTTATTCCTCTGCATAAAAATAAAATAAAAAATGTAAGCTTCATTAGACTAACAAATGGCAAAGTGAATTTCTTTTTTGCAATACATGACTCCGATCACTTCTCTCCCACTCCCTTAAAAAATGTTGTCTGGGGAATAATAAAATGTTCTCATTAACCATCACTATCTCCCTCACTGAATCATAAGTTCTATCTACTTAATAAAAATTCATATCCAGCTCTAATATTAAAGCCATGATATTCTACACCCTGAAGAACTATTTTTGGATGGTGATAAATGCAGTTGCATTTCCTATCCATATCTTTGGTGATTCTGCTTTTCATAGATTCAAACTAAGAATGGAGTACAATACCTGAATTTATAACCTAATCTAGGCTAGTTCTCAGTGGTTGTAAAACACCTGCCCAGGAACCACTTGCACCTAAATAGAATGAAGTTATTCCAGTTGTCTTTTCGCTGATTTGTTTAAAACAATCTCACAGAGCCTGTTTCAGATATTGTAATGTAAAACTCCTTTTACTGTGTTTGCTATTTTTTCAAAAGCACACCCACCTATTTCTGAGCTGTAGTAGATTTAAATCATCAGTGAAATAAACTGTTGAATTTTAGATCTCAATTATGTTCCTCTGTGTCCCTCACTAGCAAACTTACACAGAAGGCCTCACTCTAAAAATCACTAAATATCAACTTTCTTAACTCTTCCTCTAAAAAGTTCAGAAAGGTAAAGCACATACTTAAGTTTAGGCTGGGAGAATTTCTTGGCTACTTTCTGACAGCATTCTAGAGTGTTTCTGGATCGCCAAAGTAGAAAACACACCCAAGAAACCAAACCAGCAGAGAAAACAGCCATCAGAGTGAAGATGAAAGAAATGTACCAGTCACTGGATTTGTACGTGTTTATAGCTGTATACACAATGGTAAGACCTTTTCTCTCCTGGAAAATATTAATTCAAAGCAAACAATGCATTAATTTATGTATTATGGGGGCATCTATTTATACAGAATAGCATAATTATTAAGCTACAGTCTTATACAGAGTGGAAGTTCACTTAAGTATATGAATTTATCTTTAATAATAATACACTTTCCTCATGATAAGAACTATTAAAAAAAAAGAACTATTTTCTCCCTCCCTTCTTGAAATTTTGTGTGGTTTTGATAATGCAAGTTTCCCACACTTGGCTGCAGCGTTCCAGGGATAAAACTGATGGCCTAGGGTATACAAAGCTCTAACACTGAGCTGTCTGGGCCCTAGGTTCCATTTTTTTTTTTCATTTTTACTTATTTATTGCATAGTGAAAGCATCTCAATTGCTAAAACAGTATAAATTAGAAGATCAAAGAGTATCAGAAGTTTTACCTTTGTGGTTTACAAATAAAATGCAATAATCTCACATTCTTGCATTTATAATTCAAAAAGTTTCTTTTCCAAAATAAAAAAATGCTTGCATATAAAAATATACATACTTTTCCTTGCAAGCGCTAGCCAAGGAAGGACCGCGGTTCGATCCCTCGGCATCCCATATGATCCCCCAAACCAAGGGCAATTTCTGAGCGCTTAGCCAGGACTGAGCATCGAACGGTGTGGCCCAAAAAAACAAAACAAAACAACAACAACAACAAAATATATATATACTTTTAAGCACCACAGGTCATAGCAGAAGAAAACCTGAGTCTAGGGGGGAAAATACTCACATAAAGATTCCAAAGACAATTAACTGTGTGCAAAATTCTTTGTGAATCTATAAAAAATATTATCTTCCTTTTCCTGTAAATTCAAGGGGTTGAACCAGATAATGTCTGAGGTTATGTAGTTTTATATGCATCAGTGAGCTTTTAAGCATAATTAACCCTTTTGTAGCTAGAGAAGACAATATTCTTAAAAATAAAATATTAAAAATTCTAGTGGCTTTGTCATTAATATAGAAAAAACAGACCTCTATTCAAAGGCTAGACAACAATATATACTAAAATAAATTCTGTTTAGTATACTTTAGAAGGCAATCAGGAGTTCTACTGGGGCTTTCATAAGTATATTTGAAAAAAAGAAAATACTAAAGACTCTGCTATACTTTTAGTATATCAACCATGCATTACATTATCAGGCACATGGTAGGTGGCTATTACTATGGAT